>NC_048596.1:205903996-206203996 GCF_003668045.3 Cricetulus griseus
AAATAGTGGTAGTGCTACTCCCTAATGACCAAGCATTCAAATCTGGGAACCTGTAGTGGCTATTGCTATTCAAACCACCTCAGAGAGATTCAGTAATGTGTTAAAACTGTACAGCTAGTCAATTGGGAAATTAGGAGTTGAGCCCAGTCTACCACCTTTTAATCCCTCTGTTCTTATGGATGTTGATAAACTGAGTCAAAGGTGAATTGAAGTAGAAAATGAATAAGGTTAATTTGATTAATCTGGAGGTAGAACCCTGAACCTTTCTGAGGGCAGGACATATGTCTTGTCTGTAGACTTTGTCATGGACAGCCTCTAAACACCCCTGTGGGGCTAGCCATATATTTGCCTGCTAGAAGGATGTAGTGTGATTCACCTGAAATACATAGTTTGGTATGGATGGGGAAAGAAACAGTTCATCTCTCAGAGAATACATTAAAAATTTTTGTCACTTAGCTTAAATTCTTAATCTTTTTTTCTTTCCTTGTTTTGTGTTCTCCACTCTACCTTTTTTGAGATGGATCTCATGTATACCAAGCAGGTCTCAAGCTTATTATGTAATCAAGAATGATCTTGAATTTAGGACCACTCATGAGTACTGGTATTACAGGTTACACTACCACACCTGACTGCCATGTTGTGGCTCCAGTCTCAGGCTTTATCCATACTAGGCAGAAGTTTCTAACTCAGCCACATTCACCACCCCCTTCATTTATATTCTTAATTTATTCTCCTAAATTACTTGTGGCAATTTTTTCTCTGGCATGCTGCATGGTTATTGAGTGATTCCCATTCATCAGGAAAAACTGAATAACACTCTTGATGGTCTACGGAAGTGTAGTGCTGGCCAGGCTTTTGAATGTCTTGCCACAGGGAAGGTAAAGGGGTCTGCTGACTCTTAGTGACAGGGAACATGGTCAGAGGCAGTGAAGCCAGGTGTACATAGGAGGAACTGTCTGCTTTCAAGTTCCATGGTAGGACTGAACCTTTCTTTCACTTGGGTTTATCTATATTAAAGTGCCAGGCTCTATGTGAACAGGGCACAAAGGTAGATGCTCAGAACTCTTGATCAGTTTCTATGCCTGTTGCTGGAATGGACACTTGGCTGTTTTATAGAGATGTTAAATTTATAAAGCAGAAATTAGAGTGTTTAACATTGTAGGGATAGGTCAGTAAGCCTGGTGTTATCAAGCTGAGCCTAAACTTTATACACAGACTAGAAATTATGTGGTATTACCTAAAAAAATCATTGTGGGGTTGTTTATTTGTTTGCTTGTTTTTTTTTTTTTTCCAACTTGACATAAGCTAGAGTGATCTGCTAAGACAGAACCTCAATTTTAAAAAAATGTCCCTTCAGATTAGCCTATAGGCAGGTCTTGAGGGTATTTTCTTGATTGAAGATTGATGTGGGAGGGCCCATCTGGCTGTAGATATTTCTATCCCTGGGTAGGTAGTCCTAGGTTATATTAAAAAAAGAGTCAAAATAGGCAAGCCACTAGGAGCAAGCCATTAGCAGCATTCCTCCATGGTCTCTGCTTCAGAGATCCTGCCTCCATAATCCTGCCTTGAATTTCTGCCTCAATTTTACTCAGTGATCAGGACATGTAAGCCAAAGGTCCCTTTTCTCTTAAAAGTGCTTTTAGTGTCTTATCACTGCAGTAGAAAAACAAACTAGGACTTAAAACAGTTGTGGCTTTTTTTGTTTTGTTTTATTTTGTTTTTCAAGACAGGGTTTCTGTGTGTAGCTTTGGAGCCTATCCTGGCACTCGATCTGGAGACCAGGCTTGCCTTGAACTCACAGAGATCCTCCTGCCTTTGCCTCCCGAATGCTGGGATTAAAGGCGTGTGCCACCAACACCCCGCCAGTTATGGCTTTTAAATTAAATTTGTGGACAAAACTCAAGTTATATTAAACAGTAGATCTGTCACTGATGAGATGAGATGTGATGTGCTCTGTAGAGGCCAAAACTCCAAGGCTCTGAGTTGACCAGAGGCCAGCAACCCAAAGTGCCAAGTAGGCTAGACTCCAACATCTCAAAGTACTTTATAGGTCAGAGACCCAACGCCCAAAATGCTATGCACTCCCTAGGCTAGAATCCCAACGTGCTATGTAGACTAGTAGCTAGCAACTCAAGGCACTGCGTGGATCAGAGGTCAGTACCCTAAAGCACTGTACAGGTGAAAAGCCAGCAACTCAAAGTGCTATGTGTACAGCAGCCAGCATCTCAAACCACTATGTACACCAGAAACTGACATCTGAAGCCATCACCTCATATAGACAGCATGCCAGTCCAAAGTGCTGTGTGGACCACATACCAGTAGCCCAAAGCAGTGTATGAACCTGAGGCTAGCAGCCCAAAATACTGTTTACCTGAGGTCAACATCCTAAAGTGCTATGTGTACCAGAGGCCACAGCCCTATTTGCTACATGTAGACCCATGGCTGGTAGCCTTGTCTGCTCTTAGGTCTAGTTCTTCTTAACATTGTTCCATTCACAGTCCTTCTGGCTTATAAAACAGATATACAAACTACACATATGCTGATTTGAGAAACTTAATAGTGTAAAACATAGTTTTGCCATTTATTAAAAGGGAAAACAAAATCGCAGACTTGTAAGATGGGCGTGCTTATTTAATTTACATCAAGAAATCTTAGCTGAATATTTGTACTGTAGGACACAGGGACTTTTTAGTGTTTTTCCTGGATTTACTGATACTTTTATAATTTTTATGCAGAGGATGCTGTTTCACATTTATATCCAATATAAAATGGCAGAAGTATGTTTAGGGCCATTTCAGAAATGGCTAGAAATTCTGTTCTTTCCCATCCCAGATTTACTGGGTGATACTTTATGAAACTCAAGTCAGCAACTCAAACTGTATTTTCTAAGATAAGGTATTCTAACACACTATAATCCAGAGACATTCATTTTGATGCTGAGAAATGGCAATAGGAAAATACTAAAGTGCTTTTTTTTTTTTTATAATTAAACCAGTATGCTTCTATAAGGTCAGATACCTTTGTGTGCACAGTAAAAATAACTGCAGTTCATAATATCCAGTAGTCTCAGGGATGTTTCAGGCAGTGTTGCTACAAGATACAGGGTGCATACAGTGTCCAGAACACAAGCTATAGTTAAGTCACATGATTAAGTACAGGTAAGTGCTGCTAGAAAAGCCTCAAATTCAATTCCTTAGTTGCTGGAATTATCAGTATGTCTTGTGACCATTTAAGACTGTTCTGCTTTTCCTGCTTCATGCCCCACATACACACACACACACACACTGCTTCATATCAACCACCATATGGTTACCACCAGTCAGAAAAAAAGTGTTAGAATTAAATCGTTTTAGATTTAAATAAGGGTTCATGACAGGGAAGGTGGAAAATAGTGAAAGCAGTGGAATACATGAGATTAAAAAACAAAAAATTAGAATGTTGGTTAAAGCCATCATTTTTGCTTTATTCACCTAGAGGTTTTTATCTCTGTGGTTTGAACCACAAAAAATGATTAAATGCTGTACCTGAGAAAAATGACTCATTATTTACAAATAACCAGCAGTGACTCTTAAATTTAGCAGTTCCTATCTGTTGAACTGAAATGTGCTTTGTTTCTTTTTTTAATGGCATTTATTCTGCAGAAAGTAAACTCTGATTTCTGTTGCTTTCCTCACCAGGGACCCAGATGGAAGGATGCTCTTAGATATTTTTGATGAAAACCTCCACCCTCTTTCGGTAATCGCCTCCTTGCGTTTCATGAGATGATTTAGTTAGCTGTCTCTTGCTCCTGTCCAGTGGCAGTCATCAGAAAACTTCTTTTTTCCTAGAAATCCGAAGTGCCACCAGATTATGACAAACACAACCCAGAACAGAAACAGATTTACCGGTTCGTTCGGACACTGTTCAGTGCTGCTCAGCTGACAGCTGAATGTGCCATTGTCACCCTGGTGAGTGTGAACAGCAGACTCTGATCGGGTGACTCTGGGTAAACTTGTGTACATCTCTGTGTCTTTTGTGAATGTCTGGGGAGTGTGGAGTGTTCTAAAGTCCCGTCCTAAAGTCATGTGTGAAGTCCCACTCAAAGCCAGTCAGTGCTATCAGTGCTGGCGTTTTCAGGGCTGGTGCAAGGTAGTATGGACCAAGAACATCCTCTATAATGTCTAGCTTCTTTTTGTTTACTCCCCACTATAATCTTAATGACAGCAGAATGTAGTTAGTCATATATCCAGGATGAGGTGAAATGTCAGTGAATTATGTGCATCCGTGCCCTAGATATATGAAGTATGACTGACTAGCTTCTGATTTGTTTTGTATAAATGTGTCTGTAGGGCATGCAGATGATATGGAAACCTGTATTTTAAGACCCATGTGAGGGAAAAAAATCTTTTCCCTGTTCCTCATCCTCTCATGCCACAGAAGGGCCAGCCTTGGAAACAGGCCCCTTCTAAGGACAAACCTTGAGCCTGCTTGTGTTCACTATTGTTTATGCCTCTTTTCTGTTATTTCTTTTATTCCTATACCTCATAGATGATTGGGACATTCTACAGGGCTACAAAGATCTACCCTTAAATAGTAAAAACTAGTGTTGTTCTGATTACAAATACTAAGAAGTTTGTATGTGTGCCTGTACCCTCCTCATGTGTGAGGTTTTCTTAGTAGCCATTCTTTGCTACATAGAAATAGTATAGAAAGAGCAGATGGAACCAAACTTCCAAGTGGGAATCTTAGTTAATGCATTCAACTTTCAATAGAAGCTCCAAGACTTTAAATAAAGCCAGTGTTTACATTTTCACTGTAGGGAACCCTTAAAGACTTTCACACTAGTTCTGTAATAAAGTACCATGCGCTGAGTGGCTTCAGAAAACAAACTTATCTGGATATGGTGACATGCACCTAGAGTCCTAGATACTTGGGAGGCTGGGCCTGGAGGATCACTTGTGCCCTGGAGCTCAAGGCCAGACTAGGCAACACAAAAATCCTGGGAAGTACGAGGTGGGGAGGAATGAGGAAGCCAGAGGGGGAGGGGGGATGGATACAGTGCTAGGGACCAAATCTAAGGCTTACTCATACTAACACAATAGCTATCACTGAGCTGCAAGTGAGTGAGTGCTGAAAAAAATTTGTATCTTCGAGTACTAAATATCCAAGTGGAAAATTTGTAGAAATTTTATAAGCAGGAAGCTGTAATTACTCTCTTCAAATAATTTGTTTCTTGGTCACAAGTTAGCATCTATAGAGCATTGATGAATGGTGTGAGTTTGGATAATAATTCTCATGCCCTAAAATAAACATGATAACATCTGAATTAGTATATACTTGGGAGTGGAATGAAACTGTCGACTTTTGTTGCTGACTGATGTTGTTGTCTTGACCTAGGCCCTAGTGGAGCCATCTCTGATTGGTTAAACCAAATAGTTATAAGACTGAAGGATTAACACCCAAAAAGAAATTGTGTCATTCAAATTCGGGCCATATACCTGACCTCACATAATTTTTTTAAATTCAGATTAGAATAATTTTATCATAGTTGAAGCTTTCTTTATGTCCTTGAGTTTTCATTTAATCTCCCACCCCAAAATGCCTTTGAAAACTTTTCTTTGTTTGCAGTAGTACTAAGTAACTCCACAGTTGACATTAACCTGTGTTGTCTAGAGATGCATTAGGACAGTCTTTCACATGACTGTAATGTGAAGTTTTAACTGAACAGTATCATTAGCACTATCTGGAGATACTGTTCATGAAAATCAGTAGAATGTTACTTTAGTTGTCATAGAACTAAAATATACTAGTGGGAATTTCCCCCAAAATACGGTGTTACTGACAGGTTCTGCTGAATCACATGCTAGTAAGAAGTGCTTACTGTAACTATCTCCTCTAGTGTAACTGCTGCTTTCCTCACATGTAACATGTTATGATGATGTTACAGTGATGTCCCTTTCCTTCAGTAAGCCCTCAAAGGATATCAGTAGCCTGACATAAAACATGCTGGTTCTTTTCAGACAATACCTAATGTGTTATTAGTATCCATCAACTAAGGTAATTTTAACTCAAAATAAAATTTCATACACACCTTTCTGCCTGAGCCAATGGAAATTATTTCATTGCAGCTATTAGCCCAACTCGAGTGCACAGAAACTTACCATGATGTAGAAGAATGTTGCATTCTACCGCCAGTTTCTATGAACTAAGAGACTTAGGGAATCCCAGTTTCTCTTTTCTGCTTTCAGTATACTTTTACATGACTTCTAATCTTGTGGAGAATGGCAAGAGTGTGTTGTCAAGCTTTGGGAAACTACAACCTGAGGTTCCCAAGATGTCTAGCTGAAAGTGATCCTGGCCCACTTAGTTAGTCAATAAATATCATGATCTAAAATACTACCTCACTGCCAATGCTCCAGTGTGATAAATGTCATTTAAAACTGGGATATCCAAAAGTTGTTTCTGAACATTTGCATAACTTTAATTTGTATAATCAACAGCAGGTTTTCATCCTTGAGACAGATCCTCAGAGCCAGCCACAAAGTTTCATGTAGAGCAGTCTATGCTCTGCCACCTGATTTCCTGTTCTTCCTGGGATAGCCTCTTGATTCTTACGGGTAACTCAGAAGAATGAGTTATTTGTTACTTTGAGCTGCCCCTCGGAATCTCATTGCTTTAGCTTCCTCCATCAGTGTCAGTTCTTTCCTGGATGCCATGAAATATAGTCATTTTCCCCATTAACTTCCTGCTGAATCTTCTTGCACTGAAGTTCCTATATTATTCCTGTCCCACTGAGGCTGCTCACAGTTGTAAATGGATGTCATCCATGGTTGTCTCATGTGGGATTGAGGGTGTGTTAAAGACAGACACTTTGGGAGCATCACTGTGTCTCAGCCTTGTGCAGGGTGCCACACAGTGGGCCTTAGAATCTTTGTCATCAGGAGCTTAGGGTTTACTGTAGGAAGAGAGAGGAAAAAGACAAACTCCCCTGAAATATGTCCAAATTTTTACTACTTCAGTAAGTCCAAGGTCTCTTATCACAATTTGCTAACTGTTTGGAATCTGAAATGTTAGTTCTTGCTGGGTATGTGTCACACAACTGTTTGTGTAGTCCCAGCACTGGGGAACTGGAGATATAAGGATTACAGGTTTAACCTGGGCTGTGTGGCATATTCCAGGTCATCATGGGCCACACAGTGAAACCCTGCCTCAAAGAAGCAGAAAGATATTTCTTTCCTTGACAGTTTTTCCTTTGTATTCAGTGTGTGTGTCCCAGTCCGTCCTGTGTAACACATGGTATCAGACAGTCATCAAAATCTACATCTTCATGATCTTAAAAATTGGTATCTATTAGTGAATCACTGAACACAGAACAGGGATCTTATTCTGTCTTGTTCTGCACATACCTGGCAAAGCTTGTTTCTGTGAGAGGAGCAGTGGGGAACTGTTAGGAGCCGTTACAAGCTCTGCGCATGCGCAATAGGTAACTTTGTAACTTTCCAGCCCTTAGTCTCCTCCCCTCCCGTGACGTCATATGGTTCGATCAGCTGACGTCATATGGTCCGACGGTCTTCATCCAGTCAGAAAGTAACAGTCTGAGGCGACGGTTGCCAGCCTATATAAGGAGGGGTTTTTGGGTGTTCAGAGTCTCTGCTCTGTAAGCTGATGCTCTTCCTCTCAAGAGGCATTAAAGCTTTACTGCAGAAGGATCCTGAGGAGTGTCCCCGTGTCGTTTTTGCTGGCGAGGTGGTTAGCGCGGGACATTGAACCCTTGATTTCTCAACACCTTTGGGTAGAATAGTTGCCCTGTATCTGTCTAAGGGGAAAGAGATGACTGCTGCTAGAGGAGCTGGCCCAGAAACCCTGCCTCACTGACTTTTGATTTCCTCAGGGAGCCAAGGTTTCACTTCCAGAAGGAAGTTTCTCTTTTGCCCTTGTCCACCCTCACCTCCACCCTACCCTGCCCCCAGCCTTTACTCACTATTTCCCTGTCACTTACTCTGTGCTCCTCACTTTTTTTTGTTGGTCAGGGCTATGAGAGTCAGAAATTCCATTTTCTTCGTGGGTACTTAGAAGTATGTGGAGTAGCCTTACATTCTCCATACAGGAGAGCGCCCCAACAAAGAGAAGGAGCCTCTGTCCCTGTCTCCAGCTTCCACCTTTGCTTCTCTTCACCTCGGGCCTTGGCGTCTGTTCTGCCTACACAGACTGGAAGTTAAAACTCAATCAATCCTGACTCCTTTGCTCTGCATGCTCACAACTTAGGGACTTCTTTTGATACATCTTAGACATAGCATGCAGGCAGATTTGCAGTCACCTTACATAGCCTCTTCTCTCTGATACCTGTTTCTAAGGACTATATTTAGCCAACTACATACTCCAGAAGCCTTGGGTACTTCCAAGGTGGATACCTTTGAGGTCATTTCCTGCAAATGTCTGGACTATTTCAAGACTGTACCCATTTCAAGCACTGTTCCTCTCTGTTCAGCGTAGTTCATAATTTTATCTTCCAGTGGCTACTTCCAGATCATGGTATTGCCCAGGCTCCTCTCTGACCCTGATCAGTCAGTGAGGCCACCTGGAGGCTCAGGGGTAGCATAGTCCCTTCAGAGGGATCTGTACTTAGGATTGGTGGGTGAGTGTCCTCATTCACCTGTTGTCTGGTGTTGTTCAGTCTCTCTGGTGCTGCCTGATGTCTTTTCACTTCATTTAGTACTTCTGCCAGCCCATGCTACTGTTCCAATTCTAAACAGCTTGCCAAAATTGAGCCTCTCCAGAGAGCCCCAGTGCCATATCTGGTGTGGGTTTTCCTTTTTTAAGAAAATTTCCTAGTTCCATCCATTTGCCTGCAAATTTCAAGATTCCATTGTTTTTTCTCTTTCTGCAGAGTAGTACTCCATTGTGTAAATGTACCACATTTTCTCTATCCATTCTTCAGTTGAGGGGCATCTAGGTTGCTTCCAGGTTCTGGCTATTACAAATAATGCTGCTATGAACATAGTTGAACAGATGTCCTTGTTGTATGAATGTGCATCTTTTGGGTATATGCCTAAGAGTGAAAATTTCTGGATCTTGTGGTAGACTCATTCCCTTTTTCCTGAGGAATCGTCATACAGATTTCCAAAGTGGCTGTACAAGTTGGCACTCCCACCAGCAGTGGAGGAGTGTTCCCTTTCTCCACATCCTCTCCAGCATAAACTGTCATTGGTGTTTTTTATTTTAGCCATTCTGACAGATGTAAGATGGTATCTCAGAGTTGTTTTGATTTGCATTTCCCTGATGGCTAAAGATGTTGAACACTTTCTTATGTGTCTTTCAGCCATTTTAGATTCCTCTATTGAGGATTGTCTATTTAGTTCTGTACCCCACTTTTTAATTGGATTATTTGGTGTTTTGGAGACTAGCTTCTTGAGTTGTTGTAAATTTTGGAGATCAGCCCTCTGTCAGATGTGGGATTGGTGAATATCTTTTCCCAATACGTGGGCTGTTGTTTTGTCTTGTTGATTGTGTCCTTTCCCAGACTGATAGCTGGGAAATCAACATGGGACTGATCTAGACCCCCTGAATGAGGGAGGAGACCTCAGAAATCTATGGGGCCCCTTGTAGTTATCCCTAGCATAGGAATGGACTTTGGGAGCCCATCCCACATGGAGGAATACTCCCTGAGCCAAGACACATGGGGGTGGGCCTAGGCCCTATCCCAAAGTATAGGACAGACTCTGATGAGCCCTACTGAAGGCCTCACCCTCCATGGGGAGCAGAAAGGGTATGGGATAGGTAGGGTGTTAGTTGGGGGGTGAGGGGGACCTGGGATTGACATGTAAAATAATCTTCTTTCTAATTAAAATTTTAAAATTAAAAAAAAAAAAATAAAAGAAAATCTCCGTCCTACTTAGGAAGCTTGTTGTTTAAACAGAATGTAAACTGCACTTTGTGTGTTTAGCATATTCTTTTCCACATGTGGCTTTTTTACATGTTGTAAATATTTAAGACTATAAAAATACTATATGCACCGGGCGTTGGTGGCGCACGCCTTTAATCCGAGCCACCGGGAGGCAGAGGCAGGTGAATCTCTGAGTTCGAGACCAGCCTGGTCTACAAGAGCTAGTTCCAGGACAGCCTCCAAAGCCACAGAGAAACCCTGTCTCGAAAAAAAAAAAAAAATGCTATATGCAAGAGTAATATATGTATATACATTATATATAAACACCAGCAGATTTCATCGTTATAGATTTTAGAAAGCAAGTTCTTAAAAGAGTATTGAGTATCTGAGTTTCATTTCTTTCTCATACATAGTTCCATTTTGTAAATGAGTATCATAAAAATTGCAGAAATAAGAGAGGTTTGAAACAGTCTAATTTAGATAAAGGAAACTAAAAGGCTTAGGACAGGCTTTTTTGAGAGAGAGAGAGAGAGAGAGAGAGAGAGAGAGAGAGAGAGAGAGAGAGAGAGAGAGAGAGAGAGAAAGTGCTCCTGAAGGATCCTCTGGAGCTGGAGTCACTGGGAGTTGTAAGGAACCTATTGTGGTTTTGAAACAGCAGAGCTTGGATCCTCTGAGCCATCTCTCCACCCCCATGACAGCTCAAGCAAGGGGCTTTCTATTTGTTTGTTTTATGTATGTGTTAAACTAAATTCTGTGAATTAAAAAATCCTGTATTGTTTGGTCTCATTTTCAAAGTCTGGCTGAAATTTTATTTAAACAATTTAAATGTCATTTCATCAGATCAGAATTACAGTGAGGTACAGCTCATACCCATCATGATGGCCATTCTCACCTTCAATACCTAAGATACGGTAACAAGTGCTGAAAGGGATTGAAAAAATCAGCATCCCACCTGAGCACTACTGAACTGCACATTGCAGCCACTATGGGGGAAAGCATGGTGACTTTCTTCTCACAGTGAAACAGAATTGCTATAAGGTCCAGGGGTTCCACTTAACTGCACCCAAAAGGAGCAAAACCTGACTTTCCAGTGTTGGCAGCATTATTCACAATAGCCAAGAGAAGAAGCAGCCTAAGTGGCCACTAATAGACGAGTGGGACATGTGCATGCAATGATGTATTTCTCATCCTTGGAAAGGAAGGAAGTTCTGATAGCACTACAGATGAAACACTACATTATGCTGAATGAAATAACTCAGGCACAAGAAGATAAATATTGTATGATCCACTGGTATAAAGTAGAGATGACAAAAAAAGCACAGTGGTGCTTGTAGGGGTTGGCAGAAGGGGGGCTTGGGAGGAATTACAGGGGCTGGGAGGGACAGGGGTTGCTTAGAGATACATATTTCATTGGAGGACAATAAAAGTGCTTCCTGATGGTAAAAATTGTTGCAGGACATTGAGCATACCTACTACTGCAGATATAATTAGAAATGATTGAAAGGCTTTGTGTTGTGCATGATTGATAGATTGATTGATTTTTGAGGCAGAGTTTCTCTGTGTAATCTCCCTGGCTGTCCTAGAACTCATTATGTAGACCAAACTGGCTTGAACTCAGAAAAATCTGCCTGTCTCTGCCTTCGAGTGCTGGGATCCAAGGCATGTGCCATCACCATGCATGTTGTGTGTATTCTACCACTAACAATACAGGTTTATCAGTAGCCAAATGTGAATTACAATTACAATGAAGTTCAGTTTTTAAAAACTACAGGAAGGCAAGATGATCTCTGTGAGCTATGTAGTTAGACACTGTTGCTTGGGGCTGGACCCTGGCAGTTCCCAGAGAGGAGATAAGGAGTCAGTGAGGGAGGATCTTACAGCCTGACTGACTAGTGGCCAGAGTGCTGCTTTATTTATATAGAATTCAGTAAGCAGGGATAGATTCATGTTGTTTCAAAATATAGATCATAAAATTTTTGGTTTTGAACATGTTTCACTTCCTCTTGAAAATATTTTAGTCATCATTGATAAACTGTTACGGAACAAAGTTACCATTTGCATTCATTTTCCCTCAAGTTTAATCATCATTGATAATTCTTAAGAATCTAGAGGCATGTGACAGTCTGTTCTCAGGCTAGTAGCTTTTGTGGCTACAAGGACACTAGACTAAAAATCTCCATGCCCAGACAGTTTGCCATGTCCCCAAGCAGTATATTATTAACTCTTAGTGATCATAGTGCCCAAGGAAAATCCTCAGGACAAAGCTGCTGCAGTTATTATTCAAATTCTGACATAATCCAATGTTTACTTTATGTATTTATAGAATTTGTTTATATGTCTAATCCTAGCATTCTTTTGTTCTTTGGTCATATGAGATCACAGTGGCTCTGCATGAGCTAACCTTTTTAAGAAAGGGAGGTCCTGACATCCCATTCATTTATCACCTTTTTACATCATTATTTGTCCATCAATATAAATCTCTGTGTGGTGCAGAGGTAACTTCAGTTAATCTAGTTTTGTTGCTGTATATGTCACATACTTGTCTGTGTGTATAGTAGAAAGAGGCTTGCAATCTGATCAGTAGCCAATTCCTCTAGCCCAACGAATCTTGTTGATCTTTAAAGTTTACTTTGTTTTGATTTCTGAATAAGTACAGGGACAGATGTTTCAAGAATATCTCACAGCCTCATAATTAGACCTGGCTTCTTTACATGTGTTACAATCTCCAAGACATAAGGAAGACCTTCAGGTAGATAAGGATATCTTCCTAAAAGCGGGAGGGGTAGTATGCTCAGGACTTTCCTGGGGAAACTTAGAAGCAGTACCCTGGGAGAAGACATAAATGATTTGTAAGAAATTTTCCATCAATCCAATATCCCCAAATTGTACAAATATTAAAAGTCCCCCTAAGTGTGCAACAGGTGTAGATCAAAACCAAAAGTGGCACAGTGACCATCATGCACCTCAGCTTTGTTGTATCTTTGTCAAGCAGCTATGCTGACTCTATGACTTTTGCCATTCCCATCAGATATAACTGTGCTACCCAGTCTTTACAAACAAACAAACAAAACCTCTATAATGGCCAGCAAGATGGCTCAACGGGTAGAGGCATTTGCTTCACATCCCCAGAACCCACAGAGAAGTAAACAGAGAGAGCTGACTCCATAAAGCTTTGCTCTGTCCTCCACCTATGCAGCACATGTCGTCACACAGCATACATACGCAGAAAAGGTTTTTAAAAATAAAATTATAGGTCAATGACTTCTTGGAAATGATCTAAAATCAAGTGTAAAATACCTTAGATAAAAAAATGCATAGGTTTGCAGCCTTTACATACTTTATGTCAGAATATATTTTGACCTGTGGCTTTTGGGATTTATGTCAGCCTCAATATTAACAAGATCAGGTATGTTTTCACTGTTACAATGTGTGACCTCCAGCCAAATTCTAGAAAAACTTACTAGGTGTTTCAGCCTTTTAAAAATGAATATGTCCTGGTACAGTTACAGCTGTTAGTTTAGTGTTTTTATGGGACTCCTGTGTATGCGAAGGAGGGTTCTCTGTTTCTTGTGCCTTTTCTTGGGCTCTTTTCCTTCTTGTGGTTGTTTTGTCCAATTCCAATGTGTTAGTTTTTGTTTTATCTTCCTATATTTTATATTAGTTGCCCTTAGAAGCCTGTTTGTTTTCTAATGAGATACAGAAAGGAAGGGGATCTGAATGGGAGGGGAGGTGGAGAGAAGCTGGTAAAAGTAGAGGGAAGGAAAATTGTCATTAGAATATAGTTTGTTTAAAAAATTATTTCCAATAAAAGAAAAAAGCATAGGTAAAAATAATAAATATCTTAGATCATATTTTTAAGTATGTTCAATAATTTTTTCTGTATATTTGATGTGTTTTTGTCATTATCCTTCATTTGCTTGCTCATATAAATGATATCATTTTCAAGACTTTTTTTAGTGATTACAGCAGATATTCATATAAAGAAATAAGTATGCCAAGGTAACACCTACTTAAAGGACTGTTGTGGTGGAATTTATGCTAAGTTTACTGGGGTGGAGGAGACAACTGAAGGCATTTAGCACTGGTTTCCTCGTGTCTCCTCAGGTATACCTTGAAAGGCTCTTGACGTATGCAGAGATTGACATCTGTCCAGCCAACTGGAAGCGCATTGTTCTGGGAGCAATCCTGCTGGCCTCTAAGGTGTGGGATGACCAGGCTGTGTGGAATGTAGATTACTGCCAGATCCTGAAAGACATCACAGTGGAGGACATGTAAGTGTGGACATCAGTCTGTTTCAGGACTGAGTTAGAGGGATACCATGCCTCTTTTGGATGGTCTATATAGTATACAGTTGCCGGGGTCCAGCTTCAGCTCGGGTTCAGGTTCTGAGACAGGGAAGGGGTGTTGGCACAAGGAAAAATTCTAAACACTAAATGGATTGTTCTCAATGGATGGCCCCGAATAGCTCAAGCCATCTTTATTTATACTTCACATTTTCTTACCAGGGTTACATGAACAGCTTTATTATTGGCTTCTGTGTGTTACTTTTAAGAAGTACATATTTTAAGAAATACATCAGAATAATTATGAAAGTCCCTATTTTCCCATTTATGCTTCCCCAAATATACTTTTCCAACCCCCTGCAAAACCTTATTCCAGACATAGAATTCAGCATTTTCACAGACTTAACTAAATGTCGAGCCAAGACACATCCTGCTCCTGCAGCACTTATACGTCAGCCAGCAGCTACCTGCAGTTACGAAGTCAAAAAGGAATAGACATGGGCACAATGCTTTAAAGACAACTGTGTTCTTTCATGTCTGCAAGTTACAATTTTATATAGTTCCCCCCCCCCTTTTTTTCCACAAGAGGGTCCCATGTCACAATCTGTCTGTAAAAGGCAAACTCAGAAGCACTCTTTCCCATCTCACTATACTATACTTCTTCCACCAGTATAAATAAGCTCCTCTGTATGGCAAAGATGGATCTCTCCACCCCCATATTTTACATTGCATTTTTCCCTGTTGAATCATACTAGATCTTATTGTTGGTTCTATATGCTTGGTGTCCAGGGGACTTACTCAACAGTTGACACTATGTATATGTATACCTGAAGCCTTTTGTCTATTCTATATATGTGTGTCCTACTCTCCTTTCCAGAACTGTGAGACAGGGTTAATGTTCCAAGTGTTGTTTCCTCATATATACACAATTGTCTCTATTGAGTCAGAAAAGTTCACAGGATTAGAAATTGTAGTTAGTAATTCCAGATAAGAGATTTGAGAAGCTTTAGCCCCTGCTGAAAGTTAGGGGGAAATATTAGAAAAAGAACAGAATTTCCAGGGAAAATTACAGCTGTTACATGTGTGACTGACAAAGTAAAACTAAAAACTGCCCAAAGAATTAAAAGAGCCTTCAAGCTACACAAATTTTGTAAATTCTTACAAGTGAGAGTCTGTTTCCACAGGTACCTTGCCCTGAGGAAACCTGTTGAATAGGTAGTCATATGATGATCAGAGACTAGGCTGCATGGCTTCCAATATAGAATGAATGGATTTGGCTGAATGTTGTCAGGCTCCTCAGAGAAAATATAGTGAACTGTATTTCTCATCATAGTGATCATGAATAGGTACTGGCAATACTTTCTGGTAAATATTCCTTTGGGGGTTTGTATTTGGGTCCTGTGTTGCCTCAGACCAGACCAGGAACAAAGCCCATGTTCCTCTGTGTGCAACAAGCCTAACCCAAAAAGCTCAGGAGATTAGTTAAAATGTTGGCATTTAGCTTTGGCATATTTGGCAAGTTCAGATACTAAAATTCAATCATGTATTCCTGAGGCTTGATGTATACCAGCTTCACCCTGCCATTCTCTCTCCAAGAACAGTGGAGGAGCCTCCATATGGGGAGAGCTGTTCACCTGGTTCACAAGGATCATGTGAGGATTTCCTAGCTGGATCAGACCTTAGCTTCTCTGATAACTATTAGCTGAGGACCTCCACACAAAGTCCCTGAAGCACTCAACTCCAACCACCTGAAGACTATTCTGGTTTATCATCATCACTTCTGGCATTCTTTGCTTGGCTTAGCTCTTCAGCTAAGCTCCTAAAGGAACTTTCTAACAGGAAGTTACCATTGTATCCCAGTTAGGCCACCTTATTGGGCCCAACAGCCCTGGCACGAGAACCTTAATGCAGCCTGTGTGGAAGAGTCACCAGGCTATAGGCACATTGGCATGCTGGCCTCAAATCCTCACCAGCCTCCCCTACCTCTGCCTCCTGCCTCAATGATACTGTGTGATATCACTTGAAGCCCTGTGTCCTCAGAACTCTGCTTCTGAGCCCTTCCTTTGGCTGCTGCTTCATCACAGCAAGAAAAACAGGAAGTTGTTATTAGACGATCTCACAAGAGAACAAAATCCTTTACCATATTTCAGGGTGAAAAAAGCTTCTAAAGCACTGCCATTCTGACCCACGGGAGACAAATGCTTAATGCATAACACTAGCCCATGCTCTTATTAGGAACTCTTCTTTCATTAGCTCCCTGATACCCTCCAGCTCTTTGTTGCATGCCAAGGTAGAGCCAGAATTTGTATTTCTTCTCTTGGGAGCAGATGAAGCCAAATTCAACTATCTATAATGTATTTTAAAATGACTTTTTTCCCCTTGAAATTCAAGTCCTTTTCCACATACACATATGCACACACACACAAATCTAGAAAATTTGACCAAAGTTCATTCAGGTGAAATTCAGTGTAAAGAACTGTTTGGGAGCTGGATATAGAGCTCAAAGGTGCCTGGCACATCTAAGATCCTGGGTTGGGCCTCCAGCAGCTACGAAAGAGAGATTGGACCACACTCTAAATGGACCTTCAGTGTCTTAAGCAATTATATATAATAATAAGGTTAGAATTTTTTTCATGTAAAGGTTTTCTTAAAAACTGCTTCTTCATGATTTGCAAGCATTATGGCTCATGTAATAGTAGTACCCATGCAAAAGTTCTGTATTCCATATTTTATCAAAAGAAAAATAATGGTTTTTTTACACTGGTGTCTGTCTTTACTTTGAACCCTATTGGTGACCAAGCTTACTCATTGACAGGCAAGCCACAAGCTAACTCTCATCAGATCATACAGCATCTGCTGGATGGCTTCATGTCGGTGATTGAGCACACATGAACACTTGGCTCTAAAGCGTAGACTATAATCAAGTTTGATGACAGAATCTTGCAATCCCCAGTGCTTGGAGGTAGAGACAGGAAGATCCAGAGTTCAAGGCCAGAGTGTCAATAGTCCTCTTGAAGAAATAGGTGATCTCATCCATGGACTTGTTGGGCCGCTCACCTGCCTCTGGAGACTACAAGCCTCCATCAGGTCTGGTCCTTTCTTTCCTGACTAAGTGGCAGCCTGTTGAGATGCTGTGGGATGATCCCTCCATTTGTTCTGAGAGCCAAAATTCTTATTTTGAATAGACTAATCTGTGCTGTATATATATGTACTGAAAAGCTATGTATTCTCCAGAGGAAAACTGATGGCATGCATGAAGATATGTGGATGTAAAAGTCTGTCTTGTCCCACCTCCTCTCTCCCTACCCCCATCCACAACAAAAGAAAGCAGGCCACGGAATTCTTCCTAGTAGGGCATCAGTGAAAAGAATGCTTTGTGGTGATCCACCATGATCAAAGAGGTCTTCAAACATTCTAGCTTGACTTGACCCTCCCAAAAAAAATTTGGGAAAATTTTGTCTGTCCACTACATATGTAAGGTGATACTAAAACTTTTTCAATAAGTATGATGATACATACCTTTAATTCCAGCAAGGAGGAGGCTGATACAGGAGGATCCACAAGTTGCAGGCCAGTCAGATACCAAGACTCAAGTGATGGCATGTGGACAGGTTTCTCTTCTCAAGTGTGAACTAGAGCCTGAGTACCACCATTATCCATATTCTCAGAGTCCGAGGTTTCAGATTATCCCCTTTTCTAATTGAGCTCTATTTCCTTTTGAATTCTCCTTCATTAATCTTTTCCTTAAAATTGTCTGTAACAGAAAATGCATACAGAATGAAACTGAACTGCAGTAGTCTCACTTATAAAACTTCTCATTAGAGCACAGTTGATGAGGGCAGTATGAAGAGTCAGGTGTGATGGCATACACCTGTAATCCCAGCACTCAGAGATAGGATGAATTCCCAACCAGCCTAGACCCTACCTCAAAAACAAGAAACTATGAATCTATTTATAAGACTTACCTTATTGGACACCTTCCATTGGCTTCCTCCCTTGCTGGTGGAACACATTGCAAATCTGGAGGAAGAGAGGGGGGGGGGAAGGAACACATCCTGCTTGTCCTTCCTTAAATATGAGTCTCCCTGCTATGTCACTTCCTGCCTGAATTACCACTTCTTTACTACATTTCCCAGAGTCCTCCTGCCTAACTTGCTGCCTCATTGGCCAAACAGTACTTTATTCAAAAATTTACAAGATGAATGTACACAGAAGTACATTCACTTGGGCGCCAAGTAAAGGAAAAAGCTTGTAGATTCACCATACCTTTATTCAGATAAATACCAGCCAAACACAAGTCAGAGCGTGCCCAGGGGCAGCAAGGCAGGGAGGCCAGAGTGAAGGGGCAGCTGAAGGGGAAGAGAGCATTCCATGTGCTTGTGGTCGCTTAAGAGCCCATGCTTCGTCATTCTGACCTCACCTTGACCACGCCTTAATAGGTCAAGCACACCTGTAGCCAGCCCATAGGAGATGTGGTTACAATGTCTCCCCACAATTATGAGATAAACTAAATCTTCTGAGAAATAGATCTATTCATGAGATTGGTATAGCTGATTTTTCTGTTTCATGTACAATTACCTAGTGACATAATTTATTTCCATTGTTCGCTTACCTTCTATAATAGCTGAGAGACTGTGACATTACAAGGGATTTGGTATATTAGTACACTGAATTATTTTGATGCTTTCAGAGTTACATGCTAAAATTATAGTTATCTATTAATATCAATTACCTAATTCTACCAGGTACTCCTTTATTTTGCTATTAGCTGGTCACTGAAATTATTTGTTTTCTCAATACTAACACTCCAGGAATTCTCAATACTAACACCTCAGGATGAGGAACCTGCATCAAGCTGGATGCATAGTCTGCTCCCTCCCAAAACAGAAGAAAAGTGATGGAAAGAGGCCAAAGCAATAATGTGCTCCTCCTCAGAGGTGATTTCTGGCCGGTCAGCTTTAGCAGACAAAGGTGATAGTTGCAGATGAAGAAGTCTTTCTTTCATGCTGCTGTCTTTCTTAGCATGCTTGAAATAATCTTTTTTTACTGCAGGTAAATGTATATCCCAATATAAAGACTAGGACCCACACAGAGCCCTGTGACAGGTTATGACTATTAGCAGCCAAATTAGCTCTCCAAGCTCTTCAAGTCCTGGCCCATAAAATTCAGGCTGTAGCCATAATTGGAGACAGAGTTTTTAAAGAAGACATCAAGCTAAAATGGGGTCATCAGGGTGGGTCCTAATCAAATATGTCTGGTGTCCTCACAAGAGGAGTTTAGACCACAGACACACAGAAAGGTGGAACAAAAGAAGTAGCCATCTGTAGCCAAGGAGAAAGGCCTCAGAAGATGCCTTGGTCTTGGCCTTCCATCTTGGAGAACCATAGGAAAACATCTGTTGCTTAGGACAGATAACCCAGTCTCCCTGGTGTTTTGTCCTGGTTGCCTGAGTGCATTATTGCAGATTTCAGTGTTGGAAAGTATGTTCTCACTTTAACAAATACCTGAAAATGGGAACATAGCTTTGGAACTCAGTTCCAAAGGCTAGAAGAGTTTGGAGACATATTTTCAAAAAGAAAGCTAACCCTGCATTCTTGATTATTGATAGAAGTGGAGAAGTTTATGACACTTCTGTTCAGGGCTCAGAAAGAAAATATCAGTGAGGATGGTTATTCATCTCAGGTGTAAGTACAGATACTGCATCGTGAACGGACTGTCTTGCTAATGAGACAGAGGGATCTCTGATGACGTCTCAGGCAGACAATGAGGAGGATTAGTGAGAATTGAGGAAAGGTAAGCCTTGACCATGATTTTGTGGAAAGTAAAATAATAGAATTCAGCCAAAGGGATTTTTGAAATAAGTGCTGAAGATGTACTTGATTCTTACTTCGTTGTCAGAGTAAAATATAAGCGGAGAGAAATAAGCTAAAGAAAGGGTTCTTAACGAAGATTGAAATGTTCAGGTTGAGTGTTTGGAACCTCTTAGCTTTTCATATTGTAAAAAGTGAACCAGTGCTCTAGAAAGAGCACTGCAGTGTGAATGGACAATGTGCTACAGAGGTAGACTTGGTTGAGTCAGTCATGTCATCAGGTTGAACTAAAAGGCACAGGCATAGGACAAAACAAAGATTGCCAGACTTTAGGGATTCTGCAAGACATGGAGACATGGATTCTTCTCCTGAACTCTAGGGAAGTGTGTATTCCCAAATAGGGCTATTATCCAGTAACAGAATGGCACGCAAGAAGATTCATCTCAGCTGGAAGGTGACTAGAGTTTGCCTTCCTATGTTTTGGACTTGCTTGAAATTCATGACCCCTTTCCTTCTAGATATTTCTGCATTTTGCAGAGGGAATGTCCATCCTGTGTCCACCCTTGTATTTTAAAGTGGAAAATAACTTTAGATGTCCAGGTTCACAGCTAGGAAGGAATTTTATCTCAAAAGGCACACCTGGAATTTCATGCATTCCTGATTTCGATCATATTAAGGTTGTAGGCTTAGAGGCAATACTGGAATGGGTCGTGGGTGGGATGAAGTGAATGTGTTCTGCATATGAGGTAGACTTGAAGCTTGGAGGCCAGATGACAGTTGTGTGAAGAAGTTCTAACCATTTAAAGACAAGGTCTTTGAAGTGGTAAATAAATTTATGGCCAGTGGGGTAAACCCTGATGCAGTATGACTGGTGTTCTGTAATCAGAGAACCTGAGGACATAGATGTCATGGTCAAGACTATGGGAGACCCAGGAGAAGGACTACCTGTAAAACAAGAAAGCCCCAGAAACCACAGATGCCAGCCTCCTATACAGAGGGAAGATTGTGTTGCCTGTGGCATTTGTCACAGTAGTCTTGGCAGACTAATAGGCTGTAAACCATTGAAAGGTGGGGTTACCCAGGAGTCTGTGGTCTTGAACCACATTTGTGGAGAGAGGGCCTTAGAACTATCATCTTGCTCTGGTTTCTTTTGAGTCATGAAGTAGAGCCCATAAGACTTAGATTTTCTTTTCTTTTCTTTTCTTTCTTTTTTTTTTTTTTTAATGAACCCTTGATCCAGTCTTTTGCACTAAAGTTCTGTGAGTCCTCTGAAATAAAATGGAACATACCATCCAATTGACTGAAGAAAGAAAATGCCTCTTAGTGTGGTTGGGAGTAAGGCCTCCTTGGAAACAGGGCCTGGGCCAAGAGAAAGATTAACTCTGCCTCCTCAGCAGTAGGCTGTGTCCCCAGGATTCCTAAGCCAAACAACTCTCTGAAGTGTGTGCCTGCTGACCCACTTTGTTCAGAGGGTGGCAATATTGGGTTTACATGTCCACCTGACCTGCACTCCTGCCTGCAACCCTCTGAAAGAGTAGTTGGTTCCATCTACAAACTTATATGGGTCTCAGTTAGACAGTCACGACTCCAATACCAGCCTGATCCTGTGCAGGTAGGCATAGACCACAGACTAGCTGTTAAGTAGTTGCCAAACCATCACAGTACAGCTTTGAACACCAAAGGATCAAATGATCATTGCTGTAGATGGGAAAGCAGATGTCGAGGCCTGGCTGTGTTGAGCTCCGTGGGCATTTATAGCTTGTATGCGTGTGTATGGGTGTGCTTGTGTGGACATCTGACAACCCTGGGTGTCAGTCCTCCCTTCCACCTTTAGACAGGATCTAGCTACTGTATTCAGTAGGCTGGCTGTCCAGTGAACTTCTGAGGATCCTCCAGTTTCCAGCTTCATTTGGAGCATTGGAATTAGATGTGCACTGCTGCACCCAGCTCTGACTGGGTTCTAAGGATTCTAAGTCAGGGCATCACATTACCCTGTGATGTGATGTGTAACTTCAGGGCAAGCACTTTACCCACTGAGCCATCTTTCTAGCCTCTACTCAGACATTTCTAAGAATTTCACTTGGCAGTTTGTATGCTTTGCATTTGTTTACAGTAGTCCTATAAGGGCCATTTTCATATATATTCTAGGGAATCCCAAATGACCAGAAGCCAAGCTACTTTTCTGTGTGTCACATGGCAGGTGAGGACATAGAGAATCTCAGTCCCTCCGTACAAGACTGAAGTCTGGTTTTGTTGTGTGAATTCTAATTGGTGTTAATAATAAAAATCCAGAGTCAGATATAGGGGTTAATGTTGAAAGAACAGAAAACAGAGCAGTCAACCACTAGTTCTTACTCTACTGAATCCTCAGACCAAAGTGGGTGATCCTGTCCCTACAAATCCTCAGACTGAATGCAATGAGTTCCTGTCTCTTCCCATCTTAGATTCCTCTCTCCACCCAGCCATATCACTCCTGTCTCCACCTCACTAGTGCTGAGTTTAAAGGTGTGTGGCTCCCAAGTACTGGGATTAAAGGTGTAAACCACCACCACCTGTCTCTATTTCTCTTTTAGACTGGATCAATTTATTGTAGCCAAGGGTGTCCTTGAACTCACAGAGATCCGCCTGCCTCTGTCTCCCCAGTGCTGGGATTAGAGGTGTGTGGCATCACTGCCTGGCCTCTGACTAACTTGTGGCTAGTCCTACAGTCTGATCTTCAGGCAAGGTTTATTTGTTAAACCACAAACAAAATATCAGCACAGTTGGTGGTTAAAATATGCATAGCATGAAACTTTGATTTTCAGCATGTAATAAATGCATTCTTGCTGTTGTGCAGCCATCTTTTCTCCTCCAGCCTAGCCACCATCTTTTTGTGGGTCGGTGTGCTGCTCACAGTACCTCATAGGAGTAAAATCACATAAGGTTTACCTTCTTGGTGCTAACTGTCCTTGTTTAATGTACTTGGAACTCATTCATCTATTTTATGACCTGTCATCATTCTCCTCCTGAAAGAATGAATACTCTTTTATTTTGTATACATTGCCCCATTTTGTTTTACTCACTCACCTGCCAGTAGTCACTTCCTGGTGCTTTCTTCCATGTTGCAGTCATGTGAATCACAGTGGCATGAGCATAGAGACCCCTTCTTGGGAATCCTTCAGATGTGTACTTCCCAAAGGTTGTTGCTACATTCAATAGCTTTTGAAGTGAGCTCAGTGCTCTGGAAAGACTGGTGGGGGTACCAATTTAGGAGAATAACTCTACTTATGAGCCCAACTTTCAGCTTAACTAAATGTCACCAGGGCAGTTGTGTTTCTGTACTGTTAATTTTTTTTTTTTTTTTGAGACAGGGTTTCTCTGTGTAGTATTGTAGACCAGGCTGGTCCCAAACTCACAGAGATCCACCTGCCTCTGCCTCCTAAGTGTTGGGATTAAAGGCATGTGCCACCTGTGTTAAACTTCTAAAGGGAGCTTTCATTTATTCACTGGAATGTGTTCCTTATAAATGTTGACATCAGAACTGTTTCCTCAGGATGACCCAGATGAAGGCAGGAAATCCATCAAGCCTAAGTCTTTTGTTAGTTTCCTATTTTTTACCACATGATAAATTCATTCTGTTGAATGAAAAATCAAAGCTGGAAATTATTTTTATTTTATAAATCTTGTTCACATCTGCTAGGCTGGCTATGAACTCATGATGCTTCTCTATCGAAGTTCCAGAATGCTGGGAGTATAGAAATGTGTCATTCTAAGGGCTCACTTTGAGGCCACTCTGAGAGTAATGAGAAGAGATTTTCTTCTTAGAAGAAGCTCTGCAGTGATGCCCATTCCTCACCAGGAGGCAGGCTGTACCCATAAGCTGCTGCTGCCTCACACTTAATTAAATAAAGCATAGTGGGTTGAAGTTTAAAAACAAAAATCCTAAATAACACTAATTCAAATTCCTTAAAGAGAATAAAATTCAGCACAGCCTGTGCATGTGGTACCTGTGAGCTCCTTTCACAAGAACATATAGAAACAAATAAGATTGTTCTGTTTAGTCAAATAAAAGACCCGAGAGCAGTGTCAGTCGGAACTCTGTCAGCAGTTTGCTTAACTGACTGCTTTTTTTCCTTCCATCTATCGGCATTCTGTGTGCTTGCTGGGATTTCAGTTCTTTACCCAATGGCTGTGGCTCAGGTCTTAGCCCCTGTACCTCAGCTGCTTTGAAGTGTGGGTCTCTATGATTGTCACATCTTCTGACACCATAATGAAGTGATTCTTAGGCACAAGTTGAATGGGACTCGGTTTAGACTGGAAGCAAGATAGTGCTGCACTGGCTCAGGTCTGAAGAGTGGTGCATTGGATGGACAGGACCCACACCCAAGTTCAGTGTCACAACTTGGGAAGCGAGGCCAGGCTTCTAGCAGGTGGGTTCCTCTGGTGGCAGTTCCCCAATCTCTGACTGTCCCTTCCCACCAGAGCGCTACCCTCCTACTCATATCTACTTTCACTTGTCTAGAAAATCACATGGTGTGAAAACGAGGTGTCCTGGCTAAGAGAGATAGAAGCCGAGTATACCGAACAGTTTTAGGGTGCTGTGTCCAAAGGTCAGAATCGGGTGCCCCAGGGTATTGGCACAACCAGGACCAGCTCCCACAATAGTAACAAATATGCCTACTGTGGAAGATGAATGAGATGTTCTCAAGATTGAAATTTGAAAATTCACTCTGGCTGTTGTCATTCTTTTTCATCAAAATAAAAGTGAGCTATCTGGATGGACCTAGACATTTTCTTTTCACTGTGGAGACCCATCTGGCAGTCAACTCCACAAGGGACCTGTTACAAAGTCCAGTCTGCAGACCAGCTAACCTGGGGTTGGAGTAGAGGTGGTCTTTCAGCTTCTTTAGCATGTTCCCCCTCTCCCAGCTCAATGCCCAGGCTCCTGGAATTCCTTTAAGGGCTGGAGCTGAAATTGAACCTTTCCCCTAGGAAGTCCGTAAACATACGAGCATGCGTGTGTACATGCGCCCCCCCCCCCACACACACACACACATCCTTATTGAAGAGGTATAATCCCAGCTACAGACACCAGCTTCTTAGGCATCTCCTGAGATTCCGGCTGTCCCTACAGCTCTTGATGGATTCCTCACAGGTGAGAGAGAAGCATTGTCTATGTCAGGCCTTAGAGACACGCATTTCTCTAAAGCAGTTCCTGTTGATCATTCAGTCAGGCTTCGTCTTTCCAGACTCCAGCTCATGTGGATTTGCCTTCTAATACCTATTTGGTGGTAATATTGCATAGCTGGTGTTCAGTCAATCAGTTAATTATATTAATTTTCTTTCTGGAGCATATAATTTTCCAGAGTCTGGTTTTCAGTGGGTTGGCAGCCATTCCTCCTAGTGGCAACTAAATTTGGCCATTGTTGCTTTTGTTTTGCAGGAATGAGCTGGAGCGACAGTTCCTAGAATTGCTACAGTTCAATATCAATGTTCCTTCCAGCGTATATGCCAAGTATTATTTTGATCTCCGTTCTCTGGCAGAGGCAAACAACCTGAGTTTTCCCCTGGAGCCCTTAAGCAGGGAGCGTGCCCACAAGCTTGAGGTAAGTGGATTCACATACCACTGCAGTGCATTGCTCCATTACCATCTCTGTGCTTCATACTTTGTGTCTCTCAGTGTATGCTGTGAAATGAAGACATGACCCTAGATGGGTGGCTGGCCAGTTCATTAACTCAATATATATGTATACTTCATTTTAACCTCCATATGACAACTTTTACTTAATGTATACCAAGTCTATTTTAAAATGAAGATTTTTTTTAAACATTGTGTTAATGGTTTTACTTTGTTTTGTTTTTATGATTATAAGCCCACAAAAATATTTCCAAGCATGTTTTTTTTTTTTTAAAGCAGGAAGCTGCCAAGTAACCTTAGCAATTGAGAATCCAGAAAAGCTTTTATTGTTATGTTATTTCTTTTTTTCTCCTAAAGGATTCATTTGTCATGGTCTAGGTTGAAGGCTGTTGTTCTAACCTATGACTGTTTATCACAGCAAATGTATGTTTCCACCAACTCTACACCTTTGATTTATAGCAGAGAGCAGGAACGACAAAGGCAAAGTGGTGAGAAGGAACACTAGTGTGGCCCCCACCCCCACCCTTTCATTGTGTGCTGACCCTGATCTCATCCCTGTGGACTTCAGCCCGTAGGCAATATAATCTCAGCCATAAACCCTGTTCCAGTTTGGTTTCTATGCTGTGATAAAACACTGGCCAATAACATCTTGAGGAAGAAAGAATTATACTTCTACATTGTAGTCCATCTTTGAGAGGGAAGACAAGGCAGGAACCTAGAGAGAGAAGGAATGGTGCTTTATGGTTTACTCCTCATACATTGTTATATAACCCAGGACTCCCTGTTCAGGGGTGGCACTGCCCATCAGTCAGTCTGATAGAGGCATTTTCTCAGTTAAGGTTTTGTCTTCTCTGATGACTCTAGCTTATGTCAAGTTGGCAAAAAACTAGCCAACACGAAGCCTTCGAACACAGTGGAAGATGGAAGAGACCTTCTTCCAAACTTCCTAAGGCCTTGTGGTGCTTTCTCTACTGCTTGCCTCCCTCTTGGGATTGGTGCTCAGACAAGGCCAGTAGTTGAATAAAATCAAGCTAGAGGTGGAAAGTAGTTTTGGTTTTGGTTTCTATGTAAGTTTTATTTAGTATGAATTTCCATCACATTCATTCTGCTGAATACTGTTGTTCTAGTTTCCTTTCTAGTGCTGTGATAAAACACCCAGACAGCAACATGGGGGAGAAAGGGTTTAGGCTTAAAATTACTATGTTACAATCTGTTATCTCAAAGAAAGTGAAAGCAGCCAGAGACAGCACAGCTGAGAACAGAAGGAGAATAAAGGTATACATGCTTAGTGTTCAGCTAACTTACTCTACTCTTACACTGTCAAGGACACAAAGCAGGGAACAGGGTACCCATAGTGGACAGATTTTCCTGTATCAATTAAGGCAGTCAGGACAGTCCTCTATAGACAAGCCTATGGGCCACTCTCTGCTCTAGACAATTCCACAGTGAGACTCTCTCAAGTGATAGAATACCTTCCCTGTTCCTGTTCATTATACTTGAACCTTGTCAGTTTGGACAAGGTTCTAGTTTTTTCTTGAGAGTTGTTAAAAGAGCAAGCAATTAAAATAGTTTTGTTTGGGGTTTTTGTTGTTTTGTTTTGTTTTAATTTTGTATACAGGGTCTCTCTATATAGCCCTGGCTGAACTCACTATGTAGACCAGGCTGGCCTTGAACTCATAGGGATCTTCCTGCCTCTGCCTCCTAAGTTCTGGAATTGAAGTCTTGTGCCACTATACCCCTCCCCCAACAGTATTAATCTTAAGAAAGAAACTTACTTAGTAAAGCAAGGGAAGAGGCTAGGATTAACACGGAACTGCAGGGGGATTTTGATGTCATTTCACCTGTTCACATTTGCACCCCATGGCTCTTGAACATGTTGTTGTGTGGTGGAGGACAAGAGCAGAGTACCTTTGCAGGCTGGGTTTTGTCTTTTTAAAAATTACTCTCAGGTGGGCTCAGAGTATTTTTACTCTGTCTACATGTCAGAGAAAGCTATTGTTACCACACACAGTCTGGATAAAAGTAAATACTGTTACCTGTTGCTATTATGAATTCAGACATAAGCTATTTATGAGAAATAGCACTTGCTAATCTTAGGAAATTTAAATAAAAGAACTTGATCCAAAAATTCTGATGCCCTTGAAGAATCTGACTTGTGCTTTTAATGTGTTCCACCTGTATTGTGTGCACCATGCATGGAGTGAGGTTCCTCAGCCTGGTAGTCTGTCTGCTCTCCCTCTTGACCATCTGGCTTCAATATGGATACCTGTCTTATTTCTCTCCTCCAGTCCTCTTTCTCTGCTGCTGCTGAAGCTACTTTTCTAAAATGCTGTTTTGATTTTAGCATGTTCTCTTAAAAAGTACTAACATATATGTGCTGTCTGAAGACTACTACAAAGTCTTCCTGGCCCTGAGTGGTCTCTCTGTCCCTCAGAACCCATGAGTCTGGTCTCACCGACACCCACCATGTCAGTTGGCTCCTATCTAGACACCTTATCTTCTCCATCATTATAATGGCTGTCTCTCACCAATGTGGGTGTCCCTTGTAGTAGAATTGGGCATCCCCTCTCAGAGTTGGAGTTGTGGTGAGCAGCAAGGCCAGCAGAGGTGGTAGTCTTGCAGAGTCCCTTGCTGAGGAGTCCCCATGGAACTTGGTGTATGACCTGCACTGTCTTTCTCCCTCTCAGGCTATCTCTCGTCTCTGTGAGGACAAGTACAAGGACCTGAGAAAACCCACGAGGAAGCGTTCAGCAAGTGCTGACAACCTGATTCTGCCACGGTGGTCCCCAGCCATCATCTCCTAACTGGGGCACCCTCCTGAGGCCATGCCATCCCTCAGTTTCTCCTTTTGTTTGAGAAAAGATGAACTTGGGGTGGTTTGTTTTTCTCTTTTCCTTCTGTTTTTAACACCTAGCCCCATCAAGGCTGCCTTCACGCCCGCCTCCATGCTGCGTTCTGTACGCAGAGAGGCTTTAAGGGACGTGAAATCAGTGTTCTGGAACCCAGTATCAAGCCTTCTTGGCCATTGTGAACAGCACTTCTTTCATGGAGGAAAAAGACTCTAATCCTGGAGGAGGAAATGAAGGAAAGGGAAGTTGTGTTAAAGCAGAGAGTACTTGATACTGTTTCTGGGTCCCTGTCTGGTTATAGATACCAGTTGGAGCCAGAGGTAGGTAGCAGAGTTGAATGCCCATCCAAGTCGGGAGATGCACACTGTGCCCTTGGAATGGGTATGCTCTATAAGACTTCCTGCATTCCTTCTCGCTGCTTTCCTGGGACTGGGGAGGGGAGTTGTTTGTTCATTTTTATTCTGGTTTGGTTTTGATCCCACAGAGCAGAGAATATAGTTTGTACCCACCATGGCACAGACATCCAAATAAATAGTACTGATTGTTTATCTCTGCACCATCTCTTCTAGCTGTCTTCTGAACTTTCTTCCTCACAAGTAAAGTGTGCTTGTTGTTTCTACACACCTGTTTTATAAGAATGTCTTTCAACAATAGCAGGATTAACTTGACTGTAGTGCTGAACCAAAAGTCTCCCTCTCCTGCCTCACCCCAAGAAAGTTCTATCTAGATTACATGGGTGCTTGTGCCTTCCAGTTTTCTTGGAATTGGTTGTTCTTGGTTTTGTTTTTGTCACCCCTCTCCCTCCCAGGTTCTCTTTTTCTGCTAACATGAAGGTGTAATTACAAACTCAATCAGAGTTTATGGCTGAAGGCAAAGGTCCTCAGCATAGGCATCCTGGATAGAGAAGCATCCAGGGAGCCAGGTTTGCCTGACCTCATTGTGAGGAGCCGTTCCCTGTGCTCCCTACCTGGTCGTTCTTCTACTTCCATGTCCATTGTTGCAAGCAATATTCTTGACTTTTATATGTTTACTTTAAATCAAATTTAGTCTATTTGTATACAATTTTTTTAAAAATCTAAAATTAAAAAAAAAAAATGGGTTGGGGGGGTGGGTGGGAGGGTATTCCAATGGGAAGATCACTAAAGGGAAAAAAATGTTACTATTTCCTGAGGTATTTTTCACAGAATGATTGAATAAAAAAAAATAACAACTCAACTTGCATTTTCATTGTGGGTGCTTGGAGAAGCTACACAAACTGTGAAGGCTCATGCTTCCTTAATTATAACCAACTTTTGTGTTTTCTGACTGTTTCTGATTTGCTTTGGGCTACATCAGAATCTTTTGTTGAATAAAATAAAAGGGTTAAAAGACCCTGTCAATGAGAAAACCTGAAGTCTAATAATCCAAGACATTCATGCACAAGTGCTTTGCTTCTGCTCATCTTCTTAGGTTGCAGTGACCGAGGTTTGTGAGTTTTTCCTTGTTTGAGACACTTGAGACAGATGCTAGCATTCAGTTGGTTACACCCTCCTCTGTGTGAGCTAGGAAGAGTTTAGAATTGTCTGTTAGTTAGTGTTAAATACTCTAAAATCACATGTCTGACCCCAACAGGCTTCTCTCCATGGAGCAGCACACTTTGGAAGTGGAAGGAACAAAATGTCAAAATCCCAAGAGCCCGGAGCCAGAAATATTAGTCAGGGTTCAGTAGAGTGTGTGTTATGCAGTCATGTTTCCAATCAGAAATATGAGCAAGTTCTGGCCTAAACTTCCAAAGCAGGAAGTGAAAAATTAACTACCCTTCAATTACACCTCTGATAATTTGTTCTGAGTGGGAAACAAAGTCAGCTTCTCGCTTCAAGAACCTTAAACAGAGGTCGAAAAGTGTAGAAAATGCCATTTCGTATTCTCTCATCTCTATAACTCTAAAAGGAGCCTATTTTTCTTAGCCAAATATGAATACCTCTTAGATGAAATCCTTCCTCTCATGTATAATACCTTATTTTACCAGCCCATTTCAGGAAAGAAGTGCTGACTTGATAGCAGAAATCTTATTTTTATTCCTTTTATTTGAATGGGAGATTTGGAAATTGACTTATGTAAATATTTCAATGCACCTGATACTATTTTGTGGAGTTTATTAAACTACTTTAAAAGATTGTACAGTCTATTTATTGTATGTGGGTACACACAGTCTGATATCTGACATCAACAGTGACTCCTTACAGCCTGGCTCAGTTTTATTCAGACTGTTGGCTATTGTGTTCAAGCCTTGTGCACTGGACTCTACCTCTGAATAGGAAACTTTTCCCTACGCATCAATGAGTGTTAATCTGTATTAATTAGTTGTGTTTCTTGCACTGAGGATTTCAGTTGTACCTTTTGGCTTGAGTCACTAGGCATGTAGACCGAGACCCATTTCATTTTCCTATACAATGATAAAGACTTACTTTTTGTTCTCTGGTTGTCCTAAGTTTGCCAAAAGAAAAAGAAAAAAACAAAACAAATCCAATAGTATGTGTTAATAAATCATAGTGACTGTTACTTGTTTGCAAAGTAGTTCAGTGTCCAAGACTGGATGCTGTTCAGGAATGCTGTCTCACAGTGCAGCCTTTAATTGAGAGCGCGTCCTCATTTAAGGATGAAGAAAGCCACAGTTTGATGACTTTAGACTTGATTTAAATAGCAAATACAATTTTTTTGGAGAGGAAACACACATTCTGGTAAATTTTGTTTTATTCTTTCAACTGGGAGAAGAAAGGAGTTGAGTTTAAGTGAAGTTAAAAAGTAATGAGATCCTGAAGGCCCTAGGGGTGCTTTCATGCCTTAATGCTCAGGTGAGACCAGCTATAGCCTCACACCTTTCAGCTGTTGGGCCTAGCTCTTCTGTGTTCCTTCTCCATAGCCTTTGCCTGGGACATCTCCATCTTGGGGTTTCCCTTGGTTCAGGGGATTTTTGCTGCTTAGCTGAGCTTCAAGGCAGAATTTAGTGAGTCATGATTTTGCATATTCCTGCTGCTTTAGGAACTGCAACCTGGGGCCATATTTTAAACTTTGAGTTACATATATATATTTATGTTTATATATATATATACATATTCCTAGTTCATTATAGGTATTTAATAAGTTAAATAAATATAGTACATAGAACAAATGGTGTCTGCCTTCCTGCTTTATTTTTTTTAGTTAAGATAAAATTGAACAGGTTTTCCAGGGTGGTAGCACTGACCTGTAATCCCAGTGGACTTGAGGCAGGAGGATCATGATTTTGAGGCTTCTCCAAGCTATGTAGTAAGACACTGCCTCAAAAAAATTAAAACTGAACAGGTTTTATGGGTGGTGAGCAAACTGATTCTAAGAGCAGTGTGAGAAAGTGTATGAGCCTTCGGTGATTGAAAGACTATGAGACCCACTTGGGACTTCAACCAGGTGAGGAGATAAGTTACCTAGTAGGAATCAGATAGAACACATACATCATTAAATACTGTTTCTGTTTTACAAACCACTGTCTCCTGACCTTCACTGGAGTAAGTGTCTCAAGACTGGGGCTGGGTAGTTCGTCTTCTGAAAAGCCAGTGATAGACAGTGCCTATACTTGTTGACAGAAGAGGAAACAGGAAGCATAGCCTAGAGCAGAGCTAGGGAAAGAGGCTTAGGCCCTCAGCTTCATGAAGAAAGGCAACTCCAGACCCCCATGAAAATAAAAACCGGCTCATAGTGAATGCAGAGCATATAGCAGCACTAGATTACCCCTCTCAGAAGCAAGCTGTATTAGACGGGGAGTCAGGGAGGAGTGTGTGCCCACAGTGCTGGTGACTTGACCGCCATACTCCTCTATCTTACGTGTTAGAGCTTCTTACTGGCTATGTACATGTTAAGGCCACCAGTCCTCTGGTGTAACTTACTAGAAACTTCCTCAGTAAATAGTACAAGAATGGTGTAAGAGTCACTGGGAGCTGCTTTGTGTGTGCACTGTAGCAGGGTGAACTGTGCCTGAGCCAAGATTTGTTATAAAAACTGCACAGAGAGTTCTGTAAGAATCTATTTATAATAAGAAACACACTCCAACATGTTGTCTGGCTGGGTTGCAAACTATCTTGTATTCCTTTGTGATTTGTTGGGGGGCAGGGGACTTTATTCCTTTTGAGTATTTTTGTTTATATAAATAAATTATTTCAAATGTGCAATCAAAGAATGTCATCTCAAAATAAATGCAGTTTTGACAAAAATGTTAACCATGACTTGAGCTTATATGTAATAATTTTGTTGATACTGTTGATTTGTGTTGTAATAGTACTTGGAGTTCTAGTCCAAGACTAAACCTTGACAGACTACCTTCACCTCTGTCCTCTGTGGAGGTGGCTGTCAGAGACTTGCTAATACTTGAACACTTGTACTGAGTGGTTCTTATGGAATGCACCTCCAAATTCTGATAGGAAAGGGGGATTAATGTAAAGAGAGGCATAAGCCCACCTGAGTTCCCCTGTGGGTGCTAGTCACCTTTTGCAAGGTCCACTCCGAGAAAGGGTGGCCATTGGTAGATGCAGTTCTTACATAAAGGCCATGGTTGTTCCAAATTCAGCTATGTTCGATCCTTCCCCAGCTTCTCTGTTGTAGCCATTGTTGACCCTGTCCTCAAGTAGAAATCCACTGGATCTAGCCATTGTGTTCTTGTCTTGGTTGGTGAATACTGGAAAATATCAGAACAATGTCATGGATATCTGACTTCACTCCTACTCCCCGCCCAAGTGAAGCTCTTCTATGAAGAGTGCTGCTTCCCAGGGTTGCAAGCCTGAACTTATCCTGGAAGCCTAACCTTGAAAAGGGGACATTGCCTCCTCCCTTTTGGCTTGTCCCACCTATCCAGAAGATGAATAGGCAACCACCTCCCAGCATCCCACATTTGTGCCTGAGCACCAGCTACTGAAATCTATGTAAAAGTTCTTGGATTTAAGGGGTACCTGAAAGGTGGGGTAGACTCTCAAATGCTGGGGTAGACCAGTACTTGAGAGGAAAACATGATGAAGTAGTAACTAATGTGGGATACCATATTGGGGGTGAGGTCTTGGTGACCACATAACATTAGTAGATACATGACCTGGCTGGTGACAGGGATTCTGGGTTTGTCTTTACTTTGGATAATCCTAAAATTCTTTCTACTGAGATTTCCAGGAGCCTCTGGAGACTCTTAGCAGAAGTTCTCATCCAATTAATGTTTGGAGAAAAAACAGATTGGGGGATAGTAAGGTAGTGGGAAAACAGTAGTGTGTCACATACATGCCAGTCTTTTCCAGTCACCTGCAGTGTTGAGCCTACATGGTAGTCGGCTACAAGTGACAAAACCTGAAGCACTTCTAATATATTACCCAAAAAATGTGTATTTGTTTAATAAGTTAATTTTAATGTAGGCTTTAGATGATCCTTATATTGTATTCAGCAGCTTTGTATTGACCTTATGTGGTACTAGATAACTGCTGGTGTTGCCCTCAGTGCAGTGCATACAGAGAAGAAGATCTTTGCAGGAGGACTCATTAACAAACAACCCTTGGAAAGAGCTCTGCCCTCTTCACACATGAAACACTGGCAACAAACAACTAGCCAATTCATGAATTAATTTGTTGGTATTGATTGTTGAATAAAGTTCTGTTTGGCCAATGAAACAGCAAGTTAGACAGGACTAGGAGTCAAAGAGGATTCTGGGAAATGTAGTAGAGAAGTGATGATCCAGGCAGGAAGTGACATAGCAAGGAGACATTTAAGCAGGGAGAAACAGGAAGAGTCCTTTTCCCCTCAGCTCCTCCAGCGGCGCAATGTGATCACCTGCAAGGGAGGGTGCCAGTGGAAAGCATCCTCTATAAGATAAGTCTTATAAAATATATAGATTTATGATAATTAAGACTGAGCTAACAGATGAGAAATCCTACTCATTGGCCAAGCAGCATTTGAACCTAATACAAGTTTCTGTGTATTCATTTGTGCCCTAACTCGGGCTGGCAGCTGGCGTAAAGTGCACACGTGGCAGTGGGGCTCGGCAGCTTTTGGCGAAAAGATTTATCATAACACAATTGGGTTCAGGCAGATTAAAAATTAATTGGTGATATGGTAAAGCCTAGAAGGCTGGCCACAGCTTTGTGGTCCCTCTCTTGTATGGTCTTTTACTGTTGCTGGTGAGAAGAAAAACTATCGCAAAATGCAAACAGGGCACTGAACAATATTCGCTCTGCTTTTATACCAAGCCGAAACCTACAAGTCTGACCTGTTTTAGAAATGAGATCTCTGTGGATATAGTCCAAATGAGGCCATACTCAATCAAGATTAACCCTAAATCCATCATCCAGTCCCTTTAAGAAGAAGGTGGGAATGAAGTCTAAGAACATTAAATAGACCAATCAAGACACCCTAGCATTGCTGTGCCACCAGAAACTTCCAGGAGATGGGAAGACCTTTTCCCTACAGCTCTCAAAGTGTTGGCTGTGCTACCTTGACATGAGTCATCACCTCAAAGCAGAATGAAGGTATGCTGGGAGCCATCCAGTGTTTAGAAGCTTCTTAGTGCAGCCCTTGGAAGCTAGCATGTGTACAATTCCTAAATAAGGTGAATGGGAGTCATCAAGAAGACCTGAAGATAAGAGAGACACTACCATGTTCCTAAATGGGAAGGTATGGTGACACAAAATGCCTCCCAACCCTACCCTTCCTCTATTGTACCAGTCCACCAGGCTGCCATTGTTTAGTATCTGTCTTGGAGTTGATAACTTCTGACATGTTCACACACCTCACAGGTTTTCTCATCTTCATCCACACATCTTTTAATGACACTTAGTGACCCTGTAGAAGAAAGCTGTTTCACCTGTGTGGTTTTCCTTCAGGCCTCATGCAACTCTCATTTCCAGCTGCTGTTTCTCTTCTTTTGCTTACAGTCTTCTGGTTGCTAGGATGCTTAAGATGGACTCTTCATCTACTGCGTTCCTGCTGTACAGGGCTCAAACTGTCTGTACCTCTATGGTGAGCAAAGAGTATATTGTGCTAGAGAAGTGGAGTCACAGTCAAAGTGGTTGAACAAAGCAAAGCCAGAGGCATCACACAAGATACCCAAATAGCCAATAGGTAGATATGGAGGTCACATAACAAGATCAAGGAAATTAGGTCACTATAGTGAGATGCCACCTCACGAATCTGTCATGGTTACAGAAGATAAACAACTGTTGGGGAAAATGTGGAGAAAAGAGCATTGCTGGAATATAAATTGATAAAGCCACTGTGGAAAAGTGGACAGATTCCTCAGAACATAATAGATCATATAACTCAATAATTCCTCTTCTGGGTATATAGCTGAAGAAAATAAAAGCTGTGGTCAAAAAGGCCCTGTACTCCTATTTTCTCTGTAGTACTGTCTAAAATAGACAGTATACATCTAGATGTTGTCAGTGGATGAATACCTAAATCATGGGAACTAGGAGTAGCTTAGTGTACAGTGCTTGCCTAGCATGCACAAAGATATTTGGTTCTCAGCACCACAAAACTTTATATATACACACAACACTATTCAACCTTAAGAAGATAATTATCATTTATGATAAATATCAACTTGAGATCTAGAATTGGCTGGGAAATGAGCCTCTGGGGATGCCTCTGCATGATTATCTGATTCAGTTCATTGAAGTGCTAAGACCTGCCCTCTGTGGGTGGCATCACTGCCTGTGCTGTACAAAAAGCAAGAGAGAAAGAGAGAGAGAGAGAGGTGAACATGAGTAGTTGTCATTCTCTGCTTCTTGACTGCAGACATGTGTCAAACTCAAGTTCCTGTTGCAATGACTTTCCCACCAGGATGGACTATATCCTGGAACTGTGAACCTGAGTAAAGCATCCCTTTATATTGCTTTTGTTAGTATTTCATCACAGCAAGAGAAAAGACACTGGATGAACCTGGAGAATATGCCTTATGAAATAAACTGGGCACAGATAAATGCATTTGACCTGGTGTGTGTGGAAGATTGGTACCAGGAAAACACATCATAAATGCCAAAGTCTATGCCTGCTCAAGTTCCTTATACAAAATGAAGTAATAGTGTTTGTATGCAATCCTTTTGTATAGTTTCAGAAATGTAAGTGTTATGCACATACTCTATTGCTTATGGACAGTATGCTGTGCACATACTGTGTGCATTCAGAACTGGGTGTTATTCTTTCAGTTTTCACCTGGGACTCACTGAATCCACTTGTGCAGATCTCTATGGGTATGGACAACCCACTGCACAGGGAAGACTCCATGGTAGATAGGCATGAGTCGTAAGGACTCTGGAAAGTCAGACTGCAAGCAGAGGAGGATGATGGGGAAGGGAGATGTTAAGCAAAAAATGGAGCATTTCTTAAGTGATCTGTTGGAGAAGCTATAATACAATATTTATATTCCAAATTTGCTAAAAAGTTTATCACGAAATATGAATTGATGTACATGTTAATTAGCTCAACTTTGCCATCCTGTGATTGTGTGCCCCCAAAATATATACATTTATTATTTGTTATTTGTTAGTTAGTTAGTTAGTTAGTTAGTTAGTTAGTTAGTTAGTTAAAAACAAAAGCAAGCAGGGCATGATGGTGCACTTCTGTGATACCAAATTGGGATAGAGGTAGGTAGTAACTCAAGGCCAGCCTGGGCCTGACTCAAACCATCCACTCCACCCATTAATTAATTAATTAAAATAAAAGTTAACCATGAGGGAGCATAAAGTAAAGAAACAGGTTAGCTAGGTGTCTAGAATTGAATTAATGGGAAGTAAAGGAATACCAGTTGAGAAATTTGTGAACCCAAGTCACAGATTCTCCCCATGTCCTGTTTGCCTTGCTGAGGAGCAGCAAGGCTTAAGGGCAACTGGTCTCAGTAGACACATGGTCATATGGAAGACTCTGGAAGTCAACCCACAGGACATGTCATACATACACATTTTATCAGAAATACAATATTGATCTCTAGTTTGGGATGGTTCCAATTGGCAGCCTTTCTTTGTCCCTTTGCAGCTTCCTCATGAAGGGGGAAGGCAGATGTGCCCTATTGCATTTGATATGTTGCTGAAGCCTATATAGGCTGTGTGACTTGGAAAAGGTCATGTCATCAGCTATCCAAAGGTCATCAGTTTTGCAGCTGTCCTTCAAGGCATGGTAAGCCAAGCAACACCTGTCACCAAGGGCCCACTAAGTGTGTCCTTCTGGAGTAGAAACAGCTGCAACATTCTAACTTTAAAAAGACTTAGCAGACAATGTACTTATAAATGCATAGTTGCTGTTTGGTGCTTCTGTTATTTTTATAGTTGCTAAATGCAGAAAGCAAACAGATGGTGGGGCTGGCCTGTGGATGGCATTTTATAGAAGTAGTGGCTGTTTTCTGACATTCTGCCAAGTCTTGGCATAAGAGCTTTGGAGAATCTGGGAATTCATCTGTTTTAAACTAGCACTAAAGGTTATTTGTTACTACAGTCAAGTAACAAGCAGTCTCTTAGAAGGTAGGAAACTCCTGTGTTCAAGTTACAGAGACCCAGTCCTCCATCTTGTTCTTTGTACCAGAACTTAGAAAGGTGCCTGCACCAGATACCTCATGAACATGTAGGATGAATGAGTGACTAGAAGGATGCGATGGAGCAAGAAAGCAGTAATGCTGGCAGCAATGTGGGGGAGTGAGACCATTATTCACCAAGGGTGGAGATTGGTGCAGTCTGTGTGGAAGTTTCTCAACGAAAAACAGGACTACTATAGAACCAGTTCTGCCACTCCTGGGAGTATATCAAAAGGACCCTAAGCATCCCACAAACATGCTTACGTATCCTTATTACAGCGCTACTCACAATAGCTAAGGTGTGAAGGCAGCCTAAGTGCCGATCAGCTGATGAATGGATAAAGAAATGTGGTATGTTACACAATTGAATTTTATTCACCTAAAAAGGAATGGAAATATGGTTTTCAGGAAAATCAATGGAACTTGAGATAGTCCTACAGTAAAATCAGCCAGACTCTGAAAAAAAAAAAAAAAAAAATGCCATGAGGAATCACTCCCACATGTGGAATCTAGGTTACAGATAAAAAGACAGTAGAAGGGGACTATTTGAGGGAGGAAGAAGGGTAATGAGAAAGGTCAAAGGAAGTTAATATGAGTGAGTATAAGCAAAGTAGGTGATGTGTATGAAAATGCCAAGGTAACATACGCTTAAAAATCTTTTTTAAGTAAGAAATAAATCTATAAAAATAAAAAGGATAGTCTACTGAAGAACTGACACTAGCTTTTTTGTGTGATGGGTAGACCTTTAAAATCCAATCATTGGGAAAATGAAAAACGAAGCAGACATTGCTGTGTTAGCAACAAACATCTGAGTAACTAGTTCATAGAGACAACGGGCTTATTTTTGCCTTGTAGTTTTAAATGTTTTGGTCCAGGATCTGTGGTCCATGGCCTTTTGGACCTGTGAAGAAGGCAGTTCCTCGTGGTAGGAGCACATGGCAGATCAAAGCCATTCACCTTGTGGCCAAGATGGAAAGTTTTTAAAGGGTGTTATGACAAATCTTTCCACCAAAAGCCGCCTGAGCCCCATCTCCACGTATGAGCTTTATGCCAGCCACCCGCCTGAGTTAGGGCCCAAATGAATACACAGAAACTTGTATTAGGTATAATGCTGCTTGGCCAATGACTAGGATTCTCATCTGTTAGCTCAGTCTTAACTATCATAAATCTATATATTTTATAAGACTTATCTTATCGGACACCTTATTGGTGTCCCTCCCTGCTGGTGGCTCACGTTGTGCTTCTGGAGGAAGAGCGAAAAAGGGGACACTTCCTGTTTCCTCGCTTAGATATGAGTCTCCTTGCTATGTCACTTCCTGCCTGGATCACCACTTATCTATTACATTTCCCAGAATCCTCTTTGACTCCTAGTCCTGTCTAACTTGGTGCCATTGGCCAAACAGAACTTTATTTAACAATCAATAAGATAAACATACATGGTACATTCCCCATCAAAAGGGAGACGTGGGGATCCCCACATTCCCAGCTCCCTTCAAGGGTACACCTAGTGTCCTCAATGACCTGAGTCCTCATAGGAGGGCCCACCTCTTAAAGCTGTCATCACTTCCCAATTGTTCATTGCTTTACCAAACCTTTGCCACATAGACCTTTGAAGAACATTTCAGAAACAAACTATAGCATTCAGTAAGCATTATCAAAGCTCTCTTCCATTTGGCAGACATCACTGAATTGGAAACCACCAAAATGAAGTTCAGTCCCGTTGTGACTTCTAACTGAAGCAAGAACCACAAACGGTGTTTAAGTGCATGACCATGTTTTCCCCTCTTTCCAAAGAGCTGAGTCAGAAGTATACTGTCCAATGTATGCCCCTTCGAAAGGATGGTGAAGTTTGAGTTGTCTGAGAAAACTACAAAGGCCAGCAGATTGGCAAAAAGGTCCTGATTTATAGGAAGAATTATGTCATCTACAATGAACAGGTGCGATGAGAAAAGGCTAATGGCACAACCGTCCATGTGGGCATCCATACCATCATGCTGAACATCACCAGGCTAAAGATGGACAAAGACCACAAAATATATATCCTTGAAAGGAAAACCAAGTCTCACCAAGTAGGGGAAAAGAAGGGCAAATAAAAGGAAGAAATGATTGAGAAGATACAGGAGTGGAGGAAGTTAATGCGTAATTTTTATTGAAGATTGCTTGAATGAAAGAAAAAAAGGTTACCAAAGGGTGGCTTTCTTCTCAATATAAGGAAGATCCCTTAATAGTTCCAGTTGCCTGGGGATGTTGGTGAATATTATCTTAAGGTGTGTATTTTGTTTATGCTGCTTTTGTTTAACTCTGTGAAGCTGTGTTACTGTGCCTTCTAAAACACTGGATAATTTAATAACGCACTGAACCGCCAACAGCGAGACATGAGAGAGAAATAGGCAGGGCTAGCAGGCAGAGAGGGTAAATATGAGGAAAGATCTGGAAGAGACGCATCTAGAAATGAGAGAGAAGGAGGACTTCAGGGGCCAGCCACCCAGCTACACAGCCAGGTGCCTAGTAAGGAGAGAAAAGGTGTACAGGAATGGAGAAAGGTAAAAGCCCCGAGGCCAAAGATAGGTGGGATAATTTACATTAAGAAAAGCTGGCAAGAAAGCAAGCCAAGCTAAGATCGGGCTTTTATAACTAAGAATAAGCCTCTGTGTGTGATTTATTTAGGAGCTGGATGGTAGAGCCCCCCAACAAAGTCCAAAAAATATCAAAGAGCCAAGGAGTGAAACATCACACAACATTGGGGTGCAATAGCAGGCTGGGTATAGACTTAGCAAGACTGGTGTTGACAGGAGGCTCCCACTGCCTACTTCTAACAGCACAGCCCCATCATGCTACCAGCTAGAGAGAGACAGTGCCACACAGGTCTGCTTAATTAGAAGTCACATGAAATCTACCCACTTAGCACTCCCTGAATGAAAACCACTGCTTAAAATTAATTTTAAATTTATAGTAAATGTATCCTCAGTACTCTGGAGGCCAAGAAGGATTATAAATTTGAAGACAGCCTATAAACTATATAGTGAGTCACTACTTGGAAAAAACAAACAAAACCAGAGGACAGAAAAGGTCAGGCTCACAATCCTACCCTACCACCTGGGGGGGGGGGAGTAAGAAGAGACTATGGGGATAAACCAACATGCTGCAATTTCTTGACTTTTTAGTTCTGCCCATTTTGCCTCTAGAAATCCTGATACATCAATGAAAGAGATGCATTAAGAAAATTTCTTGCAAACATCTTGTGAATGTGAATGCAAATCTGATCCTAATTGAACACTCATTAGAAAGCCCAACACATTAAAACTAGCTGGTACTGGAGGAAAGGTTCTGTGGTTTAAAGTGCTGTTTGTTCTTCCAGAGGACCCTTGCCGATTCCAGCCCACAATAGTCTATAACTCTAATTCCAGGGATCCAATACCTGCTTTGGGGCACTGTGTGTATGGGGCATGGGTGTGGTACACAGACATACACACAGGCACAACAGCCATATGCATAAAATAAAACATCAAAGTTAAAAACTAGCTAACCAAGACAGCATCCTCTTCTAAAAGCCATACCAAAGCTTAATAGATTACGATTACAGCTGCAGGCTCAAAGGCCTGTATTACAACAGAAGAAAGTTGACAGTGATAAAGCAGTGTCACCTCTGTATCCTCCCCTTCTTTCTCCCTCTCAATCCACCCCGTTCTTCCTGAGAATGTGATTTGCTTCACAGGAAATGTGTGTTCCTAGCAACAAACTAGCCTAACTTAGTGCAGGTCAAACTTAAACACTATTTTCCCAGGCCAGAGCCCATAGCTTTTATGCAACTCCCCCATGAGTCTCAATGCTCAAATCTCTTACAGCCAAATACTGAGGAAATTTGAGTGGCCCGGGGGTTGAAATTTCTTTTGCACTTTGTGCCAAGTAGGAAGAGGATGTTAACAGAAAAATGTTCCCCAAATAATTAGAGCAACAGAATTTTCCAGCATCATGGTGTATTTGTTTAGAACCCATATTCAAGGCTGAATTCTCAGGGCCAGCAATCATTGTAGAAAGAAGATTCTAGAATGGCACAGATAAGTGGCCCAGAGTTCAAGCTATCAGCCTTGGAGGAGTGGATCAATTTGCAAGAACCATCTCAGGGAACATCAGAGGTTTTAATGAGGTCTGAGACATTTGTGAGAACCACCTCAGGGTAAATCTAGAGTCTTTAGACCACATTCTGCCTAGGATGTGGTCCATCCAAGGCAAGATGCCCACTGCTTCTAAGCATCATTCCAGAACCACTAGGTTTCAAAAGGCTCTGAGAGAGGTGTACAAAAGGGAGATTGTCTCTGATTGAGAATCAGAGACAAATGGAAAATCACCCTTGCTAGAAATCCAAGGGAGGATCTTCAGAATTTCTACATCTTTGTTTCCTGCCTGGGATGTTGTCATGTCCATCTGCCATAGACATTTCTACTTGTCATGAAGCCACCCTCGAGCCTCTTCCCCTCATGTATCCATCACAGTGAAGGGCAGCTCCAACTGCCAATACCCACGAGACGCCCTCTTCTCAGAATGCCCCCTGACCCAAGGTATGCCTTCACTCATTCTCCACTGAGCCATGCCAGCCCATTTGATTCTGTGTGTCTCTTACTAGTCTCATTCTGACCTTCATCTCTCCACAGGATCTCCCTAGCAGCCTATAGGAACTTAGCTGCAGTTTTACCTTTCTGATTCTCTCTCCTCATGGCAGCTCAATGTCATCCACCTAAGATGCAAACCTGACTGTATCACCTCTGCTGTAGATATCCAATGGTCTTTCCTAGTCTGCAGCAAAAATCAACACCTATCTAATCCTCTAAGAGCCCTGAAGTCTATGCCCTGCTTGCAGCCTGTGGTATTTCCCTCCTGCTCAAAATGCATGTCGTGATCATTTTAAACTATGGACTGTTCCCTAAGACCTCTAGGATCACTTCTAGATGCAAGCCTCTGTCCAGGTTATGTCCTATGTATACCAACTCCCCTTCTCCCTGTGTTAGCCTACCAACTACTGGTACATGTCCCTCTATGCCAACCAACACTCTTCTTTGAAGACATCTCCTAAGCCCACTACTGTCCCTTTCACAGCTAAACCAGCAAGTGGCCTTTCTACTTCCTATTCTATACAGGGACTCATAAAGCAGAGACATGTCCTCCATGGTGTTCCTGGTACCAAACTATGCCTGTCATGTGCATCTCAGGTTAAGAGACTGGACATTAGTTCTTTCACCAAAAGGAAGGGACCTGGAAAGCAGGAGTGTGGAAGTGGCTAGGATGGTCATTCTGTGTGTGAATGGAACTGTACTGAAGGACACCCAGAGAACTATGAAGCTTGTAAAGTCTTCCCGAGCCCTAATATGTGAAGCATTTGGGTTGAGGAGACAAGGTTATGTGCAGAAACCAGTCTGGGTCAGTAAACAGAATGGGAACAACCCATTTGAATGTGGGCTGTGTTCTTCAGCAAGCCAATTTGGATGGGATGCAAAAGGAGAAGGGACACTTAATCTCTCCTCCTAGCTCTCAAAATTTCCCTTGCTGAGGTTAAGGCTGTCACTGTAGACCTCAGGTTTGGGATTCTAAAGTCTTTGAATGAGGACAGACTGGGCAGGGCCGCACTTTGGCTTCTCCTTTTGAAGCTCTGTATTCTTCGGCTGGATGGCTGATAATTGTGGTTATCCAGCCCAATGATGGCTGACCACATATGTCCAATCTAATACATTCCCTTGGAAACACACTCACACACACACACACACACACACACACACACACACACACACACACACACACCAAAAAACAAACAAACAAACAAACAAACAAAAAACACATGTCAGATTTAGAATGTGCTATTTGGACTGAAGAGATAGTTTGACTGTTAAAGGCTGGGCTCACAACCAAAACTACAAAATGTGCCACTCAACTTTTTCTACTTTGTTTTCCACTAATGGGCTTCCTGAGCATATGGTATTGCCAGGATTGCACCCCACTCCCACTCCTCATTAGGAGCTTAGAGGGCTATATGCAGGAAAGAGCATTGGAAAGGTTTATAAACCCTGGCATGTGTGAGCTCTGCTGTGTGCATGTGTCCTGTCAATGTATGTGGATAGTGTCATGGTTAAGTGAAGAGATCCTAGTCCCAGAAGAGATAGAGGAGCCCAAATTTATGTTAGTTGGGCTAGTTTCTCCTAAGGCTCTCCTCCTTGCCTTGTACATGGTTTTCTTCTGCCTGGGTCTGTCCTGGGTTTCTCTCTGTGCATGGCCCCTGATGTGTACTTGCATGCATGTATGCCTGCATGAATGCCTGCATGCATTCCTGTGTGTATGTGGGTGTATATGCTCATGTGTGCATATGCATGTAGAGTCCATAGGTTAATATCAGGTGTCCCCAAGTCTTTCTCCATATTATTTTTTAGGGCAGTATTGCTCACTGAATCTGGAGCTTATCAATTCAGTCAGACTAACTGGTCAGCAAGCTCCAAGGATCCTGTAGTCTTCAACTTCACTTTGTGATCATACATAGCATCTTCTTAACCATGATGGAAGAGGAGAGCCAGATCTTGCCATTCTTTAATTTTTTTCTTAGATTTGGTTATTTTATGCTGCGTGCATGACAATTTTACCTGCATGTATTCATGCACACTAGGCACATGCCCACAGAGGTAAGAAGGCAGCAGCAGGATTCCCTGGAACGGGAGTTACAGATAGTTTGAACCAACACATGGGTGCTGGAATCAAACGTCAGACCCCTGCAACACTGAGCCATCTCTACAACTCCTGGGGTCTGCTTTATAAGGGCACCAGTTCCAGTCATGAAGTTCCCACTCTCAAGACATAACTATCTCCTGGAGGTCCCATTTCCTGTCACCATCACTTTGAAGGTTCTGGTTTGGTGGAGACACAAAATTCATACCACAGATTCTCTTCTGGGAACGTTTCTTCTTTCCTTTTCTCTGATCTTTCTTTTGCTGTTGGTGGTAGTGGCTGTTTGTTTGTTTGTTTGTTTGTTGGCAGGATTGTTCTGAGATGGGGTCTAGCTGTGGCCTTGAACTCCTGATCCTCTTGCCTCAGCCTCAGGCATTTACCACCTGGCTGCTTTTTGGTTTTCCATGCTGGGGTCATTAGTGCTTGTTCTTGTACATGTGGTGGCCACTCTGTTGTGTGTCCCTGCCATGCCTCTGTGGGTACTGTAGTCTTTCATAGGGTGTTAGAACTCAAGAGTGTTGGAGTATAGTGGAGACCATTATAAGATTTTATAGAGTAGGGTTGTCTTTCAAGCCCCGCCCCCAGGCATGAGTGAGCAATTATAGATACTTGTAATTTACTCATTCTCCAAGCTAGCAAGGAGCTGTCCCTGCACATGCATTGTGAGAATGCTTTTTATAAGCAATTCGGTTAGAACTCAAACTGCTTCACATGAATCCTGATTAATTTAAGCTTGTTAAGCCTCATGAAGAATTACAAAGTGGTCATTTCACAGGGAAAGTCATTCTAAAATACCCACTTTTCTGATTCTTTCAAAATTCACTCAATCATATTCCCCAAGGTAGTGGCAAGGTTAGAATGAGTTGGTTCACTCCTACCTTGACAGCAAAGGCTCTGTTGACTATCTGCCAAAGTGCCAAATTGATTTTTGCCGTTTCTCTCCAAGAGAGATTCATGTAGCTCTCCTATTGTCCTTATGTAGACCATAGCTGGTTCTAAGAAGGAAAAGAAGCTTCTAGACCCATAGCTTCCCCATGATTAGAATTTCCATGGCTCTCCCTGGTGCTGAGTGACCTCTTGTATAGATACTAGAAAGACTTGAGATGCTGAAGAAAATATATTAGGAAGAAGTTCGTGTCTCACAAGCTTCTACCTGTGTGTTCTTCTGGGACTTATGAGTGTGTGGACCATATAGGTTCATTCTCTCCTCAGCACTCACTTTATGCCTCTATTGTAGGCCTCACTACTTGTTCTTGTTTCTGGCCATATCTTGGTCTTTGGGGACCTGGATAGTTGTTCAGTATTCTGCCTGTTAGAAGTACCTACATTGTCCGCCTCTGTCACTCATTCTGGCATGCTGCCTCCCACAGAACAGACAATGAGAACACTAATGTGGAGTGACATCCTCAGTGCTCTTCTAAAATAGACCTATTACCTTCATTGGGGATGGGAGAAATCCAAGGCAAAACCACACCAAACTTCTCATTTGCTCTTGTAGCTCCCTCACAGAATTGGTTTTGTTTGAAGTGATGCGGGTCAGCTTCCTAGAACCACAACAAAGGAGATGGTTAACTTACAGAGAGAAAAGGGTGGGTTGAAGACATGGCCCAGAAGTTGACTGTGCATTAGGATCTGAGTTTTGGCCCCTCAAACCTGGGGCCAAACCTGTGTAAATCTGAACAGAGGAGTGCACGCCTGCAATCCCATCACTCCTACAACGAGATGGGGAGGTGAAGACAGGAAAGTTGGCTTGCCAGATGGCCTGGTATATGCAGTAGCAAACAATGGAAGACCTTGTCTTAAGCAAGATAGAAAGTGAAGATCAACACCCAAGGTTGTCCTCCAACATCCACAAGTTTTATGCCATGGCAAATGCACCCTTGCTTGCTTGCTTGCTCTGTCTCTCTGTCTCTGTCTCTGTCTCTGTCTCTGTGTCTCTGTCTCTGCCTCTCTCTCTCTCTCTCTCTCTCTCTCTCTCTCTCTCTCTCTCTCTCACACACACACATACACACATGCATGGAGGGCATTTAAAAGTGAAAAGGGTTATTTTGTATTATGGCTCACTGGTTTTGGAAGTTCTAGCCTTCATAGCTTTGGGCATGTGGAGAGACAGAGCATCATGATGGCTAGAGCAAATGATTAAGTAGAACCACTCACAAAGGTGGGCAGGAAGCAAAATGTAAAAGAGAAGGAAGAGGTGGTGGTGGCAACAGTGGCATCCCTAGCCAGATCCCTTTGGGGGGTACATTCCCACTAAAATGACTTCCATTCACTGGGTCCCACCTGTGGACCAGACCGTCAGCAGATAGACCTTTGGGAATATCTGAAACACAAACTTTAGCTTTCCTGTGTTTGGGCCCCACTTCTGTTAGGTTGACGATGCAGATCTGCATCACTCTGCAGGTCTTTGAGAATGGCAGCCATTGGGTACTGGACACTAACTGGTCACCTAAAGTCAGCTGGAGATTATGACTCTTGACTTTGGTAGATGCATAGGAGCAAGCAGAGCACCAGCAAGCTCTATTTAGAAAAAAAAAATAAAGTAAAGTGGGAGAAATCCCAGGGACTGGGAGGGATTTTCATATGACTTACAGAAGGAGCTGGACAAAGACTGAGGTTATTTCTAGTGCATGTCGCAAACTGGATCAATAAGGGGTCCCACACCACATGCTTTTCTGGTCTGGCCAAGAAAATGACCACGTGTAGTTCATATGCTGCTACCACCATTAGTTGTGGTTAAGCCTACTCTCTTCATCTCCGACTTCTGCTTTGTTAGATGATGAATTTGACTGTCTGCTGACTGCTAACCCTGAGCAGCATTGCTGTTTGCTGACTTTTCTTGTGTTGCTGGATTTGGAGTTTGGTGGGTTCTGCTAACTATTAATTAGACTAAGCTCTATCACTTCTCATATGTTGATGCCCAGCTTGAAGTTTGCCATGCTATGGACTGACTCCTATCACAGTTACCAAGATGGAGTTCAAGTCTTTCTTGGTTACCCCATCTTCAGCTCCTTTGACCATGTGGTAGTCCCCTTTCTGGTATAGATGGAGGCTTTTTGGAAGCTATTCTTACAATTTAGTATGTTACAATTAGCTGTTCTAGAAGCAAGACTATCAGAAAGGGTAGACGTGCTGGGCATACATTTCTTCAGGGAAGGGGCCTTTCTGGGAGGGAGGGCCTCCTGGTGTCGTCTGATTGCCCCAGAGTTCTGTCCTTCCTCTTATCTGGCCAGTGTGGCTATCTCATAACCAGCTACATGCCCCTTTATTTCTTGCTCCTAGTGCTCCTAGCTTCCTCACTTTAACCTAACTTCCCATTTTTTAAAGAAAAAGGTGAGATTTATTTATTTTTATCTTATGTGTAAGTGTTTTGCAGTCATGTATGTATGTGCACCATATGTGTATCTGATGATCAGGGAAGCCAGAAGAGGGTATCAAATCCTCTGGAACTAGAGTTACAGACAGCTGTGAGCCTCCATGTGGGTGCTGGGACTCAAACCTGGGTGTCCTTTGGAAGAGTAGCTAGTGCTCTTAACAACTAAGCCATCTCTCCAGTCCCCTTTTACCATCTCTTTTAAACTTAAAATTTCTTTCATAATGAAACACCAAGCTCTGTGAAGGGAACAGACATTTTGGTCTGCAGCATGTCGCCATGTGCTGCTCAGTTTTTTGGCCAATTTAACACAAGCTAGAATCATCTGGGAAGAAAACTCAATTGAGAAAATGTTTCTATAAGAGTGCCTGTAGGCAGCTGGTTAGTAATGGTGCACAACTTTAATCCCAGCGCTCAGGAGGCAGAAGCAGGCAGATCTCTGAGTTCAAGACCTACCTGATCTACAGAATGAGTAGACAAGGGCAGCCAGGGCTACACAGAAACCCTGTCTCAAAAAAATTTAAAAAAAACAAAAATTAAAAAAGAAAGTAAAAGATTTCCTGTAGGCAAGCCTGTAGGGCATTTTCTTGATGAATGATGGATGTGTGAGGGCCCAGCCCACTGTGAGCAGCACCTTCATCTACCAGGCAGGAAGCCCTGGGTTATATAGAGAAGTAGGCTGAGCAAGCCTTGGGAAGAGAGGCAGTAAGCATCATATACCTCCATGGTCTCTGCTTCAGGCCCTGCCTCCAGGCTCCTGCTTTGTCTTTATCCTAGCATAGAAAGCTAACTAGGATAAATGTCAAAGTGACCTTGTTAGGCAAAGGGGTTCCACTCAATGCTAGAAGGCTTGTCTACTATGTTTGGGACCCTGGATGTGATTCCTACCACCATGCTGAAATACCAGTGATAGCACTATTAGTAATAAGCAAGCCTTCAGACATGGGGAGAGGAGGAGAGGCATCCCTGATCTGGTTCTTATCTACCTACCATACACTCATTCTTTTGTTTTCCTGGCTGTGGGGATGGAACCCAGGGCCTCTATCTGCCTAACACATCACCACTAAGCTACCTGGACCTACTCATTTTGTTTTAAATGCTTGCCTATTTTCCTCATACTTAACTTTTTTGCTTTTCATCTGTCTGTTTTAATGAGAAACCAGAGCCTGGTGGCCATACTGTGGGGTCTGTGGAGACCCAGGCTAGACCATCTGTCCTGGATAAGTGCAGTGACTCTTCCTGCCTACCTTCCATTTCTGCTGCTTAATAGAAAACATGTAAATTGACAAGACCTCCTGAGGAGGTTTCAAATTGTCAGTATTTTGAGTGTGACATTGTCCCAGGCATGAATTCACTGTTGCTGTCACCCTCAAGACACCGCTGCCCCATGAATAATTTAGTGGTGGTGACACACAGGCTAACCACTTGTCCCAAATCAAAGTGTCTATTAATATTTGGAGAGTTATGTTTAACAGCTGTGGGTTTTAAAATAGATCCAATTCCATCCCTTACCTTCTAGCCTTTCATGGGAGAGAGCAGACATAGCCACACAGATGGGACCACAAAGTCAAGTTGTATATGCGGTGTATGCATCCACATGCAACCTAGGTAAGCGCTGACTACTGGGACATCTTCAACTTTTGTTTTTCAACACTAGTTGTCATTATGTTGCATTGTCTTCTCAAACTTTTGAGCTCAAGTGATCATCCTCCTTTACCTCCAACTAGCTGGGATAACAGGCATGTTCCGCCATACCTGGTTTGACATTGCCTCTTCACAAGAATTATTCCTGTAACACTGAAGTAACTATGATCACATCCTACAGTACCTGCCTGCCTGCCTTTGATTTTTCCCTCCTTCCCTGCTCCATCTCTCTGTATGTGTGTCTCACTCCTTCTCCCTCTCTTTGTCTCCCCTCCTGTTACAACAAGAACAACAATAGGTATAAGAAGTATGCAACATGAAGAATGACAGGCTGAATATTGCTCTTGGACCTTATGAGAGGGCTAGAACTTACAAAACAGGAAGGTTTTACTCATTATTATTGTTTGCTGGTTTTCTGCTTATTTTAAATAAGTTGATTCTTTAAGAATTTCATACAACATACTTTGATCATGTTCACTCCCACCCCCAAATCCACCCCTATCTCCCTACACACACAACTTTGCATCCTTTAAAAAACACACGTTGCAGTCCAATTTGTGCTGCTCAAATATTCTTTGAGGTGGGGCATGCGCTGGAGCATCTGTCTAGCAGAGGTCACAACCTCGAAGACATCTAATTCTCCATCTCCCAGCATCTATGGGCTACAATAGCTCTGCAGGTGCCGGGGGAGGGTTTTGTGCACACCACCCCACTCCATGTTGGGATTTTGCCTGGCTTCAGCTTGTGCATGGCTATCACAACCACTGTGAGTACGCATGTGCAACTGCCCTGTTGTGTCGAGGAAACTGATTTGTTATAATCATCTACTGCCTCTGAGTCTTATACACTTTCTACCCATCTTCCATGATGACACCTGAGCCTTGGAGAGTGTGTAGTATAGATGTCCCATTTTGGGCTGAGTACTCTGCAGTTTCTAACTCAGGGCACGTTGCCCAGTTGTGGGTCTCTGTGTTAATCACCATCTATTGCCAAAAGAGGTTTCTCTAACCAGGGTTAAAAGATGTACCAATCTGTGGGTGTAACAATAGATAACAAAGATGTGGTTTAACACTATCCGTTTAGCAGAGTAAATAGGCTCCCTTATATGCCCTGCAACCTATCCAGCCACTGGCCTCTATAACTGTCCCATGTTTGGGTTCCTTTTTGAAGAGTGGACCTTAAGTCCAATTAAAAAGTGATTAACTATTCCCATGAATTCGTGCCACTATTATACAAGTAGTATATCTGAACAGGCTGATCATTATTTTAGAGACTTCATGGCTGGGCAAAAGAGTAATGATTACTTTTCTGCTCCAGTAGTGTGGGTAGCACCCACCAACATTATGAAAGCCAGCCATCAGGGAAGAGTCCAAATCAGTATTAGCTTGATCTCTCTATTATCTGTGACTCAAGAATGTGGTCTCTTCAGCAACAGAGTCTTATTTTCATGCTTTAGAAGGTAACCAAGAGCAATGGTAATAGCCTGTAATGTTTAGAGACCTATGGGACTCTAAAGGCCAACAACTCACAAAGAGGTAAGCCATTCCCAATACTGGGCCTTTTATTTGGTAGCCTGTCATATGTAGTAGGGGTGTTGTTCCTCATTATTAGATAGCTTCACTTGAACTGTTTTTTATATGTGTGTGTATTTTAGAATGGCTTTTACAATAGTTGGTTCACATGTGGTTTTTTGTTCTTCCTTTTGTTTTTGTTTCTTTCTTTCTTTCTTTTTTGAAGCAGGGTTTCTCTGTGTGGCTTTTGGAGTCTGTCCTGGAACTCACTCTATAGTCCAGGCTGGCCTCAAACGCACAGAGATCTGCTTTCCTTTGCCTTCTGAGTGCTGGGATTAAAGTGGCATGAGCCACCACCATCCAGCTCACATGTGGCTTTTAAAAAGAGCTTTTTATTTTACTCTTCCTCCATCCTTCCATATTCCTTCCATACTCCGCCCTCCCATCCCCCACCCCACTTAATTGTTCCTCTTCCACTTACTCTTCCCTCTACACTATGTTCTATTTTCCTTCCTCTAAAGGCTCCCAATCCCTATCATTGCACCCTGACTAGCTTCCTGACCTGTATAAGTATTCCAAATGAAACATACATATCTAAAGATTCAAAGCAGCATTCACTCATGAGAAAAAAAAAAACATGCAGTATATGTTTTTCTGAGTCTCGGTTAACTCTCTCAGCATGATTGTTTCCAGTTTCAACCATTTACCTGAAAATGTCATACTTTCATTTTTCTTAGCAGCTCAATATCCCATTGTGTAAATATATATTATTTTCATTATCAGCTCATCAGATAATAAACATATAGGTTGTTTCAATTTCCTGGCTACTATGAATAAAGCATCAATGACCATGGAGAAGCAAGTCTGTCTATAGTAGAATATAAAGCCCTGTAGGTATATGTCCAAGAGTGGTATAGCTGGATCTCTTGGTAGATCTATTTCTAGTTTGTTGAGGAACCCTCAAAATGATTTCCATAGTGCCTACACCAGTTTACATTCCAACCAGCAACAAATGAGTGTTTCCCTTTCACCACATCTATTCCAACATTTTTTTAAAAAATTTACTTTTAAAGATTTTTAAAAAATCTTTGCCATTCTGGCTTGGGTAAGATGAAATCTCAAAAGTAGTTTTGGTTTACATATCCCTCATCCCTCATCCCTGAACATTTAAAAGAATATTTCTTACCATTTCTATTTGATCTTTTGAGAGCTTCCTGTTTTGTTCCAACGCTACATTTTTTATTGTTTATTTTTTCCACCCGTGATATTTTTTTTCTCTTTTTAGTTCTTCGTGTGTTCCATATACTAGTCCTCTGTTGCATGTATACCTGATCAAGGTATTCCCCCCCCCCCATTCTGGAGAGTGTCTCTTCACTCACATGATAGTGTTCTTTGTTGTACAGAAGCTTTGTAAATTTCCATGGTCCCATTTGTCAGTTGTTATTAGTGACTGCACTGCCAGAGTCCTGTTCAGAAAGTCCTTTTCTGTGCCTACACGTTGAAACCTATCTCCAACCTTCTGCTCTTAAAAAGATCCAGGGTACCAAGTGTTTATTATGATGAACTATGTCTCCCATGTCCCTAAATTCTCCTGGAATTTCATGAAAAGGTTCTGGATTTTGACAAAGGCCTTTTCTACATCTACTGAGATGACCATGTAGTTTCTGGGCTTGAGTCCATTAATGTGGCAGATTATATTAATTTATTATATTTGTTGATCTACTTAAGTTGTGTTGAACATTTTTGTGTCTCTGGGATGGAACTGATGTGAACATGGTGGATAATCTTTTTGATGCAATCTTGCATTCAGTTTGCATGTGTTTTATTGAGAATTTCTGCATCTGTGTTCAGCAGAGAGTGGCCTATAATATAATTTGTATTGGGTCTTTATCTAGTTTCAGTATCAAGTTAATACGAGTGCCACAAAAAGAAATTTGGAAAAGTTCCTTCCTTTTCTATTTTATGGAATAATTTTAGGAGTATTGCTATTACTTCTTGGAAGGCATGATAGAATTCTATTCTGTATCCATCTAGTCCAGGAATATTTTTAATTACTGCTTGTTGTGGGATATTTGTTCTCTGTGTGAAGATGTGCCACTGTGATTGATTTAATAAAGAGCTTAATGGCTAAGAGGTAGGCAGGAGAGATAGGTGGTGTTTCCCGGGAGAGAGAGGAAGAGGAGGAGGGTTCTAGGCATGTTCATTATGCCAGGGAGATGCAGGAAGACTCTGAAGAAGTTGGACATATGGAACAGAGCAGAAGTAACTGAGCCATGTGCCAGAATGTAGATTAATAGAGACAGGTTAAGTTATAAGAGCTAGTGGGATAAGCCTAAGCTAATGACCAAACTTTCATAATTAGTAATAAGTGTCTCTGTGTCATTATTTGTGAGTTGGCAGTCTCAACAAGAAAGTACTATTACATATGGCACCCATCATCCGGGCTCAAATATCCCTGAGAAAGCAATGAAAAGTTCTGGACAAGGACCCAGATGTGCCTCCCTCCTCCATCCAGGAAGGAATATTTCAAGACAGAGGAAATTGCTACACAATAGGGAGGTGGGGGTTGGGGTGGTACGTATGTGGTGGGGGTGTCTGCGGCCGTGATATATATTAGAATAGCTACTTCTTTTGGAAGTAAGCTACTTCCTTAACCTTTAGTTACCTGAGTTGAGGGCCCCTCCTTCGTTACCATGAAGCTGTCCCCTGGATGCAGCAGGTTGCTGTACTGAAATGTCTCCTTCATTTCTTTATTTCAGTGCTGGACTGGCTTACTAGCAGAAAGTAGCGCTCTCTCTCTCTCTCTCTCTCTCTCTCTCTCTCTCTCTCTCTCTCTCTCTCTCTCTCTCTCTCTCTCTCTCTCTCCTCTCTCTCTCTCTCTCTCTCTCTCTCTCTCTCTCTCTCTCTCTCTCTCTCCTCCCTCTTTCCCTCCACCCATCCCTTCTTCTCCTCCCCTTCATCATCCTTTTTAAAGAAGCAGGCTCACAACAATCCTGCCTCATTCTGAGTGTTGTGTTACTGTGTGTGTAGGACTGCACCATTGTCTTTCTGAGTAGTGTGTTACTGTGTTTGCAGGACTGTACCACCATGCCCATCTCAGAAACCTATCCATTTTTCTTTTTTGTATTACCCAAATGTGGCCAAGATCTTCACAGGGGCTCAATACACTGAGGATAAATGGATTTTTTAAAAAATAGAGAATATGATGCCTGCTTCATAAAGTTGTGAAGACTTCAGAATAAGCTCAGGCATGCAATGTTTCCTTGAGGTAAAACAATAGTAAGCAGCTGGAGCTAAGTCCTTCTCACCTTGAAGCCCTGCCAGTTTCATCCTGCTATTTATCCTACTGTTTTGATGGCCAGTCACTACCTTAACTCCTGCCTTTTAATGGACTTGGCTCTGTCTTTTAAAAGCTCAACATTAAAGCTAGGGCAGTAGCTCAGTCAGTAAAATGATTCTTGAGAATTTGGCCACTGGTGGGTTTCCCATGCTCCAATGGAAGCCCCCCCCCACCCCCATGAGTGGGAAGCACTACTGGACTTAAGTACATTCTCATAAAAACAGAACAAAACCCCAGAAAGACACGAAGTTGGTGGGGAGCGTGTGAGGGGATATGAGGAAAATTTGAGGGCCTAGGGTGAATACCCTGTAAAACACACACACACACACACACACACACACACACACACAGAGAGAGAGAGAGAGAGAGAGAGAGAGAGAGAGAGAGAGAGAGATGCTGATTAAATCTAATGCCCACTCCATGGTATAGAACCCATACTCGGCACTGCTCAAGTGACCAAGAACCTGAGACTGCACAGGGGAAACCATACTATTCTTCTATAGGAGCACAGCAATGAATGAGTACTGAGAGCATACTGCTGTACCCGTACACCAGAGCATCACTCAACTGTTACCAGAGACGGGGCTTCTCAGAGTAGATGATAATTAACAAAGAGAGCCACAACTGGACAGAGTGCCGATAATGAGAGACTTTGGATCACTTAGCCTTCAATGGGACGTTTAAGCAATAAAATTTCTCAATGACGTGTCACTAGGTCAATCATCTGCATTCTTGGATAGGCCTCATGCCAGGAACAGTTGGCCAACACAAAACGATTTCATACTTTTGGGCACTTTTTGTTTTGTTTTCTCCTGTTCACTTTCACTTTTTTAGAGTTTGTTTTGATTTTTTGTCTTTTGCTTTTTGTTGGTTTTCTTTTTTTTAAGACAGAAAGACAAAGAATATAAATTTAGGTGGTTATGGAGGTGGAGAGGCTCTGGGAAAAATGGGGATGGAAAAGAATTTGATCAAAACATATTATCTAAAATTTTTTTTAAGATTTATTTATTTTTGTTTTATGTGTATGAGTGTTTGAGTATATGTAGTACACCACATGTATGCCTGTGGTATGCCAGAAAGTGGCGTTGGATCTCTGAATCCCTGAAACTGAAATTAGAACTGATGGTGAACCAGAATGTGGGTGCTGGGAACCTAATTCAGACTCTCTGAAAGGGGCTCCTAACTGATGAACCAGCCCCAGTTGAACAAATCTGTGGCAACTGTGTCTGGCATCTTGGGTTCTCTGGTTATGAAGAACCAGACTGTGAAATGTCCTGTGACTTGAAAAACCACTGCTTCATTCAGGACATAAAAAGCATGTGATAAGCCTCCCAGGGTAAGAATAGGTGTCAATTCATGTTCATTTAGGGAAGAGTATTAGTGTTACTGATCATGAGTTTATGTAAGTGAGCTAACAGTATCTATAAGCACATAAAAGATGTGTGTGTCAATAAAACATACACAATACAATTGTAGATGAAGAAATGTTACAACCAGAGGTTCACAGGAACAGACTTTAGTTTAACCTCAAATGCCCTCAAAGACCCAACCAAGTGTTATTGGCTTGGTTACTTGTCTATGGCGCTATTGACAGTAGAACCTTTAGGAGATGGAATCTAGTAGGAGGAGGTTAGATATGCTGGGGAGAGAGTGAGCTTGGACTCTTATTGCCCTCTTTCTTTGCTTCTTGGCTGCTACCAGATGAACAGTCTCCCCCACCACACGCTCGCACTGTGAAGTCTTATGCTGCTCCCCGCCCCAAGCAAGAGGACCTGGTGACCATGCATGGAGACCATGTGTCACAAGTCTTCCCTTCATTGTTATCTTTGGTATTTGTTACTGTAAATGCAAGTTGGCTAATCCAGAGCCTTGCATTTCCCTCAAGCAGTCCCCGTTCATAAAATCAATGTTTGTGGCAACTGTAGAGGCCATTACTACTATAAATTTGCCAATTTTTAAGTTTCACTCCCCATTTATTCAGTAACTCGCTGGTGAGTCAAAAGTGATTTGTTCCATTTCTATATGTCTGGATATTTTCTATAGTTTTTCTGCTCCCACCAACCTGGGGCCAAATACTTATGAGCCTATGGGAACCAGTACCATTGAGACTACCACAGACATCAACCCTGGGTGGTTCACCTTGATTTTTGAGATAGCATCTCTCATCAAGACCTGGGGCTCACCAATTGAGTCCTGTCAGTCAGTGAGTTCTAGTATCTGCACATACCTGCCTCCCCAACACTTAGATTAAAAGCATGTACCACCATGCTTGGCATTTTATGTGGGTGCTGGAATTTGAGGTCAGGTCCTCAGGCTTGTGCAGCATTTTACCAACTGAGCCATTTTCCCAGCTCTAGTATAGAAAAGTTCATTGGCTAATTAACAGAAGTGTTCTTTCTTGGGCTAAAAGTAGCTGCTTCTATTATATACCAAAAGTGCCTGGCTTTCCTGATGGAGACATGCAAACACAGCTACAAGCCTGGAATGTCCTATGAGGGTAAGAATAGCCACACAGAGAGACGACTCCTGCTCAGGGCCCTGCAGTTGTCAGGAGTGTCTCATTGGCAAGCAGCCTAGAGCCGGCTCAGTGTGGAGACAGGAGACCTGACCTCCCAGGCCTGGGAGCACGTCTTTCTTTCTACAGCTTGGTACTCACCTTGAAGTCTGATGTAGAAAAAAATCCATTGATTTTTTTTTTTAAATATCCTTGGAGTACACAGACCTCTCAACCCTCCAGCAGCCCAGGCCTGTGGCTTTCTGCAAACATGGAGAACTTGGACTTGTTGGGGTTCCTCATTATCACCTTAAACTGCAACATGACTATTATGGGTGAGTCTTGGGGAGAAAATCTCCCAAATTTTGTTCTGGTTTTGTTGCCATATTCAGATTGCCTTCTCAAAAGTTGATCCCAATTTTCAGTTTGTCTGACTCACTCCCAAAAGAAAGACCAGTGATCACTGTTGGTGTGGGGCACCTGGCTAATCCTAAGCCAGGGTGGTACCATGCTTCCATCAACATGGGAGGTGTGTGTCTCAGGCAAGGTCTGTTCTCCCAGCATTTAGGTTCGGAATTCAAAGGCAGAATGAGGTAGAATAAACAAGAAAATAGTGCTTCTGTTGTGCCTCCTCATCTACCTTTTTAGGTTTTATCTTTGGAGGTTATGTTCTAAATATGACTAATTTCTCTTATGCACTGTAACACAGATCCCAAGTTTAAATCAGTTGTTTGTAGTCTTGGGGTCAGGGCTCAGGGGCTCTGGAGTGAGGTGCTAATGCACTGAGGCAAGGTGATCACACACTGAACTATGTCCCCCCGCCCCTAGTGACATAGCCTTTCTTTCCCCAGTTTGCTGTATAGCTCAAGCTGGCCTTGAACTTCTGACCTGTTCCTGTCAGAGCTTTCCAAGTGCTGGGTTGCAGTCTTGCAAAATCATCTATCACCTTAGCTATTCTTTTTAACAAAAGAATAATAAAGATGCCTGAGATTGACCCAAATGAGTCAGCTTCAGGGAGGCATGGGTATCTGAAAAGAGGATGGAGAAAAGGTCAAGATTTGCCTGATGTGAGGTTGATAGTGTTTTTGTTTTGTTTTTTTTTTCACTCTTATGTTGTAGAATTTGAATAAATAAACCCGGCTTGAAAGGGTAAATCCATGGCTTCATCACCTGCCGATGCCTCTCTCTGAGCTTGACTGCCTTTATAAATAATAAAAGTTGTTTCTTTTTTCTTCTGTTTGTTCACAGTTTTTGTTAATGTTATGAATACAGTGACTGGATTAAGGGGAAAGGAACCAGGAAATACCAGAAAAGGGAACATTCTTAAAGAGATTCAAATTTAAGAACCCAGAGTCACGGTAGCTACATGCCCTATGATTGACGGGGGCCCTATAGGCTGGCATCATGAATCAGTGAGACACTGAAATTACCCGCTCCTGTTTGCTCAAGGCACAATGAAGGAAATATACTAAGGTCCTTTAAAAAGCTTAGTCCCTAAGAAGGGTGAAATTAAGTCACCTGATAGGTTTGCTCAGCCAGAATGCTCTCTGGAGCTTTCAGTCCAGGCCACGCAAAGGCATCTTCACAGATCTGCTCACTGGAAACATCCTACGTGAATTTCAGGGCTGTTCCTGGTACAGCAAAGGCTTAGGAAGTAATGGCCCTGAAGGTTTGGTGGTGGGGCTCAGTGGTAGAGTACTTTCCTAGCATAACATGCAACAGGTTCTGTTTTTGATCCTTGCTACCAGTGCGTGTGTGTGTGTGCGTGCGTGAGCGTGCTAATGTATGTGTGTAAATAATTGCCCCTATTTCTGAGTGCCACTGACTTCCCAGGGTGTAGTAGTTAAGCTGCTGTGTGGAGGCAGCCTTCTGCACCTTGGACACTGATCCTTGGACACTTGCTCTCGCCTAGGCATGCTCTGGCTGGTCGTGGCGGTCCTGCTAAGGATGCTGGTGGTGGTCTTGGCAGGGTCCCCTATCTACCAGGACGAACAGGAGAGGTTTGTTTGCAATACCCTGCAGCCAGGATGTGCCAACGTTTGCTACGACTTCTTCTCCCCGGTGTCGCCACTGCGCTTCTGGCTGGTGCAGAGCCTGGCTCTGCTCCTGCCTTCGGCTGTCTTTGGCGCCTATGCCCTGCACCGCGGCGCGAAGCTGGCTGCAGAGGGAGCCTGCAGACCCCAGGTGCCTGACCTGTCCTCTGCCTACCTAGTGCACCTGCTGCTGCGCACACTGCTGGAGGCCGGGCTGGCCTCCCTGCACTACTTGCTCTTTGGCTTCTCTGTGCCCAACCGAGTTTCTTGCTCGCGTGTGCCCTGCTCCGGGGCTGTGGACTGCTACGTGTCGCGGCCCACGGAGAAGTCCCTTCTGATGCTGTTCGTGTGGGCCGTGAGCGCGCTATCCTTCCTTCTCAGTTTGGCTGACTTGCTTTGCAGCCTGCGGAGGACACGGGGGACCACTCAGCGTGTGAAGGGCCAGGCCAGACAAGTCTGCGAAGTCCCCACACTCCACTCTGGTCTCTTACAGGACCCTCAGGGTTGTCTTAGCCAGGGTCAGGTGGACCGTGAAAGCAGGCAGGAGGAGCAGGGTGCGCCTGAGTTCCCCAGCTTGTGGACAGCAAGGCAGGGCGGCAACAGCCAAGTTGGTCAGGCCAGTGTGTTAGGGCGAGCCGAGCATTCAGACCAAGATGATAGTGAGGCCACTTCCTCAGCTGGTGACAGGTCGGCGGTAGCTCACCCAGAGCATTTCAGATCCCACAGAGAGACTTCTCCAGATCTGGGGGTCAAAAACACCCGGTCAGGTGAGCTCCCCTTGTCCACCCAGAGCCACCTGGCCAGGCCCTGTTCAGCAAGCCAGCCTCATGCTCCTGGTCGGCTGGCCACCTCGGGCAGCGCCCCCCACCTGAGAGCAAAAAAGTCCGAGTGGGTGTGAAGACGGCCATGCAGAGCCCACAAACCCTTTCCCCAGCACCATACTGCCCTTCGCGTTGTGACAGGCAAGATGGTGCAGAGGTCCCTTCATTTCATATTCTAGTTGAGACCATTTTAGGTTTAACTGGAGATCTGATCGCCTTAATGTAGAATCCCATGGAAAATTACCCAACAGTGTTTTAGGAAACCAAGGTCAACCTGCCCCAGCTAACTTACCTTCCGTTAATCTGCCTGCTTGTGCAGACCTCCCGCTACACCTACCCACTTCACTTCTCGGAGCTTTTATTAAACTGCTTGCGTAAGCAAAACCCCCCTCTGCAGCTGCACAGCAAAATACCAAGATTTGGTTCTTGCCTTTAAAAATGCCTTCCCCTAAAAACTCAGTGCTATACTTGGGTCCCAAATACCTGCGGAGTCTCAGACACCTGTAATAAAGACTTTCAATTGACTCTACGTTGTGTCCGAGTGGTCATCTCTGGTGGGCTCCCCATAACAGGAACAGGCAGTGCCCATGAAGCCAGTGAGCGATCAGAACCTGAGATGTGATGCACAAAGACAGCATGCACTGCAGCCCTGGGTGGATGCCACAAGAGAAGATGACATTGTAAGCAAGGGATCAAAGCCGTCCACGGCGCCCTTCACTCTTCCGAACTTCAGTTTTCTCCTTTGAGTGATGAGGGACCTAGACTATAGTGTTCTCTGTTGCTCTTTCGATTGAAGACTCCACCTGAGTATGGCTATCAGTTAAACTAACATACTAAGGGTTGAAAGTTGCTAACTACCCAGCATATGCTGAGCTATAATAACAAAAAAGTCCGTGTTTCTGTAACAAAATACCAGAGCCTAAATTTTAAAGAAAAGAAATAATTTTTTTTATAGCAACAGAGATTGGGAATTCCAAGATTGGACTAGAGAAGTCCTTTTAGCTGTTTCATAACACAACGGGGAATTCCATGGAGAGACAGAATGAACAGTGGGCCAACTTATGTTTTCCTTCCTCTTCTTTAAAAAGATTCCTATTTATTATTGAGTACATGGTGTTTGTGTGTGTGTGTGTGTGTGTGTGTGTGTGTGTGTGTGTGTGTGCGTGCATGTGTGTGCATGCATGTTTTCGTGTGTGCCTGTATGTGTACATGTGTCTGCATATGTATATTTGTGTGTACCCATGTGTGTGTTTGTGTGTGTGTGTGCATGTGTCTGTATGCATGTGTGTGCGTGCCAGTGTATGTGCCATAATGTGCTTGTGAAGGTTACAAGGAGTCAGTTCTCTTTTTCTACTGTGTATTTATTCCAAGGATTGAACTCAGATTGTCAGACAGGTATGACAATAACTTTGACGGGCTAAGTCATTTCAGGCCTTCTCTTTTTTATTTTTATACTTTTAATTTTTTTCAGGCCTTTTCTTCTTAAAAAGCCATTAATACCATCATGAGGCCTCACCCTCAGAATATCACCTAATTCCAACTGCCTCCACAAGGCCTTGTCTCCAGATACCATTAACACAGGAATTTTGTAATTACCTTTCCAATACATGATGATTGTGGTTGCTTTCCTGTGTTAGCATGACTGTAAAGGTCACCCAGAAGCTCACAGGAGGAGGAACCACACCTTCCCTGTGATGGATCACACTGCAGCTCTCAATGGTTTTCAAGCCATGAAAGATCTCACAGTGGTTGTAAAAGCATGCACAAGACTGGTGCAAGCACAAACCAGACCAAAGCCCAGGATGAAGATTAGAGCTGGACACCAAGTCCTACTCCTAGCCATAGAGCTCTGGGCAATTGTTAGTTACTGGGAGAGAGAATCACATTCCTGCAAGAATCTAACATCTGGTCCGTCAGCCACGCTCCTGTGGAAGGCTGCACATCCAAGAATGTTTTTATGGCACAAATGAGCCTTGTTGTGGCAGGGAGGCAGAAAGTTGGTTGGCTGTGGGGATAAGCCTGGTCAAAACACACTGTATGAAATTCTCAAAGAACTAATAACATTTAAAAAAAACTTTTTAAAAAACATATGACCGGAATAAGGGGGAGAAGTCTTAGACTTTATCTAATAGAGCCCCGGGTGGGGCTTAGAGATCACTTTGACCAGAGTTCCATCTATCTGCTCACATGGAACAGGCAAGAGGGCTCATAGGCCCACTTGGAGTGGCACTGTCACATCTAGTTACACACTCTCTCCAGAATTTCATCTTAACTGCCAGAGGCTAGGCTGAGAAAGGTGGTAGGGAAACCAAAGGGACAATTAGCTGGCGTGTGTCTCAGGCAGATTGTTTTTGGACACTTGGTTCCTAAGACGCATTCAGCAGATCCCTGTGAACAGCAGAATGGGCTCCGAACAGTCTCTGATAGGTTCCTTGGGTCACGTATTTGACTTGAAAACAGTTTTGGGAATTAGTCAGGTTTACACTGGGGGAATCCAGTGCCCTTTCTTTCAAAAATGAAAAGGTGGGCATGGTGATGCATGCCTTTAATGCCAGCACTTAGGAGGCAGAGGCAGGTGGCAGAATCTCTATTAGTTCATGAGGATCAACGGGAGTATGCATAGAAAGCAGTTTATGGGTAGCCAAGGAAATGGTACTCATGCACTTAGTAGGTACCTCGCTCTCAGAAGCAGTGATCTACACTGGGATCTTCTTTCAAGTTTTCTGGATATAAATTCAGTTCCAGGAAAGATGAGCAGTGTGGCACAGTAAGGAAAGGAAAGGGAGGACCACAGGACTGAAGTGTAAATCCTGTGGCTCTCCATCCCAACTCCGGGGCTGGCTTTGAAGGTCTCTGGTGAATCTTACTGGTTGTTTAGGGGATAAGTTTGTTTCCCTAGGAATGAAGTGGATTTCAGTCACCCTCCTTCTTGAATTTCAAGTGTGTGTGTGTGTGTGTGTGTGTGTGTGTGTGTGTGTGTGTGTGTTTATTTGCATATATGAATCTATCATTATGTGTATATGTCCCTGTGTATATATGTATGCGTTATGTATGCAAGTGTGGTTTTTTTGCTTTCAACATTTATCTATACGACAATCCCTTCCTTGGGGAACTTTGAACTTGACCTCTAGCTCTACAGTTGGTCCCAGAGAGAGGTGAGATGCTAGGATTTCACAGCCTTATAAGTTGAACTGAGGTGAAATTTATTTTATGGAGAATTGAGGAAATTACAGTCAAATGCCAAGTGAGCATGCCTCAGGGGCCAGCATTTGTCTAATGTGTGGGAGGACATATATTTGGTCCCAAGCATTGAATAAAACCTATATTTTAGTAGAAGGTCTCTCCTTCTTCCCCAGATAGAGGAGGAGGGGGTGGGGGTCGGAGTGTGCCCCCACCACATCTCTGGTTATCATCTGCTTCTTTGACTGAAAGGTCCTAGTGGGTCATCCACGTGTCACTGGGCAGGTCTCTCAGGCAGGGTTGCTTGTCCTCCAAACAGACCCACCCAGATTCACCAGTAGCTAACAGACACGACTTGAAAATCTGCAAAGCAGCATCTAGGGCTCATTGGCCCTGCCTATAAATCTTCTTTTGTTACTTTCCATGAAGTTTTAAAGATCTCCACCTGCCACTAGCAGTCAGAAAACTTGAGGTGGGGGTGAGCCCCCGTGCATATCTGTCCAGATCCTCTCAAGTCTTCCACCCCCAGCGAACTGCTCCCTCTTCCTAGGGCTCACCGAAAAGGAGCAGGTGACACCTGCTTTTTTACTACCTGAATGTGGGAAACAAACTTGGTTAACTATGGAAACCTCAGGACAAGAACTTAGCCATGTGTTCCCAGAATATGGCTCTAGGGCTGAGATCACAGATGTCTGATAGATCACTGCCAGCTCATCTTCAGGAACTGAAAAGAGGTTTGGTGGAAGAGGAATATTTTAGCTGGACCGTTTTCGGTTGCTCCCAGTCTTACCAGCAGGGGGCTCTCTTGGACCATAGTTAAGATCCAAGAGTTAAAGGCAGCAAAATAAAATGTGAATTTGTCTTCTCATTGACACATCACCACCCCTTCATTTCATTTTCATTTTTATCTTCTCTGCTCATAGGAAGCAGGATTTAAGAATCCTCTAAAATCCATCTGGGAAGTCTTATTAGATTGATTTTAGACAATATGATCAGGACTTGGGAGTGAGAAATTAAGGGATAATGGGAAACTGTGAAAACCTAGTCACATAGGAAGGAAGTCATTGAACAAGACAAGAGATCGTCCTCATGGGTTTGAGATGCAGATCCTAGTTTTGACTTTCTTCCTTCCATGCCTGTGACCCCACCACCACCACCCCTGGCTTTCCACATAAACTAAAAAGACTTGGCTTGAGAACTGGACCTGTAATGTAAATGACCACCAAGACAGATGGTAGTGGGCTGGCTAGATGCTGTAACCCTGCAGTGTCAATTCTCATAAAGCTGTTGACCAGATGTAGCAATGGGATATTCCCTCTCCCTTCCAGTAGTTAACAAATTGGCTACAAGAACCCTTGTGGCTGCAGCCTGTCAAAAAGGTTATCTGCAAAGACACATAAAGTTCTCCCCACTGGCTTATGAAACAATGTATTATTTTATAGTTAAGAATCCTTCTAAGGCAGGGAGGTTCCTAGTCTTACTGCAACTTGATATGCCATGTTTGGTTGATATTCATGAGAGGCCTGCCTTTTCCTGAATAAAAATTGGGGAAGGGTGGATGAGGGGGGCAAAGAGGAAGTGGGGGTGAGGGGCTGGGAGAAGAAGAGGGAAGGAAAACTGCAGTGTGGATGATGATGACAATAGTAAATATATATATATATATATATATATATATATATGTTTATATATACTTTGCTAAAGAGGGTGGAGCCTGAGAAGTGATGCACAACACTTGGAGAACCCCAGAATATCACAGATCAAGAGGCATTTTTTGCTTTAGGAAGTAAGAGCCCTGTAAATTGCCAAGGTTATTCCTAGCCCTTTTGTGTGCAGAGCATTGAATGGCTTACAAAACAAAGACCATCTTCTGGTTCAGAATTTCCTCTGATGGCACAATTGGGGACTCAAAAAAAATTGAATCTTGTGACATAGAATTAAACATTGCAGCATAAACTTTCCATATTCTGTAAATAAGCTGTATTGAATTGACTAGTAATACCTCCTGCATACACTTCTTTTATTCTAATAAGAATTAAGGAACACTGATGGTACTAATGCACAGGCTTGTTAGTGCAATGGGTGGATGTGTGGTTGAACATATGGATGGAAAACAACACAGTGATAAAGCCACTTTTTTCTGCACCAATGCCCCTGACTCATTGACAAGTAAAAGGCAAATCACTGCCATGTTGATTTGGCCCTAGTTACAAATACTCACCCAAAGACAACAGGATAAAGACAGAACGCAGTATGTATAATCAGAATAATATTATTCAGCCTTTAAAGGGCTGGAAAACTAGCTCAATTTGTAAAGTGTTTGCTGAGAAAGCATCATTTCAATCCCCAGAACCAATAGGAAGAATCTGGACAGGATGATGTGTGTGCTTGTAATCCTAGTGTTTGGGAGGCAGAGAAGCAGTTCCTGGGAGGGTTGCTGACTGGTCCAGTGCATGAGGCCGGTGAAAGAACCTGCCTCAAAAAGCAAGGTGGAAAACACATGAGCAATGATCCTGGAGGATGACCTTTGGTCTCCTCACACACTCACATACATGTGCATCCACATGGATACACACATGCTTAGGCAGGAGGGACTAAGAGTTGGATCACAGAGTAGATAAACCTTGAAGGCATTATGCTGAGTTAAAGAAGCCAGTTGTCCAGAGACAAAGATAATCCCACTTTTATGAAGTATCTGAAGTCATCCATTTCACAGAAACAGAATTGGATGACTGCCGAGGTCTGGGTGGTAAGCAGGTAGAAACTAAACTCATAACTGTGGAGCTCTCAGTTTATAAGAAGAAGCTGTTCATGGAGCCATCCTCAAAAAATGTGAACACCACAGAATTTAGCTCTTAAAAGTAGCCCTGTACTGATGAAGCAGAGGCAGACACCCACAGCTATACACTGAACTGAACTCTGGAACCCAGTTGCAGAGAGGGAGGAGTGATGAGCATTGGGGTCAAGACCGGGCTGGTGAATCCCTCAGAAACAGCTGGCCTGAACAAGGGGGAGCACATGGGCCCCAGACTGATAGCTGTGAAACCAGCATAGGACTGATCCAGACCCCTGAAAGTGGACATCAACAAGGAGGCCCTGGCACACTATGGGGCCTCTGGTAGTGGATCAGTATTTTTCCCTGGTGTAAGAATGGACTTTGAGAGCCCATTCCGTGTGAAAGGATGCTCTCTCAGCCTGGACACATGGGGGAGGGCCTAGGCCCTGCCCAGGATGATGTTGTAGAATTTGGGGAGTTTCTGTGGAAGGCCCTACCCTCCATGGGGAGCTGGGAGGAGGGAAGGGAGAGAGAGAAGGGATTGACATGTGAAGCAAGCTTGTTCCTAATTTGAACAACAACAACAACAACAACAAAAGTAGCCCTGTGGAAGCATGGCTGCACACCCCCAACTCCAGCACTCAGGTAAAGGCAAGACCACCAAAAGCTCCAGGATAGCCTGTGCTACACAGGAATGCTAAGATGTAAAAGTTTATATTATACTTAAAAAGATACAATAAAAAGTAAAACAACCAGGGTAGTGGTACACATCTTTATCCCAGGCAGAGGTTGAAACGCCAGTTCCAAGCCACCTAGGGCTACATAGTGAGACCCTGCCTTAAAAAAGGAAGTATTTTTGTAGTAAGTAGGGGTATTGTTAATGTCTGTCTGTCTGTTTGTTTTGAGACAGTGTCCCCTGAAACCCAGACTAGCCTCCCTATGGGACTAAGAATAGCTTTTAAGACTCCATCTCCTTTCTCAGCTTCCTATATTCTGGAATTACAAGGTGGTACCATCACTGTTCCTGCCCTGTCACCTATGCCACCCCAGTATAACCCAAGCTGGCTCTCAACTCTCAATCCTTTGGATTCTACCTCCTGGGGCACTACAGTTATATCACAGGACCCATTTGGGAACCAAGAAGGGCTCTTTTAATTTAATTTTGTTGTTTTTTTGGGGGACTGAACCCAAGGCCATGAACATCTTGGGAAGTGCTGGGTTGTGGCAATCGATCAGCAAGTAAGAGTTCTTTAGGACAGTAATTAGGAGTTCCAAGAAGGCACTGTTCTGCAGGTTTCATTTGTACTAGAATTAAGTCGTCACAGCTACCTGCAAAGCAAGAACTGCTTTATCCTTCAGGAGGAAATGGGGGAAGACAGACTAGACAACAGACAGAGTGGTCCAGCATCTATACCACAATACCCCTATTTCCCAGTCTTTCTGCAGTTTACTGAAGATTACTAAAATCAATCCAGTGAAAATTATATTTGTGAAAAATTTTTCAGAGATTGTTGAGTGACAGACTTTTCCTGGAGAGAAGGCTCTATTGATCCAAAAAAGGAACCCAGGGCAGACCATGTACCATAGTCTAATTTGGTAAACCTAGATTTTTATTTGAGTTATTAAAAGGAGCATGGGCTGTGATATTCATGGTGCATGGTGCCCCCAAAAGTCACATGGATGCTCAGGGGCTACGCTGAATCCTATGGCCATCTTGGTGTTCAAGGTCTGTAATACAGCTGGGGCCATGGTGTTGTCTGGACCAGGGCTGCTGCCTATGACCATGTCTGAGTCTGTGGCCCAACAGCAGCCAGGGTCTGGGCTGATGTCTGTATCTCTTGATACCGTCAAAGGCAATGCCGAAGCCAGGGTACTGTGCTCATATTGGTGTCCAAGGGCCTTGATGCCATGGGGTTCATGCCAATCCGAGTGGCCTGCTCAGGTGCACAGGGCCAGTCCTGGGCTGCTGCTGTGGGCCATGTCTAGGTCTGTGGTCCAACAGCAGCCAGGGTTTGGGCTGATGTCCATGGCTCTTGTTACTACAGGGTGTGTGTGTGTGTGTGTGTGTGTGTGTGTGTGTGTGTGTGTGTGTGTGTTGTGGGGAAGGGGGCGTCATTGGAACCATGTGTGCTGAAATCAGAAGCAGCACAGCCCTGTCCTTCCTTGGCCCTGGGATATCTGGCCATGCCCCTTGCTGGACACTACAACAGGAGAGCTGGCAACACCTCAAAGACATGGGAGAGCTGACCCCTGCACTTGGGAGAGATGGTTCCACCCCTCATTGGCCCCAATAGCATGGGCCTAGGAGAGTTGGCTCTGCCCCTAACTTGAGGAGGTGATCCCAATGGCCCACCCTAACAGCTGCCCCATCTATGACTTTCTGAAGTGCATGAGGGGACTGGTCTTGTGGAATGATAACCGCAGGATTTCCATGACTCCAGGCAACAGCAGGATATCCAGGAGGAGTTTTGATGAGGGTCCAGTGATGGTGGTGTACCAGAAACCAGAGTCCTTGAACCAGACCAATGACTCATTGCAATGAACAGTTGTAGGTGGGAATGATTGGACAAAAGCTATACTGTGTGACACAATGCAGTTCCTGATGCCACTAAGATGAATGAAGAGGTGGTGGAGAGATGGGGGAGTGAGGTGGTTTTTGTTTGTTTATTTTGTTTTGTTTTTAATTAATTTGGGGGGACATACTGCACGAGTGAGGGTGGATATGGAGGAATGGAGAGGTGAGTGGGATTGGGATGCATGAGGTGAAATTTCCAAAGAATCGATAAAGAATTATGTTTTTTTAAAAAGGAAGATGGCATCACAGAAGCTCAAGCATGGGTTCCCAGCACAGCTTGAAGGCAGCTCCAGAGCCCCAGAGTCTCCACTTTGAACTTGAGCAGGATCTCAGCCCTGAATTTCAGCTGATCAGCATCTCCTCCCCTAGCAGTTGTTCTCTCTCTCTCTCTCTCTCTCTCTCTCTCTCTCTCTCTCTCTCTCTCTCTCTCTCTCTCTCTCTCTCTCTCTCTCTCTCTCATGCTGGGAATGGGCCTTATTTGTTTTCTCAACTGTGTGGGAGTTTCCCTTCCCTCCTAGGGGGAAGAGTTTTTATTCAGAAGAAACTGCCACTCAACCACTCAACAATTAGAGTGTTGATTAGAGTGTTGTTTCAGTTCAAGGGCAACAACAACAACAGCAGCAGCAACAACAAAACAAAAGCCATGCACTTCTAATCACAGCGCTTGGGAGGCAAAGGAAGGTGGGCACAGGTGCTCAGATATCCTGGGCTTGCTAAAGGGACAGATTCACCTCCTTGGAGAATTTCAGGTTAATAAGAGACTCTGCTTCAAAAAAAAAAAAAATCCCCTAAAGGCCCATGCCTGAGCCCCAGAGGCTGTCTTCCATTCTCTTCACCCAAATGCACAGATACAACAAATAGCCCAAGGTGTATCATAATGTCCAGTGCTACAACCTTCTCACCATGGGTTCGGGCAAGGGAATCTTAGGATTAAATAAAGACAAGATAGCCGGTCACTCTTGCAAGGAGAATGCCATTTATTTCAAAAGGGAGTAGGCTTATATACCAACAGCAGCCACAGTGGAAATTTACTCAGATCAAGGCACATGCCCCCAAGCCCCTGGCAATGGTAAGATAATTTGCATTTTTGCATACAGGCCTAGTCTGAAGGAGGGAATGAGGAAGTAAACACCTAGTCACGAGATAGACAGTGGACCTTAAGGACACTGTGGGCACTGTGGGTCACCCTCGATTATGAGAACAGCAGATCCCAAAGAGGTCCCCAGCAAAGGTGTTTATTTTATTAAAATATTCTTATTTGACACCTAGTAATAACATTTTTACAGGGTATAGTGTGGTATACAATATGTAATGATCAGATCGGGTTATTGCTGTACCTATGACTGCCTGTGTCTAATTTCTGTTACTGTAACAAGTACCCAATACAAACCAGTGCATAGCAAGAAAGTTTGTTTGGTTCCCAGTTTTGGAGATGTCAACCTGTCATCAATTGTCCCTGCTGGATTGGGCCTGTGATGAGGTAGTGGGTCATGGTAGAGACTTGTGGCTGAACAGACACACTTATCCTTAGTGGGGAAGCAAAAGAGAAGTACAAGCTGGCTCCCATGGTACCCCCGAAAGGGGCTCCAATAACCTCAAGACCTTTTAGTATTTTGCCACTTCCCAGTAGTACTATAGTGGAGACCAGACCTTTAACATATGGGGCTTTGGGGACTATTGGAAGTCCAAACTATTGTAGTCAGTTTAAGCATCAAGCATCTCTTGTTGGAGACTTCTAAGATCCTCTCTTTAGTGATGTCAAACACTCAGTTAATTGCTGTCACAGTTGCCTGTGACATCAGCAGATAGCAGTGTCTCAAAAAGCCAATACCCCACTGGTGTCTTTCTCCCACAGAATTAGGATGAAGTATAGCAATTAAGATCTGAAAGCTCGCATGCTAGGCAGTTAGCAAAATGCCAGGGTTTGGTTGCAAGAGTAAATTAAGCCTTGCTTTCTCGGCCTTCAGTGAAGAGCTCAGAGAAAGAATGGTTTTCTGCACTTTACAGAGTATTTTCCTGTCATTACAGAGGTGTGATGACATTCCAGTGTCAGGTGAAACAGAGAGGTGATGACCCCCCACTCACGGCTGGTTTTGTTTTTCTGGCACTGGAGAGTCATGTCCCTCCCAGGGCACAGCACTGGCTGTCACTTCTAGCTGAGCTGGTTTTAGTAAATACACATTTACTAAACAAAAAAGCGATACTTACTACTTTTACTAATTAACATATTAAAATTGCATTTTACTCATAGGGTCATAAGTTTAACAAAAGTTACAAATCGTGTGCCCTCTGTATATAATTCTTTGTTTTATTACAGTATGAGCCTGCTTTGCATATTGAACTTAACAGCGAGGCTTAAAGTTCCATCTTTCTACCAGATGAGGGCACTCCTGTTTTCTTCCAAAACTTACCTCTCAGAATTAGGAGACAAAAAGGGGTAAGGAAGGTGTGTGTATGAGAAATATGATCAAAATATATTACATGAACGAAAATATAATAATAAATCATTATTGATATATGCTAATAAATAAAAAATTTCAGTGATAGGAAAAATATTACCATTCTAAGTGCCGATTATTTTTTCTTTTTCTTTTTTCATTCTTGAAATTGGCTCTAACTGTGTAGTTCTAATTGGCCTGGAACTCACTATGTAGACCAGGCTGGAGTTGAGCCCACAGAAATCCACCTGTCTCTACCTCTTGAGTGCCGGGAAAGGCATGCACCAGTACACTCAGTTGATAACTTCTATTTATGCATATTTATTTTATTTGAGATGATGATATATTCAATAATATCTGCTGATTTTCATCAGTAGCTTTGAAAAATGTTTACTTTTCAGATACAGTCCCTAAAATCAATCTCTAAATCTATTAGTCTGGGATACAGCTTGGGCATGAGTGGGATACTGTTTTCCTGTTTGTTTGTTTGTTTGTTTGTTTTGAGAAAGGATGTCCTTTAACTTCTGATCCCCCTGACTCTACCTCCTGAGTGCTGGGGTTACAGACATATGCTGATGTCAAACCAGATCTTTGTGTATGCTAGACAAGCACTCTACAAACACAGCTTTGAGCATCCTTGGCTATGACTCAGTCCTCTGACTGTGGGGACCACCACGGGCTTTGGCATCAGCAGTTTAAAACAAAAACAAAAACAAAACACTCCAAAGGCTCTGACAAGTGAGCAGAAATAGAAACTACCACTGAGGCGTGGTGTGACTAGGAACAGGTTTTGTGGAAGCAAAACAGCAGACACTGGTTTTCTAATCTAGTGTATAATTCCCTAGAGGATTAAATAGAGTAATGTAAATAATGGCTTGCAAAGCCATGCACAGTTAGCTCTTTAGTTCACACTTGTCCCACTTGTGCTGGGCCTTGGCACTTTATCTTCACTCTCTTGCTCTCCATCTTTCTCTGGTTAGCGTCTGTCCTTTGCAAGTGCCACTATCCTCTCAGAACACTTTCATGGCTATACCCTGTGGAAGACTGCTGCATGGCCACTTGCTCCAGCTGCTTGCTGTATGTTAGCTTCCTGGCATTTCAGAGGCCCTTCTGCTTCACCTTCCAACACCTTAGCACCAGGGAGGATGGGCTGGTCATCGCTGCCTTCCCTGGCCCACTGAGGCACTTTCTGAAAGGCCCATGGCTCTGCTGATTATGGCAGTCTTTTCCAAATCTAGCCTTTGTCCCCATTGAGGTCTCCATTGGGAATGACAGGATAACTGTGATCATGAGTTGTGAGGACTCAGAGAGTACCCTCAGGCAGCCCAGGGCCCAAGAGTCAGGTCTTTCAGAGAAGACCTTGTAGACCAGGTATAAACTGTGTAATTAAAGAGATACCCTGGGACCAAGAGGACTGACCGACTCTTTCCATAAGACTACCCACAGAGACGGCCTTTAGATGGAAAAGTGGGGCAGTGGGAACAGGCCTACAGAAAAAGGAGGGGCAAGCAGTCCTAGGGAATTCTAGGCCCAGCCCTGTTCTGGATGGATTGATCTTACATTAGTGCAGCAATTACTTTTTGCCAACCTGTAGCAAGGACTGTGTTAGACCTGTGGTAGTTTGAACAAGAATGGGAAAGATTAGTAGGCGTGGCCCCGTTGGAGGAGCCATTGGGGGCGAGTTTTGAGGTTTCCAGTGCCCATGCTATTCTCAGATTTCTCTCTCTGTGTGTCATGGTTGTGGATCAGATGTGAGCTCTCAGCTTCTGCTCTAGCGCCATGCCTGCCTGCCTGCTGTCATGCTTCACACCATGATGGCCATGGGTTGTAATCAATCATCTGGGACAGTGAGCCCCAATTAAATGTTTTCTTTTGTAAGTTGCCTTGGTCCTGATGTTTTGGTCATGACAATAGAAAAGTAACTAAGACACCTCCCCAGGCCTTGATGTGCACCAACACTTGAGTGTCTGCTTCCATTGCAGTTGCTGTGGAATCAGGCTCATACACTGGTGAGTCCATGATGATGTTTGGTCCCCCTTCTGCTGCCAGCAAGTAGGCAGTACAATCAAGGAAAAGAAAGTATCATATGTGTGTTTGGTGAGACAGTTCTCTCCTAGTCCTACACAAGCCTGGTCATCCATATGTCCTCCTTCCTGGAGAGCTAAAGCAAGCCAAAGCAGTTGCTCATCCACCCTGTAGCTAGCCTTCTTTTTCAGTGTGGTGTCTTCTCCTTGGTGTGTTCCCTAACACCCGGGTGGATGACAACTGTGTGCATCCCTGCGTGGCTCTGAAGGATACCCCATGGACTTTTCTCTGCAAAGAAAGTGTAAAACAATACATCATGACACAAGAAACTGTATCCTTTTGCTATGGAAATGGGACATTAAGCATCGGACACATTGCCATTCCTTGAATAAAAATAACTCAAAATAGTATTTTTTGGAGGTTAATGCTTTGGACTTCAACACGGGAGAATTTAATTCAATTGAGGTTAATAGAATGATGACCGTGTGGCAGGGATGTCTTATGGCACCTTATTCTGAGGCAAGTCTGGGTGTTTTTCTTAAGATGATGGCTATAGAATTAAGTGTTCAATTGTGAGCAGCTCTACTGAGAAACAGAGCCAACACTCAAGATTTTATGTTCTCAGAGTCTCTAGTCCACTGTTGACTTCAAACTTTATTTGTGGCTGATGACGACTTTGAACTCATGATGCCTCCCTTCCTAAGTTAAGGGGTCACAGACCTGTGCCACTATACTTAGATTATGTAGTGCTGGGGATCGAACCCAAGGCTTTAGGCATGCTCTGAAAACACTGGAACAGCAGAGCACTTTCCCCAGCTCCATGGTGGTTTTTCAATCAGGAAACCAAATGAAGTTTTTGCTGTCTACTGCAGGTTCTGGAACCTTGTTATACCACAAGATGGCAGTATAGCATCAATCTTTTGAAAACAATAATGAATTCCTGGCCCTTGTTTTGAGCCTCAGCAAAAATGTTTGCAGGGTTCTTTAAATTGATCCTGGTTTGCAATGGGCTCTGTGTGATTTCCTTTCAATAAGACAACCTGACTTCCTCTCCTCAAACTTTGCAGTGTTACAGGTGCCCACAGCACAATCAGGAAGGAGGGTAAGAAGTGAGGATGCCACATAGTCGGCTTTCCTATTAGCTTTCCACCTTTTGTTTATAGTATTTCCAGGTTGCCTTTACTACAGAGCAAAAACAAAGTATTCAGAAGATTCCTCTCACAAGTGGCTTCAACAAGCTTTGGTTTCCTGGTGGTGATAACCACATTACATTTTATTTACTTCAATCTTCTGGGCACCCAGCAACCGCATTGCCTACCCTCAAATATTTGATAAGTCTTAACACTTCTTAAATGTAGTAACTAAGGACAGGCCTATGTAACTTAAAGAGGTATCTTGGGCAACTACCCTGTCATTTGTTTAATGCACATGGGCCTAGAAGGGTCCTTCTTTACTTTTCCTACCCTTACAATCAACTTTGGGTATCATTTGAGTGTTGGCAACTTTTGATTCACGTTTAAGCCTTCAAAGCCAAGAACTATCCCTGTGGTTCAGCAGCAGTCTGTTTGCCGCTGACAATTGTAGGCCTTTTTACTGAAAGTCCTCAGAGTGGAAACAGCTCTTTTTCTTGATTCATAAGTTTGCTAAGTTTTGCACACTTATGGCCATCTTGTAAAAGTTATCATATATGCCATTTTACAAGGATATATGGAAAACAAATGAGCTGAGACCTTCAAAGTATGACAACTCCTCAAAGTCATAGTTGAACACTGTCACCAAGAATACCATTATGTCAGAAAATCAGCAACTAATAGTGCTTCTTTTCCCCACACATGATAAAGCCCTACCCCCAATTTTGACCTTATTACTGACTATGCAGAGAGCATGGCCAGTTTGCACACACACACAGCCTCCAAATCGGTGTGTAGGTTAGATGGGAGTACATGTAGGTACCTAGATCACAAAACAGCAATTATTTAATGAATAAAACTGCTGGCAAAGTGCCCAATCTTTCAAGGTTAGATGGACTCGGTAGCTGAAGAATGTATTCACATTATACATATCTAATTTTAAAAACCCAGTTAACACAAACAGTGACTCTGGAAGGGAATAGAAAATTTAAACAAATATTCTTCAGTGAAGATCAGTAAAAGAAGTAGTTTTTTTTCACTATTAATTCAGATTTTTAGTCACTAAAGGAAAAGCAAACATCTAAGAAGGGCACCCAGGGCCCCTCCCCAGCCACAATGCTGGACTCCAGTTATTAGCAGGGTAGCTGCCACTTTCTTAGCTTGATTGACAGGTTAATAAGGGACCTGGGGCTATCTTTTTAGTATGAACATACAACCTTACCAATTACTTTTAAATTATTGCTAATCTTCCAGAAATTAAAAAGCTCAAGAAGGAAAAATATCTGAAAAATATCTGCTGAAGAAGCATTTCCCAAAAGTGGTTTGAAAGGTCCAGTTCAGAAAATTTGCCAGCATTTAGTCAATAGAATTTAGGCACTGGGGATTTTTTTTTTTAAAAGGAAAACTTGTAGTTTATAATAGTTCATTGGTTCAATTAGGAGTAAAAAAGAAGGGAGTTTTGTAATGCAATTGTCCAGCAAAGGAAACCGCTTTAAATTGGGGGATTATGTGCACAGACCACCTGTGGGGCATTCAGAGCCTTTTCTATAATGTACAGCCCAGGCCTAGCTGCCTGCGGGCTGGCTAACAAAGCCATGGAAAGCTGTTGAAAAGGCTGAGCGCACTTGCGCCTCTGGTCTTCACTAACTGTTACAAGTCTTCGGCTCCCTCTCTCCCTCTCCTTTTTAAAGTAAAAGTCCCATATCCCTTTAATGGAAGAGCGTTAAGGCTCTGCGGTGGCCAATTGGTCTGCACCAAGAGGAGCCAGGCAGCAGGGAAAGAAACTTCAGACTACACAGCACATTCGGAGAGGAGAAAAGATCAAAGTTTTTCAAACTCAAAAGACCAAGTTCCCTACAGATTAACCCTATTCATTTAGCTCCTCTTAAAGGAATGATGTGCGGAGCCACTGGGCAGACAGGTAAAAAGTTCAACAATTGCCAGCACATTCTTCTGCTGATTCAACAGCCTTCTGTTCAAATAAATTAGCTTAGTCTTGACAGAGGAACAATAGCTTTTTTCTCCAGGAAAAGCAGCACACTTGGAATACACAAGCACGGAGCACTATTAAGAAGTTAACCCATTCGTTTAATCTGTTAGCTAGCGCCTGCCCTGTTACACCAGATTGTCAAGTGACTTACAGTGTAGAGGTGACCCATGGCTTCAAATACTAACCTCCACATTTCAGAGTGTGGCCAGGTCTGTAAAAGGCCACGGGTTTCTTTCAAAAATCACAGACAGGAGATACTCACATAGGGCTGCTGTTTCAACCTAAGTGACATCATACCAGCCAAATAAACAGGCTGAGTGGAATGGCTGCCTATGCAAACTGTCCACACACACCACACACACCAAGATGAGCTGTCACTCACAGGTCAGCAAGGAGAGACCATGAAAGACACCATCTTTGGGGAAAGTGCAAAAACGCGATTTTGATTTCAATTCAACAATGACATTTACTTTGCTAACAGTTTAAGAACTAGAGGTTAACAGGTTATTGTCTCCATGCCTAAAATCAGTGTACAGAATGGCAAGCCAGAAAATGTCCGCTTCCCCACATGTCCTCAGCAAGCATAAGGGGAACAGTTCAGAAAAGTCGGGGGACAGGGTGGTATTTAAATCATTTATCAAAAGTCATTTTATTGACAAAATAGAATACTTATATTTGTTCTTACAGGGGTAGCCTCTAAACTTTTTACAAATAATGTACACATTGTATATCTTTGGATATATACATACTTTACACTTTTCTTTTTCTTTTTCTTTTTTTTTTACAATTTAACAAATAATTATATAAATACATCCTCTAATGTAAGAAACCCGTATTTACTTGGGGTGTATAATTAAGACATTTCTTGTTTATTTAAGGCATCTGCCTGGTCATTAAGAATACCCAAACCGTGCAATCCCACAAGGTAGCAGTCGTCCCTCCTCCAGGGTGTATGAGGAGTGAATTTATGCAGGCGGGGGTCGAGGGTGAAGCAGTCCCTTGGGTGAAGTGTGTAGCTTGACCTCAAGGCTTAGCCAGGGTACCCAGGAGGGTTCCAACTCTCCTAGACGACTGAAACCACTGCCTGGGGGAGGCGCTCCGGAGCGTCGGAGGGGAGGGGCTGGGTCTGGGAGGCTTCAATGCCAGGTACTTTGTTCTGAGTGAGTCATTTAAGTCCCAGCGGCTAATGGATACCATTAAGAGTTCATTATCATGCTAATAGCAATCAACACGGTGAAGGGGTGGGAACCCCGGCCGATCTGGGGTCCCTTCGCCGCCCTCGGGCTCCCCATCCCCCACCCCTCTCCGCCCCTTCTGGGCGTCCGCTCAGGGTTCAGACCTGGGACAATGGCATCTGCTTAGGGTAAGACATGGAGCTGGCCGTGCCAGACCGCCACGTCAGGCCGGTGCTGACGTCGCTGTAGAGAGATCCCCCGCCTCCGCCGGGTCCCCCACCCCCACCAGGCCCCGGACCGCCGCCCCCCGGGCCGCCGCCTCCGGCTCCCGCGCCTACGGCTGCGCCCTTGCTGGCCCAGCAGCAGCGAGTGCACAGCGCACGCCAGGACTCCAGAGTCTTGCCGGACCAGACCCACACGCCCGACGTGATGCCCACTACCAGACACATGAAGTACTTGAGCATGAAGACCGCATAATCGGGCCTGCGTGCCTGGTCGGGCTGCAGGTCCCGAAGGCATGGGCAGTTGTGAGTGGCCTCCCAGCGTGGACGGTTGTGCTGCTCATAGAAAAGGCAGGCGACAACGACGGCGGCAGGCACCGTGTAGAGCACAGTGAAGAGGCCCAGGCGGATCATGAGCTTCTCCAGCTTGTGTGTCTTGGTTGGGCCTCCTTGTTGCTTGATGACCGAGCGGATTCGAAACAGCGACACGAAACCAGCCAACAGAAACATGGTGCCAATGAAGAGGTAGATGACCAGTGGTGCCAGCACGAAGCCGCGCAGGTTGTCGAGGCTCTGGTTGCCCACGTAGCAGATGCCTGCCACCGGGTCGCCGTCCACGGAGCTGAGCGCCAACACCGCGATGGACTTGACGCTGGGCACCAGCCACGCGGCCAGGTGGAAGTACTGCGAATAGCCTGCGATGGCCTCGTTGCCCCACTTCATGCCAGCCGCCAGGAACCACGTGAGCGACAGGATTACCCACCAGATGGAGCTGGCCATGCCAAAGAAGTAGACAAGGAGGAAGACCACCGTGCACAGCGCGGGGCCAGTGGTCTCATAGCGCACGTGCTGCTCCACGGCTCCCAGCTCCTCGTACTCGCCGCGCGCGCCCGGGCCGCTCGCCCCCGCTCCCGCCGCCCCCGCGCCAGCCGCCGCGGCGCTGCCAGCACCCCCAGCTCCGCCCGCACCCGGAGCGCCACCGCTGCAGGCCACCTTCTCGTGCCCTGCCACCAGGCGCACTAGGTACCCGACTGACACGAAGAGGTAGCAGGCGGAGAGGAAGATGATGGGCCGCTCAGGGTACTTGAAGCGCTCCATATCGATGAGGAAGGTGGAGACGGTGGCGAAGGTAGAGACGAAGCAGAGCACCGACCACAGGCCGATCCAGAAGACGGTGAAGGCGCGTTCATCCTGGCTGAAGAAGGGGTTATGGCAGGGCAGCGCACAGTTGGCGATCTGGCCGGTCTTGACGCGGTTGTAGAGGGGGTGGCGTTCACTGGACACGCTCACCATCGGCGCGCGGCACTGGCACCCGGGCTCGCAGGGAGCCGCGCCACCACTAGGGGGCCTCGCCTTCCCGCCGCGCGAGGGGGGCGCAGCCGCCGTGTCCCCGCTGCCCCTACTGCCACCCCCACGGTGTGGGGGCCTGGCCCCTGGCGGGCGGCCGTGGCCGCTGCCGGAGGGCGGCTGCTCGCCCGGCGGCGGCGGCGGCAGGCGGCGCGGTGGGCTGGGCGCGGCCGTGGTGAGGTCGGTGCGGTTGTAGTCCATGCACAGTGTGTCCGGGTTGCCCTGCTCGGGCAGCCGGTCGCAGCGCATGCGGTCAGGCCAGGCGAAACCGTACTGGCGCATGAGCGGCGCGCAGCCGGCCTTGGCGCGTTCGCACACCGAGCGGCAAGGCGGCAGAGGCTTCTTGTAGTCTTCCAGGCAGATGGGCGTGTACATGCTGCACAGAAAGAACTTGAGGTCGGGGGAGCACTGGATCTCCACCAGCGGCCAGAACTGGTGCACTTCCAGGCCCGCCTCGTCTTGTGTGTCGTGGTTGAACTGGTTGGGCATGTAGGTGTAGTTGTAACCGATGCCCTTGCACAGCGGCACCGTGATCTCCTGGCACGCCAGCTCCTTGGCCGAAGCGGCGGCGGCGCCGCTGGAGCGCTGCAGCAGCGCCAAGGCGGCTAGCAGCGAGGTCACTTCCAACAGGTAACCCCACTCCATGCTGCGCGCCGCGGCCCCACGTCGTCCTCCTCTAGGCGGCGCGCACTAGGGCTCTAGGGGACCCAGCGAGGAATCGGAGGAAAGGGAGAGCAGGCGACCAGCGGGTCTTGTGCGGCTTCTTCCCGAGGAGCTGAGAATCGGCCAACAATCTAGCCCTTTCTTGGGCAGCGTCTGTGGCAGCAGGGTCGCAAGCTTAGGCAGAAGTCGTCCGGCCCTCCCCGCCCCCCCGTGCCTCTCCTGGGGCGAGGGTGACCGCAAGCGCGCCACAGTTCCACAGGGTCTGCCCTACGCCCTCTGGGTGGCACTCAGCCCTCCCGGAGCAGAGTGGTGGCCCCTGGGCTCATCGTCCAGAGCTCGCGCAGGTCCTCCTGCACACCCAGCCACTTCGCGTGGCGCCCAGCAGCGGAGGCTCAGAGGGCGGCGCGCAGCAAGTTTCCTTTCGGGCCGCAGTCAAGATGGCTGTGCCTGGCCGCTCGCCTCTGGGGTCAGACCTAGCGGCCCCTCTTTGGGCCCCGAGGGTTCATGTCCGTCCCAGGCCGCGCCGCCACTGCCAGAGTTCCGGGCCCTCCGCTGGTCAGGCCGCCGCCTTCTCACTCCCGCGTCGGTCCCAGTCGGTCCTCCTGCATCTGCCGCCGCCGAAAGTCCACGTCGCTTTCTAGTGGTCACAGTCGGTCAGGGTGCAGGCTGTGCCTTCTTGCGAGACCGACAAACAAACACAGAGCAAAAGGCAAGGGGACACCTGAGGGCCGTGGTCTGCGCCAGCAGCCACCTCCTCCTCCGCAGGAGCTGCGCCCTTCGCCCAACTTCCCGGCTCCAGTCAGCTAGCACCTCCAGGCCGGCTCATGAATATTTATAGAGCTTGTTCTGGGTCTCCGCCCCCTTCTGGGATCACCAATCACTGGGCGGTGGGGCGGAGTCTATGTGCTCTCAAGGCTCAGCCTTCCTTAAGGAAGTCCGTAGTTCAGCCACTGCTTTTCTGGGTTAGGGCGGATGGAGAGTTTGGTCACCTTGGAATTGACCGCAAAAATTGAGCATTCACCCAGACTGTCCCCAAAGAGCTCAGCGCTTCAGAGATCCTGATCGAATTTCTCCGAGTCTGCACCCGGGGACTTCCTGAGACAGTGTTCGGTAGTGCGTGCACCTCCCATGGCTCTCTGAACCTGTCAAGATCCAGCTAGTCTCGGTCCATGGACAACACCTGCTGGTTCTGGAGGGCCTCGGAAGCGCAACGAGGGCTCTAAGGCTGGTCCAGACCCGAAGCTGGGGTATTTAGGGAGGGATGGCCTCTTCGGATTCTCATAACGAGGACTTTTCAGACTTGGAGATTTGGTGATGTAGTGCTACTTCTGTTGCAGTTAGATGATCAGGTTTGGTCATGGACAGCCCATGAGTACTTTGGGGCCTTGCCTGCATGCAAGGGTCGCGGTACATAAGTGCCTATTGCTGTGTGATCTGGGGCACCTCAATTCCTTACCTAGAAAACGGGAGTGATCAGAACAGATGTCATGGCGGCGGGGGGTGGGTGGGGAGAGGAGTTGATTTTTGGATGAGACAAAAATATATAAATATTTGAAGCACGTGGATCCAGTGCCTCCTTTCAAATACAAACTTACTAGTAAGACACACTGACAACTACTACTGCACTCACAATTCGCTTGCTACTTTAAAGACATACACTCATCTACCTAAAAACTTAACATGTGCTTGCAAGCGCCTCCTTTTCTGCTATGAGAGGCGGGGCTGCACCCTAGTGGGGACACCGGACCGGTACAGAGCTCAACACACAGAATCCGAGGAGCGTTCAGCAGCCGCCAGCGCTTTCAGCGTCCACCTTAAGAAGGGAGGGGGGTGTGAGGGGCCAGGGCTTGGCAGGTTCATTTACGCTTGTTAGGACGTCCCAGGGGGTTGTCTTTCTCCTAGAATGGAGTGTTTATTTTTTAATTGATGTGCTGTTTCATTTAGCGCTTGTATGGAACTCATGCTGCGGCTGTAATTACTGTAATCTCGGGAATAAGCATTTCAGATAGCCAGGAGGGTGGCAGGCGCACGGTCTCTCTCTCTCTCTCTCTCTCTCTCTCTCTCTCTCTCTCTCTCTCTCTCTCTCTCTCTCTCTCCCTCCCTCCCTCTCTCTCTCTCTCTCTCTCTCTCTCTCTCTCTCTCTCTCTCTCTCTCTCCTTTTCTTACTTCCCTCCTTCCCTCGTATCCTCCTCCCTCTCCTCCTCTCCCCCCTCCCTCCTTTCCTTCCTTTCTTTTTGTTTCAGGATTTTTGTTCTTTGTCCGATTTCATACCAGGAACAAGTGGAACTAGAGAACAAAAGTTGCTTAGGGAGTAGAGACAGAGGCGGACTGCAGGTCCAATCAAGGCCATGCAGGTTCTTTGGGGGTAGAGTGGTGGTGGTAATGCGGAAGGATAGCAGTTATCTGTATAAAAACAACCTTGTGGCAAAACAAAATTAGCAACCTTGGTGTATCCTGAGTTCCAGTACTCGGTCTTCCTCCTGCTCTCTGACGCTCAGTGCAGCAGCCTCTTAGGAATTGCGCCTTCTGTAGGCCCGCAGAAACATCGCCCCTGCGGTTTCCAGCAGGCTTTTGCCCTCCCACGCAAGACTTCTGGCCTAATAGGTACATCCCACCATCTTTTTATTTATTTAGCATTTTAAAGTTGAAATTTATTTAGTAATTCTCATAGTGAATACACATTTCCTACTCTTGAAAACAAGAGCTAACTCCTCTAGAATCCAGAATTCAAAGCGTATGTGAAGTTAGCTGTTTCAGTAGAAAACCGGCCAGGAGAAAAAGCCACGCCTTTACTTTGTTGTTGTTTACTTTTCAGCCGATCCCTCCCTCCATCCAAGTTCCAGTGCGTGAGTTCGAACGTAGAAAGTCACCTATATCTGCATTGTCAGGGTACCCATAGGCTGTCCCCCACAGTACTGGGTTCAGGCACTACCCTGATCTGGGTCCCAAACGAGCAAGAAAGGCAGCACCTCTAGATGACTGCGCAGGCGCGGGAAGCCAGCCTTGCCCTCCCCCCCTCCAAGACCACAGGTGGGAGGAGCCAACTTTCCAAAAGCCACACAGCTGGCGAAGTTTCTACTGTTTTTCTTCAGTAGAGAAATGTCAAATACTGAAGTTTAGAATTACAGTATATAAATTGAGTAGAGTTAGGTAAAACAAACTGACATTTGAAAACTGAGGCTGAAAATAGTTGATTTTGGCTTTTAATTGGCATTAAAAATTTTTAGAGACAAAATGAAGCTTGAGGGTGTGGAATGTGTAAAGTTTGGGTAAGAATATTAAGTTCACATGAAATAACAAGCAGACAGAAGTTCAGATTTCCAAAACCATGGGCTATTTGAAGACCACTGATTTCAGCCATCAACTCACACATAAAAAAATGAATGGAAATCTACTTTTCATTGAGAAAATACAACAATAGCATTTAACACTATTATTAAAGGGCTTTTTAGTATTTCAGAGTATGAGTGGTGTCAGGAGCCAGTGAACATATAAAATGGCAGGCACGATAAGAGAAACCAAAATCATTACACACATATGTGTAAGAAAACAGTGATTAAGAAAATGTAACACAGCTACATTTTAGGGATAGGAAATAGTTTTAGGAATGATGGATAATAGAAAATTCAAGTTCTCTTGTCCCATAATTTTGTAGTTTCTGTCCTGGGCTGGCCCAAATAATCTTGTGTTGAATCCACATAGCACTTCAGGGAGTGTGTAGCAAAATCTATCCCATAGCTGGAATACAAAAGAAAGAAAAAACAACCCAGCTAAACTGATGAACTCCAGGTTCAGTGGGAGATGCTCTCACAAAATGTAAGGTGGAGAGACATTGAGGAGATAATATTGACCTCCACACGTGTGCATACATATGTACACACACACACACACACACACACACACACACACTCACACACACACACACACACACACACACACACGAGCATGTGCTCGAGCATGTATATTCATTCTTGGTCTCTCCTCCAACACACAAAGAAATGAACTTTTAAGCATTATCACTGATCATCAGCCCTAGTTTCCCAGCATATTTTCCTTAGGGTCCTAAATTAAGAATGGCATAAATTATGCTGGTGGTGCTGGAGCATACCTTTAATCCCAGCACTCGGGAGGCAGAGGCAGGCAGATCTCTGTGGGTTTGAGGCCAGCCTGGTCTTCAAAGAAAGTCCCAGGACAGTCTGTCTTGAAAAACAAAAACAAACAAACAAACAAACAAAAATACATAAGTTGCTGGGTACTAGTGGCATATACTTTTAATCCCAGCACTTGGAAGGCAGAAGCAGGTGGATATCTGAGTTCCAGGCCATCCTGGTATAAAACAGGGAGTTCCAGGACAGCCAAGACTATACAGAGAAACTGTTCCTTGACACAAACAAACAAACAAAATAAAACAAAAGTTGAAGAAAACTTTGATACCAACATGCTTTTATTTTTGAGGTTTTCTTAACATAGATGAATGGCCAGTTGCGGGCTCTGTATCAACTGTCTTCTACTGCAGACAGTGGTGTATCTCGGTGCAGGGGACACAAGACTGTGAAGTGCTCATCTCTAAATAGAACATCTATTTAATAAATACCTGGTCTATCCAAGGCTCAGGGATTATCCCAGAAGAGTGGGCACAAAGACCACAAGAGGCAGAGGGAGATGAGAACTGCTGTGAAACAGTGTTTTCTGCTCATGGCGGGGATGATGCACACATGAGCTCGTGGTGGGTGTGACTGTGTGCACCAGGACTACACAAGAGCAAGCCAGCCAACATCCCACCACAAGTGGGGGAGGCGTAAATGAAATCTTCCCTATAGCTGAGGAGCTATTGGCTAGCAGCTAGGGAAGGGAGAGAGTCAGATTTCTTTAGGAATGTGAGCCCTGGCAGCCTGATGCCTATGGTCCTGTGGGTGGCCCTACAGCCCTGCATGTACTGACAGCACTAAGTTTCAAAAAGAGTGTGTGATGGTGGGTGGAGGATTCAGACAAGTTGGACGGGAGAGAATGGGAAGCAGATCTGAGCAAAACACACCAGATTCATATATGAAGTTCTCAAACAGTCCATTTTGAAAGTTGAAAAAAAGAACAATTTAAATTTTATACTTGGAAACGTTACCTTAGGTTGGCTGTTGCCACAGGCCTTTAACCCCAGTGATTGGAGACAAAGACAGACAGATCATAGGAGCTCATTGGCCAGCCAATTGAGCCAAAATACTGAGATTCTGCTTTAGTGAAAAGACACTAACTCATCAAATAAAAGGGCATCTTGATATCAACCTCTGGCCTCCACCATGTGTGCAAGCATGAGCACACACCTGCATATGTAGGCATATTCATTTACACCACACACACACACACACACACACACACACACACACACACACACAAAATTACCTTGTACTAACATCTAATATGTGTTATTTTGTCCATTTTTATTTTTCTTATTGAGGAAAAGAAATTACCAAAGGGAAGACCAAGGCTTAGCTACCTCCCTTTTCATGTGTGAAGAGAGATTATTCAGGTATTTTGGCTGCTCCACCAACTGGTTTATGTCTTTCTCTTTGATTGGGGTGACCAAACCCACTACCCCACAGTGTCTTCTGATTGACCACTTGTGGTTTTGCCAAAAACAAGGGCTGGGAAAGGCAGAAGAGGTTTTGCGTTTGTATGAACTGACCTTAAAACTCTCAGTGCTGTCAGCATCAAGTATCCTTGATGGAATAGTCATCTAGTTTTTTGTAAGCTGCCCATGACATTAGGTCATCCCCTGATATTGCATGTTGACACATGTTACAAGCTAAGCAAAAGTGACTGGAGAAGACCATGTGTGATGTAGATAAGACGGCATATGGGCCAGACAATCCCCGAGGGGTCCATGTACCTTCCTGGACATGTGGCCACATCTATTTGCATTAGTTATTTTTCTCTTGCTGTGGTAAAACACCATGGCTAAGGATAGAAGTAAGGGTTTATTTGATTCATAAAGTTTGGAACTCATAGTTCCAAAGGGCTATGAGTCCATCAAGGCAGGAAAGTATGGCTGCAAGAGTGAGATGTGGCAGTTGGAATAGAAGTTGATGGGCCATAAGCAGGTAACACTAAACTACCCTCAGTGATGTACTTCCTCCAGTAAGGCCACAGGTCCCCTAACAGCACCACCAACTGGGGACTATGTATTCAAATACCCAAGACTATGGGGGACATTTTACTCAAACCACCATACTGTCTGAGCGTACCCTTCCTCCTTCATATTGGCATGTGGAGTGACTATTGTAAGAGTTCCTTGTGGGCTATGAGTGCTCCATGAGGTAAAACATATTCTGTTGTTCATTGCTAAATAGAATGACATCACAGTTAGTCTTAGCCTCTTTTTTTTTTTTTTTTTTTTTGAGCAACACTGACACAGTATGCTAGGATTGTCTCAAACTGGTGACTCTCCTGATTCATACTCCCCGTCATTAGGATGGCAAACGTGTCCTACCATATCCACGTTTAGTCTTAATATACAGAATGGTATTTAGTCTTAATATACAGAATGGTAAGGAATGCACTGAGATCATATAATGACCACTAGGTGAAGGTATCTTGATCTTCCCATTTTTCAATGGTAGAAGAGTCTCTTTTATAACTCATTCATAAATTCAATATTTAGTCTAAACCATTTTATTTACCATGGGTGTATAACAATGACTCCAAATACCCAGGGACTTAAGATATTTTATTGGTGCATGTTTTGAGGGTCAAGGTAGGCAGATTGGCTTGGTGCTTTTCCTGCCATTGAGATCCCTTGACTCCAGGACTGTATCATAAGGCTCGATGCTGCTGATCACCTAAGATGGCACTCTTCTGTAGCTGTCATAGGTGGCAGATGCCAACGAGAGCCCTCTGTGTCCCAACTTGGTAGCTTTAGGAGTTGGGGCTTGACTCCTTGCATGCTGGGACATTTGGACAGGTGAGAATGGCAGGATTCTATTTATGAATTATGCTATCTTGTTTGAAGCCATTTGAGCCTGCTCAGACTCAGCAGCAGGCATATAGCCATCTTTCAAAGTTGAAAGGAATGTTCAAAGTTTGGGGGGCTTCGTTAATTAGTGTATGGAATGTTTGTGTGTTTGCGTGGATGTTCCTGTGTCTGTGGGTGCAGATGTATATGTGGGTGTGTGTGTGGTGGACAAAGGGCAACCTCAGTTGTCATTATTCAAGTGACCCACCTTGCTTTTTGAAATAAGTTTCCTCATTGAGACTTGGGAATCCTATTTAGTTTAGACTGGCTTGCCTGTGAGACCCAGGGATCCTATTGTCTCCGCTTCCCCATCACTGAGACAACCGCTATATGCCACCATACCCATTTTATTTTAAGTGAGTGCTGTGGATTGAACTCGGGTAATGGTAGGCCTTTACTGGCTAACCTATTTCCCTAACCCTGGCCACACCCTTTTTACAATTTAGCTTTGGTTAACTGAAGCCATCTGAGCCTGCTTGGATTCAAAAGCAGGGTTATGGAAGTATCCTTAGGTTGAAAAGAATGCCCAAACTTGGGGAGGGAGCTAGATTTACTTATTGTTTGTTTGTTCACCATAGTTTTTTGAAACAGGGTTTCATTTTGTGGTACATGCTGCCTTCAAACACAAAATCCTCCTGCCTCAGTCTCTTGAATGTTACTATATCAACAATGTGCCACCATACTAGGCTGGGTGAAAGTGGAAGCTGTATTTTAAAATCACCACACCAACGCAATATCAGCCCGGCCCTAAGTGTCAAGCGGCTGTGACCCTATATATTTATATGGAACGTGGGGGAATAGCCACAGACACACAGCTGCAAAGCTGTTGGATAGTCATTCACATAGGAAAGATATTAGGAAACAAGTAAATGTTCCTAGAGGCTGAACCAGGGTTAGATTTGGCCTGAAGGGAGACGAAGAGGCCCAGGTGTGCGGGGAGTAGCTGAAGATAAACTGGACTTTATCTAGGGCACTCATATGATAATTGTTTTCCATGGACAGAAGCATTTGTGTTTGCACCTGGCTGAGTTTCTGCCCTTGACTGAGTTGCTGCTAATGACTGTTCAGCATTTGTGACAAGAAGGCTAAAGGTCCTAGAGCAATCCATCTTGACTGGGTGATGGCTTCAAAGCTGTTAATTTTGCTGTCCTGAGTTATTGAGACCCTGTTCTCTGCATAATTTCCCTATCTGCCTCCGTGGGTTTGGTTTGTTCTCCTCATGGTTCCATTGTGGCTGAAGGTCAAGGCTCATTTTATCGCATGTCAATGTCCAGAGGTAGGGAGAGGCCCTTATTTTTCCTTGGCCTCTTTTTAAGGGTCAGATTGACTTCTTACCACTTTTAATGGGGTAACAAGCTTTATCAGTAGCTCTGGCCTGGCCATGAAGCCATCATTTGAATGACTTTGTTAACTGGGAGAAGGGTGGTGGGTGAGCCCTAAGTAGTAACTGTGGTGTCTGCTCAGTGCCAAGGTGTGCTGCAACCATTGGCAATGGCGAGCACCTTTTCGGTTCTTCCTTTGATGTTCCCAGGGACAGATGTCTCATAGCCCAGAAATCTTTGAAGGTTTTTATGCCCCTGGAGTGTTATTATCAGCCAGGCTGAAATCCTTTCTCACTTTCCTCCATAACCGTGTGCAGGTGCACTCTATTAATAAGGTTCTGGTTGTTTAGCTCATGGGTGTGATGTGTTTGTGTAAAAAGATATCCCTGATTTAGAAATATGAAAGCTTATGGGGTTGTGAGGCTGGACCAGGCACCAAGAGGCCTGTGGAGCAGAAGGACCCGGCGGAGTACAGTGCCGGTTTGTGACACACCTTACTACCTATTCCCCTCTAGAGTAGTGATGTGAGGAATATCTTATCCCTCAACCAGGAAGCATGCAGGGGTGACGTACTGCCAGAGATGGAAGATTATCTCTCACCCATGTATTTTCCAGAAACTCAAGGGCTGAGGAATAAATAGCTTCTAATCTTCAGTGTGCAAAACCAAGAAAGCCAAGTGGGTGTTCCAGGCTGTGGCTAGATCCAGCCCACATAGTTAATGCTCCACAAATAAATCAGTTTTCTACAGGACTATGCCCCATGAAAGGACTGGGGTTCACTTATTCTCAATCTGTCCTCTGATACTCTGTCTTTTCAATGTATTTTATTCTCTGTACCTCACTTCCGTGTGTGTGTGTGTGTGTGTGTGTGTGTGTGTGTGTGTGTGTGTGTGAACCAAAGACCAACCTTAGATGTTCCTCAGGAGCCCTTCACCTTGGTTCATGAGATGAGAGTTTCTTACTCGTACATGGGGCTCATTGATTAGGTCAGGCTTTCTGGTCAGGGTACTCCAGGGAAATGCATATCTATTTCCCAAGTAGAGAGAGTGTAACCATGTGTCACTACCCCTGGATTTTTCTGTGGGTGCCGGCTATCAAATTCAGGCCCTTGTGGCAAGCACTTTACCAAGCAAGCCACCTTCCCAGCCCCACTGTATTCTTATTTTAGCATCACTCTTTGTTCTCAGGAAAAGGTTTGTGGCACAGCACCTGCATTCTGCACTTGGTGGCCACCTTCTGTCTTCATAGTTTGGAAGACTACTTGCTACAAAGCCTTGTCTATGAAGAGAATGTGCCTGGGGGATTTCTAGGGTGAACTTTTCCTCCAGATGCCCCTTTCCTACAAGGTGGACTGACCAAAGCTAAGTGGGTTTTCACATTCTGGGAAGGCTTGTCTCAGCAATGTGGGTTTCAGGAGGATCTGTTGTTTTGAGGGCTAAAAAGAAAGAATTCAAAGTGTCAGCTTCTTGATTATTAATCTTCTATTTCCAATTGGAATGCTCGTGATCTCCAGACTCTTGTCAGAAAGTATGGATTTTCCATGGCTGAGGAGACAGTTCAGTCTATAAAGCAAGGACCTTTATAGACTGAGTTCTATCTATCAAAATACACACACACACACACACACACACACACACACACACACACACACACACACACACACCACACATACACATGCACAGATGTTTTGGCATGGTGGTTTACACTTGTAATTCCAGAGCTTTGGAGGTGGAGACACATGAGTCCCTGGGCCTCACTGGTCAGCCAGCCTAACTTAATTGGTGAGCTCCTGGTCAGTGAGAGACCCTGTCTCTAAAAACCCCTGGCAAGTGACACCCTGGCAAGGTTGATCTGTGGCCTCTACATGCATGCATATACACTCCCACCAAAATGTACTTCTTATACTTACTGTAACACAATTGCCACTCTGATCTTTTTGGGTCTTGTTCTTCAGGTTTTTCTTTTTAACTTTTTTCTGTTTTATTTCATGAACATTGGTGCCTTGCCTACATGTATGTCTGTGTGAGGGTGCCAGAACTTGGGGTCACAGACAGTTGTGAGCTTCAGTGTGAGTGCTAGGAATTGAACCTGGGTTCTCTAGAAGAGCAATCAGCACTCCCAACCACTGAGCCATCTCTCCATCCCTTGACCTTCAATTTTAAAATTCACGGAACAGAAAGACTCCCCTTATACCTCTTCTGTAAAAATCTGAAAATATTCATTTCTATTAGGATTCTGTTAGGATTCGGTTTCCTTACAGTAATAAGACACCAAAGCTTTAGTAGGAGGATAATCTATTGAAATTATACATCCAGAATTTTTGATTAGAGGAAAATATAGGAATAATTAAATAGAGTGGATTCTAACATGCAATTCATACTAGCACAATGATGAGTGTGAGCCTTGTTCCTGAATCCCCTTGTGAGCACTGAAACCTGTACTCAGAGCATCCTGCTAAGTCTGAGCTCTCTGCTAATAGTTCCTGTAGGGAATAGACACTTTGATTAAGAACAAGAGTGACCAGAATAAGGGAATAAGATGCTGTGGTCTGTGTTTAATTGTTAACATATTGGAGGACAATGTGAAAGGAGATTTTTGGGCTGGGTTGGAAGAGAGTAACACGAACTCCCACTTATGGCATGCCTCTTTGGTACCAAGCTCTGGACTTCACTCCATTTTTTTTTTTACATATTTCAGAGTGGTCCCAGGCATCCCAGCTCACTCTGGCTCCTGAAGATGTAAATTACTGCCTGTGCAGTATACAGAAATAGGGCAGAGTCCCAATTTGGTGAACACAGTTTCTAAACTAACAACAAGGGCTAAGATTCTTCATATTTTTTTGCCAGGACCCTCTCCAAGGGGTCTATAATGATGACCTCAGGGTTATAAGGAGTCTGCAGCATTCCTAAGCATCTTCCTAGAAGTCTCCTAGAAGATTTTGCTGCTTAAATTATCCCCAATGTGCATTTTGAACCCAAACCCAGGCAAGTAGAAGGGTGTCTCGGTTAGGATTGTTATTGCTGTGATAAAGCACCATGCCCAAAAGCAAGCCAGGAGAACAGGGTTTACTTCACTCACATTTCCACATGTTCATCACTGAAAGCAGTTATGTAGGAACTCAAATAAGACAGGATCCTGGACGAAGCAGTTGATGCTGAGGCCACAGACCTTGCTCAGAACCCAGGACCACCAGCCTAGGGGCAGCACCTCCTTCAATGTGTTGTGCCCTCCCACATCAATCACTAATTAAGAGCATGCCCTACAAGCTTGCCTGTAATTCTCAGCTGGGGTTCCCTCCTCTCAGATGACTCTAGCCTGTGTCATGTTGACATAAAATTTGCCAGCACAAATGGGATTATCGCAGTTGTCTTGAAGACAGCAGGGTATCCTATCCATGAAGTGGTAATTAATTCTTCTTGTGATTGCCTTGACAATCATAGAGAAGGTAGAGAAAGGTGATCCCTGGAGTAGAGTTAAAATAAATAAGAAACAAGGGATATGAAGTTCATGTTGTGTTGGCAGCTGACATTGCATTGCAGGTCTGTGGTTATCTCTACCCATATCCAGCTTGACATATGAGTACAATCTAAGCCTCATAGAACATATACACATTAATATGGATGGGGAGATGGCATCCTTGGTAAAGTGCTTGCTTTACAAGCATGAAGGCCTGAATTTAGTTCCCTGAACCCACATTTAAAACGTCAGGCATGGTCATCCACAGTTGTAGTCTTAGTGGTAGGGAAGGAGAAACATGAAGAGCTCTGGGATTTCCTGGATAGCCAACCTTATCTACATGACAAGTTCCAGGCCAGCAAAAGATCCTGTTTCAGAAAAAAAAAAGAACAATAGCTGAGGAACAATACCCAAGGTTATTCTCTGGCCTCCACACCCATGTACAAATGCACATAAGTACCCGAGCACACACACAAACACACAAAAATACAAAAGTCAAGGTTAACAAGTGAAACAGTCTATCATCACCCCTTATCTCAGAGCTTCTAAGGCTTTCTTTACATGCAAAAACCTTCTGCTGGAGAGATTTTCATTCATTCAAGGGTGTATGCAAGAGTATAGAGCTATATAAAAGCAATACACACAGCAAACACTGCTAAAAGATCATCAAGAAATGTATATTAAGACATTTTTTGCTATATGTATTGTGGTGGTTTGAGTGAAGTTAGCCCCCATAGGCTCATATGTTTGAACTCTTGGTCCCTAGTTGGCAGAACTGTTTGGGAAGGATGTGGAGATGTGGCCTTGCTGGTGGAGATATATCACTGGAGGAAGGTTTTGAGGTTTCAAAAGCCCATGCTATTCCTATTGTGTTCTCTGCCTCTGGCTTGTGAATTGACATGTGAATAACTAATATGCACATACTTTTTTCTTTTATTAAAGATGGAAGAAAATTTGCATGCTAATTAGATGGATCTGCTGTTTGTATACATCATGCACTCAAAGGTGCTTTAATTTATTTGATACTTATGTATTGAGGAATACTATTGGAAATATTAGATGGCTCTGTTTTCCTTGATTAAACCATTATTTCTATAAGATCAAAAAACTTTGTATACCCGGTAAATACCCTGCAAACCTTAGACTATAATAGTCTCAAATCTAGCAACATTGTTTCAGAAGGCATTTGTTGATGGTGTGATGGCATGCACAGTGTGAAGCATGAAGGCTTCAGTCCCCTCAGGTAGATGTGTCATATGCCAGGGCTGCTGAAACAATCCAGATTCATTATGTTTTGGATTTTGGATCAGTTTTATGGCTTTGTAATCAGAATACTTATAATGTTGTCAAATTTTGGCAACTCTGGCATTCAGCTACGAGACCCCATATGAAGGATGCCACCCATACTTTAGGAAGCTGGCTTTAGATCATGTGCTTGCATACAACCCGACTCCATTTTTTAATGACACCCTGAAGGACAAGCAACACATATACACACAAAGCAATAAAGTTTAAGTTCCAATTAGGAAACAAATCTCAGAAGCCTCAGAGGAGCTATTCTGATGGCACAGACCTTTGAACACATCAGCCTGGATGGCAGCTATGGCATCCGATATGCTTCCGGGGTCAGAAAAGCTGTCTTTGCTCTGTGTGCTTCCTCACGTGGGTGTCAGAAGACACTGAACTATCCACAGGCACAGCATAGATGTTTCATTTGGAGGAATCCCCACAAATGCTGATTTCTCCCACAAGCCACTGCTGAGGGTTTTGGTTTAGCACAGGGTACATCATTTTGGAGTGTCTCCACCCATCTTCTAGAAGAACCATCTCTACTGCCATGAGCTCCTGGCAGCTCCCAGCTCTGCTGGTGCGGTAGGCTGGGTAGGCTGTGGTTTAGGGAGGAACCCTTGGTTGGGCACTGACCCACTCTGCTCTTCTTCTGGGAGTTCTGTTTGCTCAGAACCAGACGCAGCACTGCCAGTGGCGGAGGCTAGGTCTGCTCAGCTCTGCAGTCAGAATAAGTGGCTACATAAGCCGCAAATAAAAGCCACATTTTCTAATATTAGCTTCATTGGTTCCAAAAGCTTTTAATTTTAACAAAAAGTCTACCAGATGTCCTGTATCTTGCTTTACAACCTGGGGTTTACAAAATTCCTGCTTGTCCTCTCCCTACTTTGACCCAGTCTCAAAAACACAAGGTGAAGGGCATCTAAGGAGGAATTATACTCAAGGTTGATCTTTGGTCACATGCATGCTAATATAAGTGCCCCTGTAGATGTACATATACATAGGATGCAAAACACAAAACTGAAAAACTCCAAACATATAGAAAGTATAATAAATTATACAAGCCATATTTAAGCTGTAAATATTTTGACATAATTGTTTCCTATTTATCTTCCTTTACCTAAAACTTCACAAGTATGGCCAATACCCTGCAATCCTGTTCATATACCCAGATAAATGTTCATATACCCAGAAACAACTCCAGATAAATGTTCTCTCTCAAATACCATGTGAATTGGGCCTTTGGGTAATTTTGTATATTTATGTGTACATAAACTCTATTCTTTTTTGTCTTTTTAAAATGATGTTAAAAGATTATGTGTATGTGTGTGTCTATGTCCACATATGTGCAAGTGCTCACAGAGGCCAAAAGAGGGCATTGCATCCCCTGGAGCTGGAGTTAAAAGCTGTTGTGAGTCATCTGTCCTGGTGCTGGGGACCTATTGGGTTCTCTGGAAAAGCAGCTATTAACTGCTGAACATCTCTCCAGCTTCTGTTCTTGGTTCTTTTGTGGAGTTACAAATGGATCCCAGAGCCTCAGGCATTCTAGGCTATGTAAGTGCTCTATCACTGCGCTATACTAATATTTACAAGGAATTTCATACCTATTATCATTTTATAAACAACTTTATAAACCCAGTATCACAACTTTATAAACTCAGAATTAATGTGGTTAAAAGTTTAGACTGCCATGGTATTCCACACTTTATCATCGGCTCTACAACTGAAGTGAAGATGGAGCGTTTCTTTACCTGCCCAGTGCAGGCAGGGATCCAGGGGATCTGGGAACAAAATTGGGAGTATCCCTAAAGTAGCTATCTAGAGAAAGAATGATTGTGATGTATTGTATATTCACCCTGAAACTCACCAAGTGCTGCCTAGCTGTTCTTCAAAGTTACTGAATCAAATCCCAAGGTTTTCCAAAGCCTCCTCAGTGCCTAGGAGACTGTCCTAACAGTTTCAGACAGTTCCAAAACCCAAGCTGATGCTCCTACTGTGATGGGAGGGGCTGAGCCACAAGACAGGAGGGTCACTCACTGATTCTGGCTGGTGTGGCTTGTGCGTCAGTGGTAGAAGTCCTCTGTGGTATGTTGAAGTCCTCTGGGGTATGTTGAAGTCCTCTGGTGTTGGGGACAGGGCCTAGCAGTGAGGCCAGGCACTAGCAGGCCTGAGGAAGGGTCATGGGGGACAGAATCCAGGGGCAGGTATTTTAAAAAATATATTTTCATTGGATTTGAACATTTTTGATGTGGGTGTTTTGTCTACATGTATGCAACATGTGCATGGTGTCCATGGAAGACAGAACTGGGCATTAAATTTCCTAGAACTACTGTTCTCAGAAGTATCACATGGGTTCTGAGAATCAAACCCAGGCACTTTGCCAGAGCAAGAAGTACTCTTAACGCCTGAGCCATATCTCCAGCCCATGAGGTGAGAGTGGGCTTTCAGGTTTCCAAAGACCTTAATTTGAGCTCTTTCTCTTGGCCTCCTGCTTGAAGTTTCTGAGCTCTCACCTGCTCCTGCTGCCATGCCTTTGCTATGTTGTTATGAACTCTAACTCCTGGAACTGTAAGCCAAATTAAAAACTTTCTTTTGTAAGTTGCCTTGGTTATGGTATTTTGTCACAGCATTAGAAAAGTAACTAAGACACCAAATTCTTACAGGATTGGATGCCTGACCCACAGAAGAAAAACAATGGCAGGTACTATAAACGTCCTCAAAATCCAGTGATAGTTCCTAGGTGGGTGGGAATTGAATAATGTTGTTTAGCTAAATTGACAGCATCAAACTGTTTTCTAAATATCTACACTTATGCCTATAGAGAAATGCTATATTCAATTTCAATGAAAGAAGCCTCTCTTTCCTGGGGATAGTCAATGCACAGACTCGTGGCTCTACAAGATGCTGAGAATAAGTGGCAAGTGATGTGTGAGTGCTCAGTCCTAAACAAGACATTTATGTCATCCCCTCTAAGGCTCAGGGACTGTTGGAGAAGAAGAGATGGAAAGAATGTTTACAGGGTCTGCACAAAAATAGACCTGTCAACAGTAAGGCATGGGTGGAGAAGGGTTCGGGAGGCCCTATCTTATACTCTGAACTATCTGTCACTGATATATTCAAGGACAAGCAGAGTCACTGCCTTCAGTTTGGTCATACAGATAGTCATATAACTGGGTCACAAAACAAAATCAAAAGTCATGAATCTGGGAACCAGAAGGTATGAGGAGGGGAATTGATAAGGAGGGAAGGAGATGAGGGGGATGACCAGATTAAATCATATACATGTATGAAATTGACAGAGAACAAAATTAATAAAAAAATAAGTCAATATCAGTGCTCTATTCAGGCTAGCAGCAAGTTAAAAATTCTTATTTATTTTATTTAGGTTTTATTTGAGGCAGGTGCCATGTATCCCAAGCTGGTTTTGAACTCACTATGAAATTGGGTAATCACTTGAATTTCTGATTCTCTAGTCTCTGCCCCCTGAGTGCTGGAATTATAGCTGTGTTACCATTCTTCTTTTGCATAGTGCTAGGGGCAAACCTAGGTCTTTGTGCATGCTAGGTAGCTCTAGCAACTGAACTACTGAAGGGACCAGCTCCCCATTTCGGCAGCCGAAACAGCTGAACACATACTTGCCTGACCTTGTCTTGGTCACTAAGAGGTCAGATGCCTGCCCCTTTCTGCAGCCATGACAGTAACTTGTGCTTGCCCCGACCTTGCCTGGGTCACTAGGAGGTCAGACGCCTGCCTCCTGGCAAGGAACTAATCAGAAGTTAGCCGGTGGTGCTATGCTTTACGGCTCTGGGTGTGCTTTACAGACAAGTGCACAGCAATGACGAATAGAGCATAGCAACCACCCTGGGAGGGCCTATGGGCCATAACAACCAGTTGACCAATAAACACAGGGCAAGTCCTCCAAGCCTGGAGGCACACCAATCCTGAGCCTGTGCATACCCCTAGACACTCCCCTTATGCTGTCCTATAAGATCTCTATGCAGACACTTTAAGCCGTCTTTCTAGCCATCCGCCATGGTGGATGGATGAAAGGCCCCAGGTAACATGGGGTTAGCTCGTTAAACAACTATAATAAAACCTCATGCAGTTTTCATCAAGCTTTCACCTCCGCATGGTGATTGGGGTGACTGCAGTCCTGGGCTGAGATCCTGGAGGCCTGAGCTTCCTGGGGTCTTTCACTACATCTCCTTAGAGATTTGTTTAAAATAATATTTTAGTAGCATGAAAAAAGGTGGAATTCAAATTCATTGTGATATTTTCACACACACACACACACACACACACACACACACACACACACACACACACACACACACAACTTGCTTGTATTCTCACAGCAAACTTCCTGTCCCTCTGGTACTTAAAATCTTTCTGCCCCCTTTTCTGTGTTGATTCTTGAGCCCTAGGTGCAGTTGTCTTGTAGATGTAGCAAATGGGGATGGGCACCACATGGTAGTCATTTGTCCTCTGTATTTTGATCAGTTGTGGTCTTCTTTTGTATGTGTGTGTGTAAGAATATGGTTTATTCTTACCCAGGCCTTACAAAAGAAATAAAAAAATAAAACCAAGAGTCCAAATAAGTAGTTTTTTTTTTTAAAGCTCCTGTCTATTTATTTTTATTTTTATTTTTTTATTTTATTAGTTCTAGTTAGGGAACAAGCTTGTTTCAAGTCCCTTCTCCCTCTCCCTCCCCTCACCCCCAATTCTCCCCCACCCCCAGCCTACCCCCCACCCCATCCACCCACCACTCCCCAGGCAGGGTAGGGCCCTCAAAGGGGGCTCTGCCAAGTCCACCAAGTCTTCCTATGCTGGTCCTGGGCCCTTCCCCATGTGTCCAGGGTCAGAGTGTAACCCTTCACGTGGGATGGGCTCTCAAAGTCCCTTCTTGCACCAGGGGAAAATCCACCACCGGAGTCTCCCTGGAGTGCAGAGGCCTCCTTATTGACATCCATGTTCAGGGGTCTGGATCAGTCTTGTACTGGCCTCCCCGACAGCATCTGGGGTCGATGTGCTCTGCCTTGTTCAGGTCAACTGTTCCTGTGGGTTTCTCCAACCTGGTACAGACCCCTTCGTTCTTCATTCCTCCCTCTCTTCAACAAAATTCCCGATTTTGGCTCACTGTATATCTGTGGATGTCTGTCTCTGCTTCTATCAACCACTGGGTTGGCATAAAGAGAAATCATCAATCTCATTTTAGGGGAAGGGCTTTTAGGTTATCCTTTCCACCATTGCCTGGATTGTCAGATCGTGTCATCCTTGTAGGTCTCTGGAGATCTCCCTGGTTCCAGATCTCTTCTGGGACCTATAGTGGCTCCCTCTGATATGGTATCTCTCATCCTGCTCTCTCTCCTCTATTCTTCCCCCAACTCAATATTTCTGCCCCTCCATTTCTTCTCCTCTTGTCCTCTTCTCTTGCTCTTATTGTAGCATCTCCTTCCCCCCCCTACCCTCATGCCCCCAATTAGTTCGGGAGTTCATGCCCAGTTGTGGTCTTCTTAAAGATATTTAAATCTAGATTCTGCATATAAGAAAAAACACCTGATATTTGACTTTCAAGGTCTGGCTTTTTTCACTTAATACAATGACCTCCAGTTACATCCATTTTTAAATAAGGTGAGAGGTGTTCTCATTCTTGTTTACTCAGACAAAAGAAATCTTTCCAGGGTATTTCTCCCCATTGACATGCAGAATAGGTCTACCCTACCCTCTCTTCCTGCTAGCCTCTTGAATTCCCATTTCTCCTTGACTGCTGGCTGCTGGGGATTTCTCTGTTTTCTGAGTTTAGGTCTGAAAGCAATCTATGGATTCTTTGGCATTGTCTTGTTCTGTCTCTGTGGACTCCCTGAGAACACTGCAGTTTTCTCTTCACAATGAATTTATTTTATAAATATTTAAAATAGTTGACTGAATTAATATTTAAGATGGTTAGACTATCTTTAAAAAAAGTGAAATTCTAGTGATTTTTTTTTTTCAATTTCTTTCTCCTTGATACCTATAAAATACGACTGTCAATTTCATGTGCTAGCATAAGCCTCGAAGTTTCTGCTAGTGACTGCTCTGGTCTGAGATCCCAGGACTGCTATAAATAGACTGTGGTTAGAAGTTTCCTCTGGAAACTTGTATTCTCATACAGATGCTAACCTGAGGTATCAGAAGTCATTCTCCATTGCTGACATCAAGTTCTCCTCCCAGGGTAGCTGAGGCCAATGCACTTGCCAGGCACTGGTTTGTAGCTTGGGTGAGGATTAGGGAAGAAATGATGTCCTAAGAGACAAGAAGAGTTCTACAGTACTTAGAAAACAGATAAACACCTTTGTGTCTGTATGTTGTCTGGCTGAGTTTGTTTCCTTCGTGTTCAAGGGAATCACCTACGGATTTCTCCCTGACATGTTAAGAGTGTCAACTCCCTTACAGCCTCTTGCTGTGATACTTTGGGGATAATTCTAGCTTGACTCTCTACTTCAGCTAGGCATTAATGTGTGACAGACAATTTCCAAACGTACCCATTTACAAAAACGTAACAAAACAACAATAAGTAAAAATTCCCATTCCTTACACGCTATGAGTGACCTGGGCAGTTCAGGCCAGCTCAGCTGAGGAGGTAGAGGGTGCTTTCCTTTGCTTGTAGTGGGTTTTGGAAGGCTTGGTGCTCTGCTCCAGTGGCTCTTGTTCTCCAAGAGACTAGCCTGAATTCTGCTCACACAGGGCACACAGGGCCAGCCTTGTGAGAGCAACAAGAGGAGGTAAGAAACACACAGGCACCTGCCAGGCTTCTGATTGGCAGGACATTGCTCATGCCTCACAGGCAAGGCCAAGTGAAGAAAACTGACTGGTTGGATGGAACAACTAGAAAGCTGCATTGGTTAGTGTATGCATAGCTATAGAGAACATTTCTGGGCCGTGGTTCTCATGACATAAAATCTATATTCTTGATGTCTATATTAGTGGATTCTTCCTTGCACATATTGGCTGTTGTATGTTAGACCGACAAGGAGGTGGGCTGGTGACACAGTTAATTTGTAGAAAATTTGCCTAGCATGCACAAAACCCTGGGTCTAGTTCCCAGCACTGCATAAACTGGGTGCAGCAGCGCATGCTTGTAATCTAAGCACTTTGGAGGTGGAGGCAGGAGGCAGGTGGATCTCTGTAAGTTTGAGACCAGCTGGTTTATACAATGAGTACCAGAGCAGCCAAGGTTACATATTGAGAGCCTTTCACAAAAACAGAACAAACAAACAAAAAGTAAAATTCTGCGTTGAGTGACTCTCAAAACCTGTTTGAGCTTTTTTTGGTATATTTTTTACAAAAATAGATGCAATCACATGTGTTTAAATGAAATTTAAATTCAGACTAAATGAAAGGAAGAGCTTGGTACAATTTTCAGGCTCTGGTTTCTGCCTTGCCTTGAACTGACTGGATACCACATTACGTTCGAGTATGGAGACACACACTTGCAGTTACATGCACTGCTTGAAAGAGTTTTCAAAGGTCAGTAAAGTAGATCCCAGTAAGGATAGGGTCTTTGGATTCACATTGGTAAAAACAAGGCATTTAATCCAGCCATTAAGAGGCCCCAAAGGCCAACCAGTAGAATTCAAACTTGTTCAGGGTCAGCATCCTGCCTGCTAGCACCATGCCAAAGAGTGTGGTATCCTCTGCCCCTCAGGCAGTTTTAACATGGTTTGAGTTTGTCACCAACCTCTCCTATTGGAAAAATTCAGATTCTCCTGGGCTGTAATTTTGTGGTTAACACAACGAAGATAAAAATCATTGCCCTTTCCTGTTCATTCCAGTCTAAATCTTTATCTTTCAAAAATTTCAATATGGGAACTGACTGACAGTTTAATTATTATCTTTCTGTTTGTACCAACATTTTGTGGTTTGATGGGAAGGGAGTAATGCCAGGCAAAACACCAAAGTTATCTCTTTGCTATGTCCATGTCAATTACAGGAGCCAGGCAAGAAGTATTTCATTATTCACTAATCAAAATAGAAACAGACATGAGTGCAGCATGCATTCTGATAGGTCTTCATAATAAAAGCCCAGGGTCAGATATAGGGGAAAATGCTGACGGATCAGAGAGACAAAGGAGCAAGCCACAGCCACCTTTCCCTCCCTAACTTCCTAGCCAAAAAGAGACTGAGCTCCTGTCTCCTCCCACCTTATCACTTTCCAGCCATATCACTTCCTGTCTGTCTGTACAGACCTCCCGACCTCTATGGTTAAGAAGTGGCTAGCTTTGACCTCTGATCTTCGGGCAAGCTTTATTTGTTAGAGTATAAACAAGATATCACTACACGTGAGCAGTAGAAACTTTAACAGAGCTGTGCATTTCAAAAAGTACTAATGCCACTGATGATGATGTGATGATCTTGTCTTGTTGATGCTACATATCTATGCCATTTTAATGTGCTATGTACAGTATATTATTATATTGATATTTCAAAGGGAAATCTAAAACTGCTGTGGCAAAGTAAAGTTTAATGTAAAAGCTTTTGAAACACAAAATTGTTCATTTTCATGTGTAAACTGCATGTTTATAGTCTTTGAGTTCTCCTTTCCTACTATTTATTTATTTATTATTGTTTGAGACTTTTATACATGTCTGTGGTGGTTTGGATAGGAATGGTCCCCATAAGCTCACAGATTTGAATGCTTGGTTATTAAGGAGTAGCTCTGGGATTAGGAGGAGTAATAACAGGGATTAGGAGGCCTTGCTGGAGTAGCTGTAGCCTTGTTGGAGGAAGTGTGTCACTGGGGGGGGGGGTGCATGCTGGGGTTTCAAATGCTCAATCCAGGTCCAGTTTCTCACTTTTCCTGCTGATCCTGGATGTAGCACTCTCAGCTACCTCTCCAGGACCATGTTGGCCTGTGTGCTGCCATGCTTCCCTCCATGATGTTAATGGACTAAACCTCTGAATGCAAGCAAGCCCCAATTAAATGCTTTCTTTTATAAGAGCAGTTGCTGTGGTCACGGCATCTCTTCATAGCAACAGGACACTGATTAAGACAATACATATAATGTGTTTTGATGAAATCCATCACCCGTTTCCTCTCCTGAAATCCCTCCCCACAGTATCTACTTGGTGATGCTCTTATGTGCATGTTTTGTTTCATTTTTTTACTTGGAGGATTTTTTTTTATTGCTGATTTAATCTTATTGCTTGTATTGGATCCACTCAGCTTTTTAAAAAATCTCTCCTTTGTTTAACTTTGGAATGCCATGCATTAAGAAATCCATCCATTTCTTTTAGATTTTTCCAATTTGGTGCAATAAAGATTTTGGAAGTATATATTTATTAACCTCTGGATTTCACTGGTATCTGTTTAGCATCTTCTTGGTTCCTAATTTTTTTATATTTTAGTCTTCTCTTTCTTCTAGATAATTAGTCTAAGAATTTGTCAGTCTTGTTAATATCTACAAAGCATCAACTCCTTGCTTCATCGATTCCTTTTATTATTCATCTCTGTTTCATTATTTTCTGTTTTGATCATGATTATTTCTTTTGGGGGCATTGTTAGAATAGCAGCTTCTGCTTGTTTCCTGGTCCCGTTGTCTTGGAATACCTTTGCTCACCCTTTTACTGTAAGGTAGTTTCTATCTTTGGAGGTGAGGTGTGTGTATTTGGAGGCATTAAAGTGACAAATCATGTTTTTAAAATTGACTTTGCTAGTTTGTATCTTTTGGTTGATGAGTTAGACCATTGATGTTCAGTTATTACTGAAAGGTATGCACTGCTTTCTGTCATTTTACTGATTTTATGGTATTTCTATCCTTGGTCTTCCTTTGTTTAACCATGGTCCGGTCCTAGCAGTGTTATTTATTTTTCACTGTTACATCTTGGAGATGCCTATCACTTTCTTCAGTCTGACATATTCCTTCCATAATCTTCTGTAGGCCTAGCTCAATGCTCATAAATTTCTTTAGATTTATCATGGAAAGTTGTTCTTTATCCTTTAATTAGGACTGATAGTTTTGCTGATTGTAGTAGTCTGGGCTGGAATCTATAATCTTTCAGAACTAGAAAAACATCTATCAAAACCCATTTTGCTTACAATTCTCCATTGAAAAGTCAGTTGTTAGTCTCATGGGCTTGCTTTGATGTATGACTTGTTCTCTTTCTCTTGGGAGCTTTTGATATTCTTTCTTTGTTCTGTACATTTAATGTTTTCACTATTGCATGACATGGGGAGGTTCATTTTGATCCTGTTTATTTGGTGTTGAGTATGACTCTTGCACAATGGTAGGTATAGCTTTCCTTAGATTTGAAGAAATTTCTTCTATAGTTTATCGGAAATATTTTCTTTGACTTTTACCTGTATTTCTTCTCCTTCCATATCTATGATTCATAGGTTTGGTCTTTTTATATAGTGTTCTATTCCTAGGCTTTGTCACATTTATCATTTTCTTTGGCTGTGTGATTTAATTTCTCTACTTTGTCTCCAAGTCCTGGTCTTTTCTCCTTCACTTGACCCATTCCATTGGTTAGGCTTTCCATTGAGCTTTTTAACTGGCTCAGTCAGTTTTTCATTTCAAGTTTCATTTCAGCTTGGGGTTTCCTCAGAAATTTTCTCTTTATTAAATTTTGCTTTTATGTTTTAAATTTATTTCCTTATTCCATTTTTCTGTTTGTGTTCTCATGATCTTGTTTTTCATTCTAGCATTAATCCATATCCTCTTTGGTTCCTTGAATGCATTTCTAAATTCTATTTTGAAATCATTGTCTTGTTTGCCATATAAGTTTCTTCTCTCAGGGAACATGACCTTCGGAGCACTAACTTTTGGAGGAAACATACTATCTTTGTTGTTTGTGTATTTGCAATGAGATCTAGGCATCTGATTTGGTCACTGGAGGTGTTTTTGATATGCATGTGTGTCCCATCTTTGTTGGATAGGCATTTGGATCTCTGCTGTTACTTCAATTTGTCAGTTCCTGGACCAGCTGCATAGTGCTTGAGGTTCAATCTTGGGGCAACTTAATATTGTGTGAATGGGGTATCAGAAGTGGTCCTAGCTCAGCTAGGATTAGTTGCAGTTTCTAAGCACAGGAGTCAATCTTCTGTAGAGCTGGTTCTTGCTGTAGATCATCAGAAATCTGTGGAAGGTCATAGGGTTATACAGCAGCCTCCAAGCGGCAGGGCTGGAGTCATGGGGGTGGGTAGTACTACCCGTGGGACTGAGATATGATACTCATGTCGTAGGACTGGGATTGTGGTGGCAGCAGAAAACCAAGTATTTGTCCCGACAGAACATTCCGTATAAGTAAGGCCAAGAAAGAATTTCTTAGACGACTACTACTACTACTACTACTACTACTACTACTACTACTACTACTCACACACACACACAATACACACACAATACTTTCTTATTAGTAAGTACCAATTTTCTTCAAAGTGAGTGGGAATTATTCCATAGCTACATTTTTAGCTCAAGAAAATAAACACGGTTCAATGATTCTAGACACTCTGCCACGGAAAGTTTCAATTACTAGTGACATGTTTCTGAGAGGTCTCTTGCTCTAAGTGGGTGTGGATTTTCATTCAGCAAAGATGATTTCCTACTTCTTTTTGGTAGACTCTGGTCCCACATTTGCAAGGTCATTTCATTCAATAATGTGATATTGAAGGACTGTAGACTCCTGCCTGTAAGAAACAGTACTTTTGACTTCTCTGAACTTTCATCATCTTGTGTACTGTTTTGCTGACCCAGCTAGTAATAAGTGGGAGCTTTCAACTCCTTCTAATCTTCTCACCTCCATTTACTTCCTTCCGGGTTTATTTAGATGCAGCATACTGCTAATTAGCTTTGTGGAAAAGGGAGGGAGATTTCTATATGCCCTGTTAGTATTGGGCCAGTAAAGAGAGATCCATGCATGGGGCTTTGTCTTTCATTTCCTTTAGCAAACAGTGTCCATCCTTTCAGTGACCCATGGCTGCATTCACAGCTAGTGAGGAACTGACAGATTTGCCCAGTTAGCTTTCTCCACAGGGAAGTTCACAGAAAGCAATACCTATGTGTTCCTGATCCTCACCTAATGACTTCTTTCCATGATGGAAAGATATTTCTGGTCTTTGGGGACTGAGTATTATGGTCTATTAAAACCTATTTTCTGGGTCTCATGGAATGGTTCTATGGGTAAAGAACCTGCTACCAGGGTTAAGGACCAGAGTTCAACCCCTGGAACTCATATGGCGGAAGGAGATACATGCTCACACAAATGCAAACAAAACAAAACAACAAAACAAAAGCCTGTTTCTGAGATGTCCTTAAAGATCTTTGGCTCCATTTAAACTCTTTGAAAACAAGATCTATTGATTTGTCTACTTTGTCAGTTTTCATTTGGTTATTGTAACAAAAAATTCAGTAGGCTCTGCAACATCTTTTCACTTTAGGCTGCCGTAGTTCTGTTAAGTCTTGATACTGACTGGTCAACTACCCACAAGTGTACAAAGACATTGGTACCTTGCTCTGTCCTCAGCAAAAGCCAGGCTGACCTGTCTTGAAGTTACTGTGTCTGCTGGAGCTCCCTAGAAAGATTAGTATAGTCATATATGTGAGATTTGTCCAGGGTGGACATAGGCACTTTTTCTCAGACTTACTCCCACATTCCACATCAATAAATATGGAAATGAAGGCTTCAAATCATGCTTCTGATGAAACAATATGCTCTCTAAATTCAGTTAATTGTAAGGTACTTGGTGTTGAAAGACAAAGATATGCTAATCTTATTAAAATATGCCTGGTTAAATTTAGCTGTAAATTCTACTCCAAGAGAGACTTTTGCTTCCTCCCCTGTTATAGTCAAAATGTCTGGAGTGAAAACCACCCACTCTGCAGGGTACAGTCTGAGTAATTCAGAAAGGTGAAAAGTTTAATTATGAGTCTATCTTCTGGGGAAAAGTAAAACAAGGCTGAATTCTTAATTTTTTTTTTGTTTGTTTAGATTAAGCCAACTGACGGGCCTTTCCTATTGTTTACATTCATGCTACTCTGACAGGAGGAAAAGCTTTTAGCATGACTCTGTGTCATTTAAATTATACAAGGGAGGGAAGGAGCCTTGACTGGAGTGGGGGTTCAGCACTGTTTACACAGATTCCACCAATCTCTAATTTTCCAGACAAAGAAGATATCTTTTATGATTTGTGGTCAAAGGCTTCAACCCTGGACTTTCCCCCTCATGTTTTTTTTGTGTAGTTTTGTATTTTGTGTGTGTCATGTATGTACTTTCATGACATAGAATCTGGAATAAGGCAATAATATAGTTCAAACAAAGCTTTTATTTCTATTCCTATAGGGAAAACAACTATTCTTTTTTTTTTTTGGTAAAGATTTGCTTTTATTTTTAGTTGTGTGTGTGAGTACACATAGGGTGCAAATGAGTGTAGTGCTCACAAAAACAGAAGAGAGTATTGGATCTGGAGTTACAGGCTGTTGTTTGCTGGAAACAAAACTCAGGACCTCTGAAAGAGTGGTGTGTGCTCTTGGCCACTGAGCCATCTTTTCAGAAACCTCCATCCCACCAAATCTGTTTTTTTTTGTAGAACACTTATAAGCAGTCAAATATAACATTCATAAAATTTGGATACATGAAACTATGTATGTATGTATGTATGTATGTATGTATGTATGTATGCATGTTCAGACACAAAGTATCATGGACAACTCACACACTCAGAGATGAACTGAGGTCTCCTATCATAAGATTCTAGAAGCCACTTAACTCTGCACGGGCAGCTCACAGGAGCCCAGCTATTCATTAGCAAAAACAATAACGTCCACTACACCTGTTTCAATAATTTTTGTATATTCAATTACTATATGGTGACAGTCTTCTCACCTTATTGTATATTCTCTATATAATGATAATTAGTTTTGGAAAAACACAGCTTATTGAACAAGGAACATAACTGCCTGGTATTTGTTTCCTCTTTCTTTTTGTTGTTCGTGCATTCTCAAAATGACGGTGTTAATGTGCTTTAAAGTCCTGTGCAAATCTCAATGGTGTAATGCTTCTTGTGCCATAGTAAATATATTTGGGATAAAGCTTTAGTTTCTACACCGGGTGTTGGTGGTGCATGCCTTTAATCCCAGCACTCAGGAAGCAGAAGCAGGTGGATCTCTGTGAGTTCAAGGCCAGCGCCTGGTCTCTAGAGTAAGTGCCTGGATAGGCTCCAAAGCTACACAGAGAAACCCTGTCTCAAAAAAACCACAAAAAAAAAGCTTTAGTTTCTGACCATTTTGTTGTCTTGAAATTATATTTTTTGATCAGTTCAAAACACGTTTGTTTGGGCAGATGATTCCATGGGCCAAGTGTTTGCTGTGCCAGCGTTAAGGACCCAGGTCTGGATACTTAGTTCCCTTGTGAAGCCAGATGTATTTGTGCACATTTGCAATCCCAGAGCTCCTTCGGCAAGACAGGAGGCAGGTACAGGAGATTCCCAGAAGCCTGTGCCTTACACAGTAATGGACAATAAAACAATCCTGTCTCAAGAAAGGTGAAAGGCAAGAAATGGTATCTGAAATTGACATTTCCATGCATTCTGTACAACATGCCAATCCTACACTCTCACATGAATGCTCGTGCATGCAGGCTCTCTCTCACATACACACACCACACACACACACACACACACACACACACACACACACACACACACACGAGACGGGGGTCAAGGTACATATTAAAATAATTTTAAAATTGAAAATAATTTAGAATATTAAAATGTTTAAGATAGTGTTCAACAATTTACATAGATTGCAAAAAAAAAAAACAGACCCTGATAATGGCTGATAATGGATGAATTAATGACAGAATACATTCTGAGTCCTTTTCTGAAACAAACAAACAAAACAGATATTTTGTCATATGCTCATCAAAAATAACTTCAAAGTGAATACACAGGGAAAACACTAAACTAATCAATATGGTGTGTCAGTGGCAAGTGGTGAAATCTGAAATTTGGGCATGCACAAATGGTCTCCTTTTGAAAGAATAAAAACTAATATACCCAATCTGCTTTTAATCCTACTTACTCATATATTTATGCCTATATGTCTCAAGGAGCCCCTGCAACAGGTCACACATGGTTAACATAATGAAAAGTTTCTACTGAATCCAGTAGGGAAAAAATAGAAAAAAATGTCAATGTTATAGCGATTGAAAGAGCAAAAATACACAATGATTTTCTTTTCCCTTAGATTTTAGGATCCATACTTTTTAAGTTAAGTTGCTTTTTTATTTCCCCTCCCTGTCTGTCTATCTCTGTGTGTGCACACACCTGCACTATGTGGCTGTAGACACCAGAAGAGTATCAGCCACTGTGTGAGGGCTGAGAATTGAATCCAGGTCCTCTGCAAGAGTCACAAGTTCTCTTAATCACTCCAACGCCCAGGGACAGCTCATCCTTTTAAAAGCAAGTTAGTTCATTATTCCATATGACTCATTAACTCAACAATACTCACTGCAATAGAAGCAGTAATTACTGTTATTCCCTTTTTATTTTATTTTTTTACTTTTGTATTGTGAGACAGGGTGTCTCTATGTAGCTCAGGCTGTCCTTGAACTTATGATCCTTCTACTTCAGCCTTGTAAATTCTGGGATCACAGTTGTATACCACCATGCTGAATGGAATTTGCTATTTTTTTTTTCACAGCACATGATTTACTATTTTAAAGCACCCACCTCTAAAAATGTGATACACAATCTTATTTTACCAACACTGTTACTATCTTAGGATTCTGGTGCAGGTAGCATATTCACAGACAGGTCTTTCTGTCACACGTTTAAGAAGAAAAGGAGGGAAAATATAAACAAAACTGAATCTGAATTCAGACATGCAAGAGGAGAGCCAGAAGAAACAGCCACTGTGATGGAAGCATTCCCGAAAAAGAATCTTCAGAATGGTTACTAAAATACAGAAAGATAGACACTGGACATAGAGATTTGATTTGTTCACATTGCCATTGCTGATTTTTGCCAGGGGAGTTTCAGTGGTGTGGAGAAGACATCAACTTGCAGGAGGTAAATGCTGTACATGAGGACTATCTTTCTGAAGAACTTGGACTGAGACATGGTTACAAGTGATCGAATCTCAGAAAGTCAAGATCAACTATGCTTTCAAATTGCTTTGCTGTTTTTGTGTTGTGTGTGTAGACATTAGATAATGACTTGTGGATTTGGTTTTCCTCCTTACACCATGTGGTTCCCAAGGAGCGAGACAAGTTGTCAGGCTATGGTAGGGAGCACCTTTACCTATCTACTGGCCTTTAAGTCAGTTTTGGAGATGGAAATGTTGTAAGAATATTCAAAATTGATAGTGGAAAAAATCCACAGAGAGGAGAGTAGTGAGAATAAGGAAGAGACATGTTCAAAGGAAAGGGGACAGAGTGAGAATTGGAGTCTGAGCTCTGGAAATGATCCCAGGCATGGCAGTGTCCTTACAGATGTGCCCAGGTTGCTCCAGGGAGCGTGAAGGAAGTCAGCTGTGCTTTCCACATGGGTACCAAAGGAGACCGCATGGAATACAAGTCAGAAGTATTTTTCTTCAATAACATTAAAGATGCATTCAAGTGTCTAATGGCTTGTTCAACCATTTGACCATGTGGTACATAGATGCCTCTTTTCTCTTGTTTTAATCATTCTCAGGATCATCACTCACGCGTTTTACAAGCTTTTCTGAGAGAGAGAGAGAGAGAGAGAGAGAGAGAGAGAGAGAGAGAGAGAGAGAGAGAGAGAATATGCACATGCTTAATTGTGAGCCTGTGGGGGTCAGAGGTCAATCTCAGGTTTTGTACCTTAGGAGCTGTACACCTGCAGCCACTTGCTATGGTTAGCTGAAGCTCATAGCTCACATTAGAGCTCATGTGGATTGCAGACCCATGGAATGGCATGTGTCTGCTACCATTGTTTTGTACAGTAGAGGGTCACTGCCCTGGCCTCCTCTGAACCCTCTCTTGTCACTCTCCTCCCCTATCCTGGTGACCACTAACCTCCTTACTGTCTATATAGTTTTGCCTTTTCCAGAATACTGTGTGACTGGAATCAAACAGAATGGAGCCTTCCCATGTTGCCTTCTTTCACTTAGAAATACTCATTATGTTTTATTCATGGTTTGGGGGAACTAACTGTTCATTCTTTTTTAGTGCTAATCAGCTTTCCACTGTCTGGATATACCACAGTTTAGCTATTTTTCTTTCAAAAAATTTTATTTATTCTTTGAAGATTTTGCATATGCACACAATGTATTTTGACTATATATACCACCAATTCACTCCTCCCTCGTCTCCTAAGTCTCCCCTAACATGTCCCCACCCTCCTTTTTTCTTTTCTTTCAGTTTAGCCGTTATCACACCACAGGATATCTTGGTTGTGCCTAACTGGGCAGTTTATGAAAAAGAAATGCCTATAAATGTCTGAGTTCTGGTTTTTGTATGAACTTAAGCTTCTCCTTTGGGGTAAATGCTGAGGGATGCATTGGCTGGTTCTGTAGGACATTGCCAGGCCGTATTCCTGAGGGCTGTACTATGTTGCACCTCTCCCAGCGGTGGATGGGAGTTTACCTTGCTCTACATATGTATCCCCACCAGCATTTGGTGTTGTCTGCGATACTCACTATGTGAGTGATGATATCCCAGTGCTGTTTGCTTTGCTGTTCTTGACAGCATATGAGGGTGAACCTTCTCCATGCCCAGTGAACCTTCTTTGTGTGTTATCTGTTTGAGCTTTTGCTTCATTTTAATTTGGGCTATCCCTTTTCTTGTTGAGTTTCAAGAATTCTCTGCATATCTTGGATAAATGTCCTTTATCACATGTGCCTTTTACAAATATTTTCTGCCAGGCAGGCAGTTTATCACCTCATTCTCTTGATATTGCCTCTTACGGAGAGTGTATGTAAGCCAGCTTATCAACTATTTCTTTTATGGATCGTACCTTTAGTGATTGTGACTGTTCATCTTGTCAGCTTGACAGGATTTCCAACCACCAAGGAGGCACATAGCTCTGGGTATCTCCAAGGAGGTGTTTCAAAAAGGTTTAACTGAGGTGGGAAGTCTCACCATGAATGCAGGTGATACTATCCCATGGGCTCGAGGACTCTGAACTGAAATTTGAGCTGAGAACTGACATCCATCTAGTCTTGCCCCCCCCCCCGATTTTTTTTTTTTTTTTGGTTTTCTCTGTGTATAACCCTGACTGTCCTGGAACTCACTCTGTAGACCAGGCTGGCCTTGAACTCACAGAAATCCACCTGTCTCTACCTCCTGAATGCTGGGATTAAAGACATACCCCACTACCCACTACCCACTACCACCGGGCTTCCTTTTTCTTTCTGACTGCTGGTGTAATGTGATCAGCTGCTTCAAAAGCTTACCACTATTGTGGACTGTACCCTCAAACTGTGAGTAGAAGGAAACTCTCCTCAGTAAGTTGCTTGACTTTCCTCAGAAATTTCACCACAGTAAGGAGAAGCTAACTGGTACAGTATTGCTTCTAAAATTTTCTCTGAAATTAACGTTTCTAAAGTGAACACCCATCTTTTTTCTGTGCCTGGTAACAGACATCTTCTGCAACAGTCTAAAATGAAGCATGATGGAGTAGACTGGCAAGAGATGTACCATTAGGTAATTGAAACCTGGAGCGTTTGGTGTCTGGCCAGCCGGTGGCTGGGGCTGTGGTGTGGTTTAGTATGCTGGCCGGGAGGGAATGTGCTATATGTTCCCTAGAAGGAGACCTCCTGATCTGACTGGGAAGGAACTTCAAGGAGGTTAAAGTGTTTACTCTTTACAACCCTATCCCCCTTTCACAAATAACATAAGCTTACTATTAAAGACTCAAGGAAGCACAGGAATGTACAGCATAGCAGTAAGTAGGTTCAGGTAGGTTCTTGGAGCCTTTGCTTCCATCCCTTTAGGACAGCTACTGCTGGCTGTGTGTGTTCCTCCAGACTTGGGACATGCTCTGCCAGTCACCCAGCAATTACTATTGATGTGTATCAACACATCATAAATATTCAAGACCAGCTTTTCTGCTGGTTATACACTGTGTTCTTTAGTTAGTCTGTACAGGTAACAAGCTATGGAAAACAGGATTTATATTATTTCATTGCTTACTTTACCAACTAACCACAATGTGTTACTTTCTTATTGGTGGATATCCATGTGGGATATGATTTTTCACTTCCAGAAACAATGATGAAAAGATACTCAGAGCATTGTTTCCTCAGGAAAAGGCTATCTAAGTGGAACTGCTGACTTAAAAACTATGTGTGTTTTCAGAGTTAATAGAAGTTACAAATTACCCTCTATAGCAGTGGTTTTTAACCTGTGGGTCATGACCCCTTTGGGGGTGGTCAAATGACCCTTTCACAGGCATGGCATAAGACTATCGGAAAACACAAATGGTTATACTACAGTCCACAACAGTAGCAAAATGCAGCTATGCAGTAGCAACAAAAATAACTTTATGGTTGGGGGTCACCATAACATGAGGTACTGTGTTAAAGGGTTCCAGCATGTGGAAAGCTGAGGACCTCTGCTCAGATATACACCACCAGCACCAGCTCCCGTGGACCTGCTTGTTGGTCAACTTGGCTATCGTCTTCCTGCTGACATCAACTTGACATACAACCACCTTACTTTTAAGCTTTACTTGTGTCCTCACACTGTATCATAGAATTTTAAAGTAATAACACAGTGGAGCATTTCTGGTATACTTGTTTCAATAAAAATATTTTAGCATTACGATTTGTCATTAGGTATTTTACCACTCTGCTGCTTCAAAAATGGTGTCTTATTTGTCTTTTTTCTTCTTCAATAAAATTTTAAAAAGGAAAGTCAGTTGACTTTTTGTGCTTGGGCACTAATATTTGTGTATGTCAGAAGCAGTGGGCAGAGGCCAACCTCAGTGTCATTCCCCAGGAGCTGTCCACTTTGTTTTTTGAGACAGGGTCTCTCGCTGACCTGAGGCTCACTGATCCAGCTCAGCTGGCTAGCCTGTGAGCTCTAGGGAATCTACCTGCCCTGCTTTACCTATGCTGGGATTAAAACCACATGCCACCTAACTTGACAATTTATGTGAATTCTGTGGACCCGACTTAGGTCTTTGTGCTCTCAGGACAAGCGCTTCACTTGACTGAGCCATCTTTGTAGCCCTCAATTGACTTTTAAAAGTCATCAGATGAATGTTCTGGTTTAGGCTGGCACCTTTCTGAGAGTGCCTGCAGCTAATGAGTCTCCTTGAAAATGTAACTTAGCAGACAGAGCTTAGCACACTTGATGATGCAGATGACATACCTGTGGTTATAAAACTGAAGATTCTGATGGTGCTGATAGGTTGCTGAACATCTGGATGAAGGCCGAAAATTCATTGTAATGATCTATATGCCACCAAAAATTATCCATTTTCCAAAGCTTCCTTTCCTTCTTTTGGTATCTACTGGTCCCTAACTGCTGCACTTTTCTATGTGCTTGGCAGGGAAGAATATATACAATTTGGGTTTTGCTGAGACTTATTTGGGTTTCAGGCTTAATTAGATTGATTGCTTCTTGCTCAAGATTGAGTATTTAAACGTTGCACTTTGAGAGATAATTGAACATCCCAGCCTGGAGGTGGATTTCTTAACAGAGTTCTAGTGTTGCTTACCCATGAGCCATTGCTGTGAGAAGTAGCTGAATGTATGAAGGTCCCAGATTCTGCAGGGGTCTATGGGTCACTTTCCAAAAGATGTATGGCAGGTGTGGATGGGGGGTCTCTTCTGTTCCTCTTTGTCAGTTCCTTTGAGTTCTCTGTAGCCACAGTATCGTTTTCTTCCAGGCCATGCATATTTTAGGAACAAGCAAATGGCATTTCCAGTAGTAGCCACAGGGAGTTGGAGCCAAGCTTCCATCAGATACCAGAATCCATGATGGGTAAGGTCTTTATAAGATGGCACAGCATTTGTATCTAACTTGTGTGCATCTTTTCAATGCCTTCAATCCCAATACTACACAAATGATGTGTCAGTAGTTGTTGCACTGTATTTTGGGAGGAGGTATTGTTGTTGTTTGTTTGTTTGTTTTTGGGGCAAGGCCTCAAACTTGTTTTAAAGTGGAGAATGATGAAGTTGATCTTGAACTTCTATTCCTCTGGTACTCACCCTTTCCCAAGAGCTGGGATTTCGGTGTATGCCACTTCCAACAAAATTCATTGGGTGGAGTTTGATTCACCTGCTGTCAAGTCCTGAGTTTGTTTGAGATGAGGTCTTGCTAAGTATCTCAGACTGGACTGGAACTCAAGATTCTCTTGACTCTAGCTTCTAAGCCATGGCATCTGTCTTGTATGGAGGTCTAGCAATAAGAAAAAATAAACAACTTGTATGTGCTCAGTGTAGATGCAGCTTTCCCCTCAAAAATTCCAATCTACATTGGTTGAATCTGGAAAAACTTCACACATAGATGAGGGCTGGCTGCACATGCTTGCTGCCTCCATATCTGTCACCATCATTATTAATTATTAATTTTGAGGCAGTCTCATGAATCCCAGATGGGCCTGGAACCCATTATATACCCTGAAGATAGCCTTGAACTTCTGAACCTCCTGCTTCAACCTCCCAAGTGCTGGGAGTACAAGGGTGCTTCACCAAACCAGTTTAGAATGGGGCGGGGGGGGGGACGACGACGGGACCTAGAGACCTTTGTGTGCTAAGCAGGTGCTCTTCTCACCGAGCTACACTCCAGCTCTGCATATCTGTTGTCATCATCATCATTATGTTGCCAGACTGGAGAACCAACCTAGGACCTCTGAGCTGCAACTCCAGCCCTACATTTACTCATAGCTTACATAGTAGGCTCATCAGTGACCCCAGATGTTTTACTGGCCACCTGTATTTCCATAAACACATGAAAACTGTTGGCTCTGAGAGTGTTCCTCCATCAAACCCTCTTTTCTACAAAGTACGGGCTAACCTTGCCATTCACTTCCCTGCAGAGGTCTCTAATCTCCTGCTGCTCCAAGGAAGCCTCTTAGTTCTCAGAACCCCACTATGAGTGGAGAAAATTCTATTAAAGGAGACCTGGGAGCCCCAGTGTCCTGCCCAACCTGCTCATTCCCCTACCCCTGGGCCCAGGGTATTGCATCTCCTCCCAGACACTCAGCAGGCCAGACCCTCTGTTACCTGTGTTTGCATTCTTCTTGCCCTTCAGTTCTAACTCATTTGTTCATGCCTTCTTTTATTCCCTAAGATCTTTATTAAGCTCCCACGGGACACATAAGACCACAACCAAGTGCCCTGGGGGTGGAGGGCTTTAGCGGGAGGGAATAAAATCATCTCATCTTTCCTCAAGGCATTTCCAGTTTAGACTAAAACCCAGGAACCTATTCACAGAAAAGTCCATGCAGTGCCTGATCAGGCAATGGATGCTTGGCACAAGTTGGTACAAACAACATGTGCCTTAGACATCAGCAGAAAGAGAATTCCCTTAGATTTGAGGAAGGGTCTGGTAGATATGTGAAGGGGCCAGACTTGAGGCATGGAGTAGAGTTGACAGCAGGGAAGGGGAAGGGAATTCTATAAGGAAGGGAGGCATTAGAGTTGGTGGACAGCCTAGAGGGGACAGATGGCATATGGAAAGTCTCTGGAGCTGGCCATGGCTTAATGGAGCCCCCACTTCTCTTCTATAGCAAGATTATTTAATATTGTTATGTTATGTTGCTCTATTTTGTTTTCAGTTCTTGCAATGGATCCCAAGCCCTCACATATACTAAAAAAGTGCTTACCCACAAGCCATATCTCTGTGGAGATGGCAACCTCTTCTCCTGCCTTCTGGAAAATATGAAAAAGAAAAACAACACATGTTGATACAACTACATTTTCCTATAGTTCTGAGGAGTTTTTCTAGATTAACAAATCTGATGAAGAATTTAAGAGAACTTCAAGTTAAAGTGTCCCAGAGAACTGGGCACAGTAGTGCATGCCTTTAATCCCTGGGAGGCTAAGGCAGAAGGATCACTAATTCAAGGCCATCCTGGGCTACATAGTGAGTTCCAGGCTAGCCTCACTACAAAGTGAAACTTGGTCTTAATAGCACACCCACCCCTCCCTACACCCACCCCCCCCACAATTTTCCTAGAGTTTTGTCCACACTCAAAAGTTTAGAAAAAAAATATCTTTTCAATCCTAAAAAGGCTGTTGCAGGAAAAATTCCAATCCTTTCCCTTGGTGCCTACTCATAGAACATCATCTTTTTGGCCATTTGCAATTCTACTAATGTGACAAGTTGTGACAAATGTGCTTTGACTTTGATGACCACCAGACTCCACAGTGAAGGGATGCCTGTATTATCTGGATTTGACTGCAGCTGGGCAAACGCATCTCCAGGCGATGACCAGAAAACTGCTTCTGGGTGGTTTCCCCCTCAGAAAGAGGCAACTGATTATCGTCTTCGTGTGGTGTGTGCAGCAGTGGGGTTGTGTTCATTCTGTTTCCAGTGACTCTAGTCCATCTGCAGAACACATTTCTCTGCCTGCATCACCGTTTCTGGGTGAAGGCTGAGTTCACAAGTTCTTGGACCAGTCCATTCTTCTTTTTCTCTTACCTTTACCCCCTTTGGCCTAATTATAAAACAGCTTCATACAAATGCAAAAAAATTTAAACATAAACCATTCTGCTTCCTGTGAATGGCTGGCTCATCTGTCCTCCTCGAGAGTTCTAATTCTCTCGGAGTGCCCAGCAGTTGGCTAGGTCCGAGGTTTCTGGGAGCTGTAATTGTGTCTCATTAATTCTAACACTACTGTAGGGTAACTATAAGGAACATGCAATTAGTGGCTTGGTCAATGAACAGAGCAGTTAATCAGCAGACAAAGGCCAGGGCTTGGGACCCATTAGGCTGAAGGGAAGTGTTAGAACTTTCTCAGCCTCCAGGAGCGTGCTTCGATGTGCCTGCATGTTGGATTTGCTCACTAGACTATGTTTGTCTTTTTGCTAAACAGCTTTTTTTTTTCTCCCTGCTCCTCCTCCTCTTCCCCCTCCTTCTCCTCCTCCTGTCCGTCCTCCGTCCTCCTCCTCTTTTTAAATTGGAGTGGTATGTGTTTATTCAAACACTCGAGAGATTCCTGAAGGACTTGCAATAGTACACCACACATTTCTTGCACACTAGCTGGCCAAGGTCCTTACCCCACTGTGCAAATAAAGCCCAATACATGTGGGACAAGAGAGCAGGAACAAGCCAAAAACCACCCCCCCCCCCAACAATAAAAAGAAGAAAAGCACAGCACTGATTTACTGAGGCGAATTCTCGATAAAGGTCCTTAGCTGACCCTTCTGTCACCAAAGACTGTGGAGACCAATAACATTTAAATAAGCCTTTGTGCTGTCCCACACTCCAAATTCATCTCCACAGAGTGGACCTTTCTACTTCTGAATGGAGGTGCTTTAAGCACATGCAAATGTATGCAGATAAGCATACGAATTTTAAAATGTTGCAAGCCTTAAAGCTACAAGTAACCTCAATTGTGCAGTTGCTGTGAGAAAGTCCCTGTCCCATTACCTTGGAGCTGGTAATGCTGAAGTGGGCCCAGATGAACAAGCTTGTTTTCCCTGGGCCAGGCAGCCTGGAACACCCTTGCCTAGAAAACTGGGTGAAGGTTATAGGTCCTGTGGATGCAAACATGGAACAATGATTATACAAGAAAATGGATTTATCAATAATACATTGCCCTGGGGGTAATTCTGAGCTTAAGCAAACAGTCCTTCAAATGGAATGACATCTTCACTGCTCAGTAAAGCACATATTTGGAATAAAGAAGGAATGATTACATTGGCTTTTAAAAAATGAAACAGGTTTAATAATTAACTTATTTCCCAAGTCATGTGCAGGCCTGAAAATAAAAGTTGAGCCTTTTTCTTTCTTTCTCCAAACCTGTCGGCTGTCTTCTCTTTTTGGGATTCACATTGGAAACAAAGAAATAGCCAGGAAAGGAATTCTCTGAGGCATGATAGCTGAGATTCAGCTATATTTGAATAATTAGCCTCATTTGCTAAATATTTGAAACAGTTTCTACTCTGCGGCAAAGAATAGCAGAGGGAAGAAGAGAGCCACAGGTATTGTGTATCTTCTAGAAGACTTCATCTTATCAATTAGTAAGAACCTGTTAGCTTGTTCCACTTCCTTTCTGGCTTTGTTTTGACTTTTTTTTCTCTAAAGAATAATAATAAAAAGCATCCCCAAATCTCTCATTTCCTTGAGTGACATGCTATCCACTCTTTCAGAAACATGAAGCCTGATTCTATAGCAGGCAGGGAGAGTGCGTTGTTCACAGACCTCGGTGATGTATGGACTAGACTAGCTGGGTTTAACCTAGGGAGCTAACTGAACTTGGGCCTCTTCTGTGAGGGGGCATTCTTTACTGTAGGCTCTTTCCCAAGCTTCCCTTGAGCTGCACAATGGGATGACCTTTTGGACCTGCAGTGAAATTATTTCAGGTGTTAGTTAAATGTGGCGTTTTATGGTATCATTGCCTTGATTTGTGCTGGCTGTGGTTATGGCTAAGAGTCTGCACACTTGTTGGTCTTTGTGTGTGTGTGTGTGTGTGTGTGTGTGTGTGTGTGTGTGTGTGTGTGTATGTGAGGCATCTGCACACTTTACTTAAGTGTGAAAGCCAGAGGTCAACATTGGGGTTCTTTTTCAGTTGTTCTCCACCTTGTCTGAGATGGGCGGTCTTTAACTGAATCTGGAACTCACCCCATAGGCTGGAAAGACTTTCTAGTGAGCTCTGAAGATCTGCATATTTCTACCCACAGAGCTGGGATAAAAGCCATGTGTGAGTGTTAGAGATCTGAATTCAAGCCCCCATACTTACAAGGCAAACCATATACCCCTGGAGGCATTTTCCCAGCCCCTACCCTTCATCTTTTCAATGGTGAGTTATTTGCCTAAGTGTGTCCCTGAGGAATCTCTGGTGGTCTAGTTTACCATGTGGTGCAATCGATGATATTGTAAGTATCCTCCAAAGGTGTTCAAGAGTGGTTCCTTAGCTCATGGTACCACTACTTAAAGGTGCAACCTCTAAGGGTGGGGCCTAGTGCAGAGGGCCTTGGGTTATGCAGGCATGCTCTTTCAGTGACCATGGGACCAGGTCTCTCCCCTTTCCCTATCTTTCTTACAGTCATGAGGTCAATGGCTTCCTCTGTCCCAAAGCAGTGTTGTCAAAACAGACCTTTCTCATCATGAATTGACTCTCTAGGGTGTTTGTTGCATTAACAAACTCCTGACTGATATACTCAGTGGGTCATTTATGTCAGCAACAAACTTGCTTCAACACTGTAAAACTAGAGGAGATGAGTTCCTTCCTTGCTTTGTTCAGCAATGTACTTGAACACTTTTCAGAAACCATTTCACCTTGTACAGGCATGTGTTGCTTACATAGGACACAGGAGGTCCATCCTTGTGCCTCTTGGCTAAGGTGGTCCTGCTTGTCCTTGATTCCCAACTCTGTCCTCATGATTTCCTTATCTTTTGCTATCACAGCTTTTCTCCCAAGACTTTGCTTCTAACGAAGTTTCAAACTGTTGCAGAGCTTATTCTCTCAAGGGATTACAACAAAGACCCACTTCCTCCTCATTCTTCTTCACCTGTCAGGGTTTTCTTCAGGATCACAGTAACTTTTAAGAAACACAAGAAAATTAGTAAGTGTAAATGGGGTTTTTAATTGGAGTCAGATATTGAGGAAAATGCTGGGAGATCAGAGAGAAGAAGGAGCAAGCCATAGCCACACCTTACCTCCTTAGCATCTCAGCAAACAAGTGAGTGAGTTCCTGTTTCTCCCTGCTTATATCCTGTTTCTGCCCAGCTAGCTCATTTCCTGTCTGTCTGTATAGACCTCCAAACCTCTATGATAAGCTAGTGGCAAGCTCCATTCTCTGACCTTCAGATAGGCTTTATTTGTACAAGCAAGATATGACCACAAATAAGTAACAAACATATTTGTTTCTTATTTGCAGCTCAGGGTCAGGGTCAGGGTCAGAAACTTCCTACCAACAAGGGCCAAGTAGATAATACAGAAATCAGATAGAAAACTGCAGAAGGTGATGGGACCAGGAGATCCCAGAGGAGGGTAGGCCTGTGCTAAAAGAAGTGGCTAACACCCAGCCCGGCCAGTTACAGCCATCTCTCTGAGTATGGCCTGGTATCGACAGAACCTCTAATTTAATTAATTGGATTTATTTTTAATTTCATTGAGCATACAAAATAATATTTCCCTATATGTATGTCACTGCATTGTTCTCACCCCCCAACTCTCCTCCTTGCTCCTCACTCATCCTAAAAAATAAAAAAAAGATGTTGGGAATGTAGGTTTTGTGTAAGTGGGAGAGGGAAAAGGGATTGATATCTGAAGCAAGCTTGTTCCTAATTTGAACTAATAAAATAAAATAAAAATTAAAAAACATTCTACCAGATACAATGATTTGTAGGTAGCCAGTCATAACATTGATGAATAATTTATGTGATTTGGAACAAACTAGAAATAAAGTACCAAGAGATTTAAAAAAATAAAATAAAATATTATTTCTTAAAGGTCCACACCTTGTCTTGAACAAATACATTACATCTATGTCAGGCTGATGGCTGGTGACCTTGGCACCAGACAATTGCAGTCTGGGACATTTCCTTTCATTACAGAGTAACTGGGAAAGCTGATTCATTCTTGCAGATTCAGACGCTTAATATATATTTGTGTCTGTTTCACTAAATAACATTATTTAATTCATAGGGAGAAGTTTCAATATTACATTCTGGGTGGAATCTGCTTAGTTACGTTTTATTTTGAAATTACATTTTATTTATTTATTTATTTATTATTGTGCATGTGTGTGGTGTGTGTGTGTGTGTGTGTGTGTGTGTGTGTGTGTGTGTTCATTATGTATATAGGTGTTAAAGTGACAGATGTGCATATGGAGACTACAACGGTCAGTTTGGGGAGTCGGTTGTCTCCTTCTACTAGGGGTTCTCGGGATTGAACTTGGGTTGTTAGGCTTGTACATTTATTCACTGAGCCACCTCCCAACTTTTAAATGCAGACCTGAATTAACCTTTTCCCGTGTGATGTCTAATTCTGATTGTAAGTCACACTTCTGGGTGTCTGTGAGGGCATTTCTAAACACAGATCACTATGGTTCTGACCTAATCAATAGCTTACTTTTTTGATATCATATCATACTATCATACCTAATATGACAGCCTTTTTGGGAGGAAGTGAAAAGTAGGAGGTGGGACCCTCTTGGAGGAAGCTAGGCCTTGTGGGCATGTCTTTGGGGCTAGATGTTGTCCTGGGCCTGTCCTATAGTCCATTTTTTCTTCTCTGCTACTGAATCACCACGATGTAAACTAGTTTGCTCCACCTCTCTGTCCACAGCATGTAAGACTGACAGACACTTTGGAAACTGTGGGTGGAATCAGCCCTTCTTCCCTCAGGTTGTTTCTCTTGGGTAATTTGTTACAGCAGACTGAACAGTCACGAATCACTTCCACACAATGGCTGTGGCACATGTGTGTCCACGTACATACACATGCATGCCCCCACACAATAAAGAAATAGAATAAAAGATATGGGACCAATATGACAGTCAGTATATAAGGAGGTTGTGAAGAGACAGAGTGGGTGGGGTCACAGTGGAGGTATCTGGGAGAGGGACAAAGGTGTACGTCGCCATCTTCATTCTTGACTGCTAGCTTATGGCAGTAGTCCAGTGAGTGCTCCTTCTTGCTGGAGTGGAGTCAACATGCCATCAATCCCTCCTTATCAGTAGTGGGTGTACTCCAGGCTCTTATACCTATACCTATACCAAAGCTAGTAACAAACCCCATTTATAGCATACTCTTTCCTATCAACATGTTTCTATCATAATGCTTAATCTATAAATTACGTCTAGCAAGAGATAAATATAATAAAGAATAACAGGTAAATCAGAGCAATGCATTGAAATAAAATTGTCGGCACCACTATTCTTGTAGTATAGGACCATTATTAAATAGCATGCCATTTGAATGTAAGCCCACAATGCCCAGTCACTGAAATGGTTGAGCCACTACTGGACAGGTAGTACATACATTGCGGGCACTTTGGACAAATGGGTGACTCATATCTAGGTGGGATGGGGCTGACAGTCTGAGATGTCTTCAGACTACTTTGAAAGATACACAATTAAAAACATGAGGGTAACTTCTTTCTGGAAGGTTTTATTTGATATTTTCAGACTGTGGTTGATTGTAGGTAACTGGAACCACAGAAACAAAACCCCGGATAAGATGGCTATTGACAAAAATGACCATGGGTAAGGGGGTACTGCTGCATCTGCAAAGGAATGACAGGTGAATGCCATTGGAGGACATGTAGCATGGTTTTGATTGAGGGAATATGTAGCTATGAGCTGGATTGGGAGGGATGGGTAGAGCTTCAGTGGAGTGACTGAGGTTTTTCAAGAGCTCAGTGTCACAAGTGAAACCCGGTCCTGGGCTTGGGTCAGCCTGTCTCTCACTCTCCCTCTTGTCTGCTTCCAAGGGTGTGTGAGGACTCTAGATTGGAATGTCCTGGGATGTCAGTGGTGCAGGGGACAGATTTGCTTCCCATGGGAACTCCACAGTAGAGTCTCTCTATCTTTGGTGTTGGGAATATGCAAGGACAGACTTCTGCCCCTGCTGTCCTCCAAAGTGGCTTGTAACCTGTCCACCCATCATGAGTCATCACATCATGGTGCAGGAGGGGCCACAATAAAGCAACTAAGACAGCGAGTTTGGAAGAAATCATGTCAGATTTAGAACTTCATTAGTGTGTTTTTATGTTTATTTGTACCATGTGACTAAGACATTCATCTTTCACAGCCTCTTGTCAGTCTCTTGTCAGATCTGGTAGTTGCTATCTGGTCATGCACAGAACAGCAGAACTGGCCTTTCTCATTTTCACAAGTTATGAGAGGAGGTCAGAAGAGGCACTGAGCACTTGGTTGCATCCTTTGTGTCGAGTATGTTTCAGAAAGTTGGTGATACTTTATCTGTTTCCCTCTGACCTGGAGTGAGCCCACTGTTTTCACTTCCACTCTGCCCCATTCCTGTCCACCCTGAGTTTGTGAGGTCCAGGCTTTCATGGAGCTGCTGTGATTCATACCAAAGACTCGCTCTATTTTTCTTTTTAGTTCCTTGGACAAGGAGATGTGAAAAGAGGTGTCCAGTTTAAAAAATCCTCAGGTTAGATTTCTTACTTCTTTAATTCTGTGGAGCTGAGTGAAAAGATGTGCATGGTCTGATGACCCTCGGACAGTGAGAATGTTCCTTTGTGGCACAGAAGGATTTAGACCAGAGAGTGATGAAATACCAAGTCTTCCTCTTTCATCCTCACCCTGGCCTGTGATGTACTCACAGTTAAACTTATATAGAAAGCAAGAATATTGGTTACTTTTCTATTGCTGAGATAAAAACACTAAGACCAAAGCATTGAAGGAAGGGTTCATTTTGGCTCATGGTTCCAGAGGGAGAAGTGTCCATCAGGGCAGAGAAGCAGCAGATGTGGTGGCCCAGGTGGCAAACTGAGAGTTCACATCTTGAGCAATAAGCAGGAAGCTGAAAGAGTGGACAAAAATGGTCCAAGTTTCTAAACTCTCAAAGCCTGCTTCCAGTGATGTACATTCTCCAGCAAGGCCACATCCCTAAATGGAACCATTAACTGCGGACCAAGTATTCAAGTGCCTGAGATTGCAAGGGACATTTCTCATTCAAGCTATCCCACCTGGGCCTGGTCAGTGGCAGAACTTGGCTTAACCTCAAGGCCAACTGGATGCCAAAGCTCACTTCTTCTGAGAAGATGCCTTGGTTCAAGATTCAGAATATTCTCCAGGTGGACTTTACTGGCTCTGTGCTGGGTGATCACCCTCAGGGAGCACAGGGGTACCTGTTTCTTTAAAAGGATTCTATGAGATGGAATGTGTGACCTCAGAGTAAGTGCAGACAGTTTCCCCAAGGTAGTCCTGGAGATCCTGTCACCTGAAATTCCCAAGAAGAGAAAGTACTTGGGATGGGCCTTACTCCGTTAGCTGGTCATGTGGTTGTGTACATCACATAGCTCAAGATGGATACAGCTATGCATCTCAAAAAACAATTCCATCCTTCTACTGCCATGTCATTAGCCATGTCTGCTCTTAGAAATTAATCAGTTTTGGTTAAAAAATGATCTCTCAGCATCACTTGGTAATTTGAAAGTGCTAGGAAAATGTCTGAAATGGAAACTCTATCTGGAATCATTGATAGTATTTGATAATTTTAGTAAAACCTTGGGATCAGAGATGTTGTAAAAGTTATATTAGTGCCCAGCAAACTCAGCCCAATGAGGAAAAGGCAGGGCTTTGAGAGAGGAGAAACAGGATGAGGTAGATGTGGAACTAGAGAGGGTGCAGAGCACAGACAGGGACAAGCAGGGGGTGAAGGCAGGGTGAGGAAGATACACTCTGCCTTCGTCGAGGTCAAACCTTGTCCTGTGCCTCCTTATACTCCCAACCCCCATGCCTCAATGTACAGAGCTCCTCTCTTTATCCAGTGAAAGTCCTGCAGAGCTCTGCCCGGGATCTGCCTACTGTGGCCATGCTCTGCTTCTATGGTGTCAGGGCACAGAAGGCTTTCCTCAGTTGTCTAGCATACTTGTTTCAGTCAAGATGCTTGCAAACACAGGGAGACTAAACAAAGGAGTATGATGAGATTTACTAAAAACAAAGAAAAATTGAGACTCCTTCCTCTGAAAAACATGAAGCCTTCAGCACCTGAACTCAAATTCTGGGAGAAAAAAAATATTACAATGGGTTATTCAGACAGTGTGAAATTTATGTGCACCTGAAGTGGAGAATTATATAGCTTCCCATATTTCCTGTTTCTAAGCACTGCTTTAAATTGAAAATGCCAGGAAAGCTGGGTTAAGTGACACTGCAAACTTCCTTCCTATTTTATTTATGATCAAGGACTACTATTTGTGTCTGCATTACAGAACTGTTATAGAGATAGAGCAAATGTTGACAGACAAAAGGCACGCACTCCCAGAAATGAGGCAAGAGAAACATGAAGGAGCCAGGAAGGAGGGAGTGCCAGAAAGAGCAGGGCACAGACATATGGGGCCTCCTGAGCCTGGGCCCTTGCAAAAAGTGTCATGATATGCTGGCCAGGTAGGTCGGTGAATACGGTTCAAGTGGAGCAAGGTGCTGTGTGCAGACTTGGGCTCTGTTTCAGTCTGGGTCCCAAGGATTAAGGAGACACCAACTTTTCATGCAACTAGCTGGAATTTTCCAGCATGGGTTCCTGGAGTGGGAAGAGTGGCAAATCTGATGGTGCTACAAGTATCTTCTCCGATTGCCGTTCTAGGTACCCAACATTCATCTGAAGTACTTTCTTTTGGAAGACAGTGTAGGATGTGAGATGTTGTGGAATATTAGTTTAAGATGTGTTACATTAATTTCTGCTGTGGAGTATGTTTAATGTTGCAAAGGTGGGCTGCATTTTTTTATGTTGCATTTGTTTGATTCTGTAAAGATGTGTTACTGTGCCTGCCTTAAACACCTGATTGTCTAATAAACAGCAGAATGGCCAATAGCTAAGCAGCAGAAAGGATAGGTTGAGCTGCCAGACAAAGAGAATAAATAGGAGGAGAAGTCTGGGAAGAGGAAAAAAGAGCAAGAACAAGGAGAAGAGGATGCCAGGGGCCAGCCACACAGCCACACAACCAGACTCTGAGTAAAAAGGGAAGACATATAGAATAAAGAAAGATAAAAAGCCCAGAGGCAAATTTTAGTTAAAGAGAAATTGGATTATTTAAGTTAGAAAAGCTGGTTAGAAACAAGCCAAGCTAAGGCTGGGCATTTGTAAGTAAGGATAAGTCTCTGTGTATTATTTGGGAGCTAGGTGGCAGGCATCCAAAGAGTTAAAAAAAAGGTCAACTACATTGAAACCACAGGGTACAGGGGACTGAGTGAGGGTCATGCTTCATGCCAGAACACAGAATGCTGAATAGCCATAGATACATCTTCCCAATATGTAAAGCTTTCAGTTGGTTATCACATGGGGGACAAACCATATTATTGGGTCTATTCCCACTGCAGAAGGCCTTAGGGGTAAGTTAGGAATTCAGTATTTGTTTTTTGATTGAGCAAATTGCAAGCTGGAACTAGGGGTGGAACATAAACCAAATTACAATAAGTAACACAGCCTTGGAGATGGGAGGTGAGTAGGGCTAGTGTGCACCCTGGGTGTGGGACATTTCCTTCCCAGGCCCTGGTGTCGCCTACCCTCCTCTCTGAGTCTCCTGGTGCAAATGTGTATGTATCCTGGGCTTAGTGAAATCCAGCTGCATGAGTTTTATGAGAGTTTGGAACTATAAATCCAAGGAAGGGTTAGGAGTTTAGGAGCAGGAGTCCTAATGGAAAGGGGAAGGAAAACTCAGAGTTCTGTGTGCCTGAGTTCCATTTTAATGAGTGACTCTGAGAGAGACAAGCAAGCTGCAAAAACAATTTATTTTTTTCCAGATAATACCAGGAACTGCCTGGAAATACACGGAGAAGGAAAACACAGTAATTAATTTGTCACTGAAACCTGAGGGGTTCAGCTCCACTTATAGGTGATAATGAATGTTTTGCATGTAATTAGCAAGAATAATTAGCACGTTCCTGGTAACAAATAGATTGGCTGGTACTCTGCAGACAAAATTAATTGTTGTGCTAACAGAGGCAATTGTGTCTCTTTATCTTCTGACAGTGTCCTGCATCTCACCATCCAGCTTTCGACCTCTCTGGCTTTGTATAGATGGGGGTAGAGTGGGATGGGGTAGGCCTCTACCTTTTCCATCTGCTTCTCAGAAACTTCAGGACCTCCGGGGGAACTTGTTTGTCAAAACTCGTTAACCAATTTGTAATCTTTAACATGTGTTTTACTGTATTAGTGAATGAACCATTCTAATCAACCTACTGGTTAAGCTGAGAAAGCCATTCCCCTCAATCAAATGCTGACCTTTTTAAAAAAAAAAAAAAAAAAAAAAAAAACTCTGAGAGCCCCCTTTGTTTTAACATTCCCTGGAAAAAGGATCTCTGGAAAAAATATCTAAAACTAGAATCTAGAAGGGAAACTTTCCTATTTTGTACTGATGTACAGTGAGGTCCTGGCAGAAGTGGCTTTAAGAAGTGGGTCTGGACTTGGAGGTGTTCTTGCTTTAGTAGCTTTGAAGACACATGGCGGTTGGAGTTTGTAGTTCTTTAAACTGTTCAACAACATGTACATTATATGCACACAGTAGGCTTCTTTCCAATTTTGAAACATATTAGTATATGCACTTTTATTTCTATGATGCACAGTAGTTGCATATGCTTACAGGGCTCATGGTGACATTTGTATATATGCATGTGACTTGTGGTGGTCAAATATGCGATGGAGATCAATGGGAAGAACATTTTGTATTGGGGACATTAAAACTCCTTTACTAGTGAAATTTTTTTTTTAAACTTCTTCAGCTTACAGCATGGAAAATAATTGTAATGCCCATGGATATCCCGGCAGCTCATTGTCTGTCTGGAGAAGCTGTGAACGCTGTGGCACATTGTGAAGGTGGCTCTCAAACACAGCTATTCCCCTCCCTGCTGTTAGAGCTGTTGGCTGGACATGAAAATTGAGTTCAGGTTGGTTGTGGGGGATGGGACTGCAGTCCACCCCCTCCGCCCCCCACAATGTGGCTGGCTTAGAACTTGTGTCTTCCTGCCTCAGCCTCCTGAATGCTGAGGTTACAGGTGTGTGCCTCATACCCAGCTTTCTCACTTTCTAATAACCGGTTGTGTAGCACTGACTGATGCCACAAAATACACATATGGGGATTTTATTAGCTAAAATTACTTTAACTCACATTGTGAGCTTTTCAGTCCAACTGCTGAGTCAGCAAAAATGCTTATCTTCCTTCCTGGGAGCAACTTGGGGTTTGTTTCCACTAGATGTTCAGGGAAAGCAAATAGCATGCTTGTGTGTGTGTGTGTGTGTGTGTGTGTGTGTGTGTGTGTGTGTGTGTGTGTGTGTGTGTGTGTTAGGAGCCATGAGCATTTTACATATGATATACTAGAAACCAGCTATTTTTAGTGTTGGGTAGAATGATGAGCTAAGGAAGGCTTCTGGTTTGGTTTTTCCTATGCCATTATATAAAAACATCTCAATTCTTGAAGTAACTACTCATACCAGTGGCCTGTTGCATGCTAAGGCTCAAGGTAGTATCAATCTCATTTGGTGGGAAGACAGTTTCTGGCTGCTGTGGGTTAGTGGTACAGCTGTAGGGCTGTTTTCCTGATAGGATTTTTTGCACTAGTAAGGTAGGAATCTCTTCCACACATCTTATGGGAATAGAAAACCATATTTTCTGAGCATTAGCACAGTGTGGACTCTGGCCAGCAGAAGAGAGTATGTTAAAGGTATGCAAGTGTTACTAGTAGCTGAACTCTGCTAGTTTCAATGTTACTAGCATCTTATTCAATAAAGAAATAAAGGTGAACACAGATTGTAAAGTAGCAAACAAACCTTACTCAAAGCAAAGTGATAGTGCATACTAGAAGGGAATAAACTGGTAAGATTGACAGGAGGCCCTGTAATGGAGGGCTCCAGTGATCGTTTGTAGCTTCCTTTCACGAGAAGGAATAATTTAGTTGCTAAGGGATATAGCTTGGGTGGCTCTTTATTTGATTGACAGATTATTATATAATAATTTCTCTTTCACATCTTTTCCCATAATGTATCTTATTGTAATCATAAATGCTCAACTATAACCAAGCATAAAACAGTAAATAGGGAGTTTTCCCTGAAAGTTTTCACTTAGAGGTCACAGTTTGCCTTATTGGCATGCATCTGTAACCAGTTCAGGCTAGGTCAGCCTTCCTACTCTGATACCTAGACATAATCAGGGTGCTGACTAGGTAATTGGATGGTTGTTAGGGAGAGGAAAAACCCACTTTTTTTGGGTGTGTTTGCTGCTCAATGCTGATAGAGGTTCTAGGCTATTAGGTGCACTGTGTCAGGTGTGTGTGTGTGTGTGTGTGTGTGTGTGTGTGTGTGTGTGTGTAGTGTCTGAAGGTAAGGATCTCAGGCTGCCACATGCTTTATTAGATGAGGGGTGTGTGCAGAACACAGAGCAAATTGAGTCTTCGGTTGATAAACTATCCCCATGTGCTTGTTTACCTCAAGTTCTGCCCTTCAGATGTGGGAGCTTCCAAAGGTCCTGGAATTGACTGGACTGGCTTTAATGTTAGCATTATTTTGTACTTTCAAACATATTCACACTCTGAACAAAACCACACAGTAGCTAAATAGGATATGGAAGTTGGGTTTAGAGGCTAAAGAAATCAGGATGTCAGCATGCCCAAATAATGGGCCAATGTTTACTCTAGAGGGATGTTGTTACAGATAGTCGTTTGTGTCTAAGGGATCCATTCGGAGACATTAGGGACAGCAGTGGATTTAAATGTGATTCAGAGAAGCTACTTTCTCAACATGAAAGCCCCTGTTTGGAATGTAGCTCAGGTGGTCGAGTACTTACTTAGCCCTGGGTTTGGCCCCTGCACCACATAAACTGGGTGCATACCTGTAATCCCAGTCATATAAAAGATTTCTGTGTCTTTTAGTGTACATTCACGTGTATAAGTGTGTATGTGCAGATATGTACATATGCATGTGTCCACTGGTGGCTTTTCTCTTAATCCTCTCTTGGTTTTATTGCACCTGTGTAAGTCAAAAGTGCCTTCTAGGGGTGGAGTGTAACTCAGTGATAGAGAGCTTGCCTACCTTGCATTTGCGGTCCTGGGCTCCATTCTCAGCACCACAAAAATAAAACAAAATGTGGCAGAGCTGCTGCTCAGTTGGTAGCATATTGCTTGGCATGTACAAAGCCCCAATTCAATCCACAGCACTGCATACTGACATATTCCCATAATTCAGCATTTGGGAGGTGGAGGCAGTACTATCAGTTCAAGAACATTTTTGACTATACAATGGTGTTGAGGCCAGTCTGGAATACAAGAGAATAAGACTCTACACCTGCCCCTCAAACAACAACAACAACCCCCCCAAACTCCCAAACACCCCCAAACAACAAAACAAACAAAAAACCAATTAAGAGATGATAGGGAGGTACAGAGGAAGTAAATACTCAAGATATAGCATACCTTGTACAAAAATTTAAATATACCTAAGGGTTTTCCTGTCCCAGTAAAAAAAATTCTTCACAGGAAAAGGTTAAACATAGTTTATTGTCATCAAGAACACTTTCAATGCTTGCACCACTGATACTATGAACGGAGGTGGGGGGCGGGAGTTGAATCCTTCCCATGCAAGGCACATGGTTTTTCATCATGTGAGCTTGGGGCCCCTGTGCTAACTCTCCTTGCCTCCCCTCTTTCTCCATCTCCCCCTCTCCCAGCCAGAACAGTGTCTTAAAGTTGACTTACTCTGAGCCAGATCAGTGAACTCACACACATTTTCTGAGGCTGAGTAATTACCTCTCCAGGTGTTTGACATTTAAACCCTGGCGCTAAGCAGGCATCTGGTCTCTGTATCCAGTTATGATAAATGTCCCTGAAATATTCCACTAAGCACTAGGCTGCTGTCGGTTTGCACTGTAACTGTGGACATCATTAGGGGGGAAAAGTCTTTTTTTCATTAATAATGGGGAGGTCCTGGGAGTGGGAGCCAGAACAGCTCTCGTTTGAGCTGAAGTGATTTGATTTGATTTTTGCCTCTCTGCTCCATCCATGTCAGAAGAGCAATGGACAGAACCAATGATGGCTCAGCTCTTCTGCTCAACTTACCTACCATGCTGATGGTTATCTGACAAGGGACTTAACATAGCTCTGCTCTGCTATTGAATATGTTTGCAGTAGTTCTCACCTAGGCTTTTGAATATTTCACAACAGTGCACTCTGTTTCCTCATGAATGGATAAGTCCACGGATGTGGTGAGTGGTATACCATTTGAGCAAGATTGAATGAGATAAAAGTATCAGTGACAAGGATGCTTCCATACGAGATCTGCTGGTTTGCTTCTGGAAGCCTCTGGGATTCAATCTATTTATCAAATTTGATAAATTTTCGACAGCCTATGAAGTTTGTTTGGCCATACCAATACATTTTCTTCTAAAGAAGAAACACTGAGGTCATGAATATTTTCCACACAGGTTTGGGACAAGTCTGAACCTCTGTACATATATTTATGTCACACTTGTATCTTGAAGGGAGGGTAAGCTTTCCATTCATTGTGATCTGGCTGGTCATGTATATGAAGGGTGGGAACAAATTGGAAGGCATCTTGCCTTGCCGGTGAATCTGTGTTAGTGGCCACACCCTCTTTGGGCGTGGCTTCAGGTGTATACCTGACTGGAAGGTGGAGAAGCAAAGGGCAAGGGGCAGGCTCTCTCTCTCTCTCTCTCTCTGTCTCTCTCTCTCTCTCTCTGTCTCTCTCTCTCTCTCTCTCTCTCTCTCTCTCTCTCTTGTGTGGACCAGATTGGAAGGGCAGATACAGCATCTTCTGGAGCAGGAAGGCCGCCATGGTTCTTTCCTATTATCTGTGTAAGTTGTTCCCCAATAAAACACCCTTTTATCATTTATCTTGGGTTTAGTGAATTTATTAATACCATGCCTTCAGGAGTGACTTAAATAGCACCAGAAAAATTTAGAAAGAAAACATTATATTGGATATTAAAGATGCGTACAGCAACTTACTAGAGGTTTTAGGTGTTCCCAAGTTCTCATGGCTTTACATTCTGTGGAACCCCAAGGAAGGACACTGCTCAGCTAGTTTTTCACATCTTGTTCCTCAGGTAAACTCCAGTCAACGGCTAGCATTGGGTGGACACACTTTAAACTTCAAGCACTTTCTCAGATCTCTGCTTACCATTCTGTGATGGTGTCCCGGGAATTGTTGTCTTCATGCAAACCCCCACACTGAAACCACCCCTTATATCTCATGTGGCACTGTCACATTCAGTGGGGACATCCATCTCAGAGTTTTGTTCTTTAGCCTCTGATGATCTTCCAACTATCTGCCCCACCCCCACCCCCAGGGCAGCCCAGGCTGTATATATTTGGGTTTTCTAAAAGAACAGATCAGTTAGAATGAATACACACATTAAACAGAGATTTACTAACGTGGCTTATCCAATGTTTCTTGGGTGGCTTAACAATGGTGGTCTCCAATGGAGAGGTCAAGAATCCAGTAGTTGCTCAATCCACAAGGTAGGGTGCCTCTATAGTCCCAATCTGGTACTGAAGGCCTGGAATATTCTTGGAGACTGGTGGTTTTCAGTCTGTATTGGAATACTGAAGAAGTTGCTTCTAGTATTGGTGTAGGAATGCAGGATAGTGAAGGCAAGGAGGTAAAGGGCAGTTTCCTTCTTCCATGTCCTTTTATCTGGGCTGCCTCCAGATGGTACCACACTCATTTAGTGTGGGTCTTCCTGATTCAGATACTATGATCAAGAGAATCTCTGGCAGGGGTGCCCAGCAGTTATGTTTCAGTTGACAGAGGATGTAGCCAAGTTGACAACCAAGATTAGCTATCACAAGTAGGAATATGTGTTTTCATTTCGTTCATGCAATCATCACCTTGAGAGAAATAGAGCAGAGAAGAGGAAGCTGAGGCCCAGGGAGAGGGATGCCTTCTCACCACCTGTTTGATGGGTTCAGAAATTAAACCCAGGTTTTCTGACCCCAGTACAGGGCCCCTTCATGCCACTGCTGCTGATGAGACACATCCTCACCCATCCATTGGTCCAAAGAGCTCCCAGGGTGTTCCTGGGAAATGCCTCAGTTTTATTTGATTACTTTGTCCACCACTCACCATAGATAGATAACATCAGGACATCATGTAAGCTCCTGATCCGGGTCATGTTCTGAGCAGGTGTTTTCTGCACCTTTTTTCAGTATAACTAAAGAGGGGACACTTGACCATGATCCTCATGTTATATACAGAAATAGGGTCACAGGGTGAGGCAATTTGACCATACTCAGTGAAAATTGGAAGAGCTGAGGAGCTAACCAGGCCATTTTCCTGTAGACCCCTGGGCCTGCTTTCATCTCCTGGGAGCAATGCTGTCCCAACCACTGTAGCACATGGCCTCACCAAACTGTCCCTTCTAGAAAGCAGACTCTCAAGCTGATGCTATCTTCAGCTGTCCGGAAGAGTAGGCTGCTTTCTACTACCAAATTACCGAGTTCTTGCTCCAAACCACCAACTGGCACCTCTACCACCGCATAGATGTTTCTTTAGTCTCTGTCCTATAATGGAGGTGCACAGATGACTAACTTCTCTACACTTCATATCAGTGAAATCAGGTCACCCACCCTCCCCATCAGAACAGAAGAAACAGCGCCCCGTGATTGCTTCCTTAGCCAGAGTTTGCATCTTTAACCATCTTAGAGCTTTTTCTCGGCACCCTGGGGATGGCTTCCTCAGGGTAGCTCACTTTTTCTGCATCTTCTTGTCTTTGGATCCCTCTTGTAGATGCTGGTCACAATACATTTGGTAGCCCCTTAGCCCAAATCAGGTATAGCTCAGGGTTGTTTTCTCAGCACTTGAATGCAATCTCTCTACAATTTCAATTTTGTTCCAGTCCAACATTTCAGGTAACATGGCTCAAGGGTGGGAACATAGGAACTCTCTGGTCTTGTCTGTCAGACGAGGGGAGGTTTCTTGAAGGATTCCTCTTTTAATTAAAAAAAAAAACTTCAAAATAGGATGACTTGCATTAAACTCTTGAATTACATGAGGCTTTAGCTGAGCAACTTCTTATTTCATGTAACATATAAAGTTTGCCAATTAAATATAAACCTCTTTGCAAGGCTTTTGACAAAGGATGCTATCTAATGTGCATGAATTATATATAGTTTGTAGTGTAGAATCCAAACACAGTAACCAAGATTGTGTACTTTATTGAGCTAGCTGACTCACTTAGGACCTACTCACCCACTCACACATATGAGCACACCGATGTATATGTAATTGACCAGTAGATCAACAAACACACCAACATTACATGCATGTGTATTAACACACACAGACTAAGACATACACCAACATGCATCTACACCCCAATGAATATCTTCATGAGACATACAATATTTGAGTACACACACTACCCACGTGTTCTTCACTTCATATGGAGACACATGTACACATATGCAATTTGAACAAGTATCTCCCAAAGTTTTCAGGGGGAATTTTCTCCAAATTGTTAAGTAGCTTTGCTTTCTACTGTGCTACTGAAGGAAATGGGTGGAATGTTCAGATATTTTAGATTCATACCTGAGGTGAGAAAAATCTACGAAAGACAGAGAGTTGTATATTGACATAAAGAAAGCAGAGACTCAGAATGTTGTGGTGTGTCCTGTAAGTGCTAGATTCTTCTTGCTGAAGATTTCCTGTTCAGATTTAATAGTATCCAATCAATAGTCCACACAGAAACATGTTTTCTATTATATAGCTATAATTCGACCATGAACATAATGTAGTAATGTAACAGAACATTTTACTGTCCATGTAGAGAGAATTTTATAGCTATTAAATTACAATCACTCTTCTATTCTCAAGGCACAAAAATAAATTCATTACTCGGGGCAGATTCAAGCACAGAATACTACTTGAATAATACAAGCCCTAAAGGATATATTTAATTAATCCTAAAATAAGTTTAGTATTGATAGGGATTGTTTTCATGATTCAAATTTTGAGAATAATGTAAGGAATATAAATATAGAATATAAATAAAGCAAGAGAGAGGCTAGTTACTTGTTATTAATTTTAATTCTCAAATAATTATATTGTTATGAGGTATTCTTGTACATGCCTATACGTGTATGTGTGTGTGTGTGTGTGTGTGTGTGTGTGTGTGTGTGTGTGTGTGTGTGTGAACTGTGCCTGTAATGAGTGTGTCATGTGTGGGTGCAGAGAGCATTGTATATGTACGCATGTCTGTGTGCATTGGGCCTGTGCCTGAATGCATGGATGCATGAGAGTGCATGGTATATGTTGTATGCACACAGCTATTCTGACAAGAGACCGAGCTTCCCTGATCTTGCTGAGAAGCTCTATAGCCTCGGGGCTCCTGAATTTGCGGGCTGCATTTTTCTTTCCTGATTTCTCATGTCCTTGCTGGGAACACAGCATTAACAACCAAACCCTGAGAAAGATTTTTTTTTTTTAACGAGATGAATGCACACACAGCTGTTTTCAGATACAGGTGTTTTCTCCTGGTGGCCATCGACTTCCAGCTAGACGTCCTGGAGAGACAAGGGGTGAAGAGGAAATGGGATCCTAAGGAAGCAGGAACTATCCCCTGTCAGCCTACCCCTGTCCAGTCCTAGGCCAGTCACACATCATCTGCATGGCTTTTTCTCTTTTGCTCAGTGCACAGGTCTCCATTTTCGGGCTTTGGTAATATTTTATGTGCACCCCCTGCCATGATTCCCATGACTCTTCAAATTTAAGGGCTTTCAATGGATAAAATCTGCACATAATCCTTGTGCAAAAGTCTACATAGTTTCTCTGTGTCCATTAGAGTACAGAGCCTGTGTACCAAGCACTTTGCCTGTGTTTTCTCAAGAGATCCTCATGAGGCTACAAAATAGGTGTGGGGTATATGTACATATTCATGCTGGTGTGTATGTACATGAGTGTAGAGGCCAGAGGAAAGTGTTGGATGGATTCCTCCATCTTTTTCATCCTATATTTGGAGATTAAGTCTTTTGATAAATCTGGAGCTCATTGACTCAGTTAACTGACTGGCTGGCTGGCCAGTGAGGTCCAAGAACCCATTTACCACCACCACAGTGCTAGTGTTGCAGACTTGTGATGTAATGCCCAGCTCTTACATGGGAGCTGGGGATCTAAACTTAGGACATTATGCTTGCATGGCAGGCACTGTACTAACTGAACCGTCTCCCCATTCAATTGGATTGTTATCTTAATTGGCTTGCTATAGAAAATACTGTTTAGGTGAACTCTTTGCCCAAGGTCATAGAGTACTGAGTGTAGAGTTTAGAGTGTAGAGTGTAGAGAACTTGAAGTTTCTGCCCAGGCAACATCTCCGGTCACAGCATTACTCAGCCTTCCCCACCCCCCATTGCCTCTGCACAGGTTTAACCTCTGTAAAGAGATGTCGGTTTTCATTTTCAGTAAGGTACATTGAACCATTCTAAGTCTATAACCTAAAAGTCTTCAGAATCTGACAATTTTGGAAGCCACTGACATAGAGCCACAAGTGGAAAGTTCCACACCCGATCTCATGTGACCATCACAGTCAAAAAATGCAGACACACAAAAATACTGCTTGGAATTACTTTCAGGATGTGTATGCAGATGAATATGAAACATATATGAGTTTCATGTTTAGATTTGGTTCTCATTCCCCAAGACATCTCATTATATGCAAACAGTAGAACATTTGAAAGTGCTAGACATCAGAGGCATTTCTGACCTCATACATTTTATGCAAGGGTCAATTTACCTGAAGTGTTTCCAGCACTCACTCCCTTCGGTTAGAACCTGTCTGAAGACATTGTGACCATTTCATGTTTCTTAACTGTTGTTTTGTCACACTTTGGATTTCATCTATTATTTTATGTAGTTGCTGTGCCCACACCCTTCTTTCTTGAGTGTAAACATGTAACTTTATGCCTAGTTTAAGAATGCTTTGATTATCATTTCATTTCTGGAGGGTTTTGCTCAACAGTGCTCTAAGTGATAGAAAATGTCCCACTGTGTGAAGACAATCCACTCTTCCATTACTGTGCAGATACGTCTGATGTCTGACTGCTCCCTGGTTAGCGATCTGCATTTCCTCATCGGGTGCTTCTCAGGTCTTTCTCATTCTAACTAGTATTGTTCCTTAATTTCAAAATGAAAAGTTATTTCATCCTTCCTGTTTGCCTGCTGGCTGTACCGCCTTTCTTTTGCTTATGGCTTCATGACTTGGATTCTCGAAACACACACCTCTCCTGCTCTCTATGCGTTGCTCCCTGCTAGACTCCAATTAGACCCATGGGCAGAGCATCTCATGCTCTTCTCCATCACTTTTTACTGTCTCCCATTCTTCCCTTCTCTCTGTCAGGGTCATTTACTTAGATGTATCTGAGGCACAAGGCTAATTTTCTAGGAGATTCATTTTTTTTCAGCTCTGCTTCTTGTTGTCTTGTGATTTCTTCCTTACACTTAAACCTTTGAGCTTCCCTAGCATGAGTGCATGTGTGAGGCTGGGAATGTGGAAACACACACAGCTGTTCTTACTTCAGAATCCAGGCATGGGGAACGCCAGCCCAGCTCTGCATCCTATGCAGCTCCTCAGAACTCTCCCAGGACACAATCCACGTGACTGACTTTCAGCGACACCTTCCTGCTCATCTGTAGATCCATCTGTTTCCATGAAGGTTACCGCTACAATTGCACCCAAATACCCAGTGTCCAGTCTCACAGGGAGCATGCTGCAATCCTCATCAGTGGTAATTTTCTCTCAGGAAACGTCAAGACAGAAAACAAGCTTTTCACAACCAGTGCCCATGTGATTGCCATTTCTAAACCTCCCTCAGTGAAAACAGTGACACCGGTTATGGCTGTCTGAACTGCATATGCTGGAACCAGGCATTTGCCTGAAGATTGAAAATTGGAAATAGTGAAATAAAAATTAAAAATATATTTATTAAATTATAGTGTGTGTGTGTGTGTGTGTGTGTGTGTGTGTGTGTGTGTGTGTGTGTGTGTGTATAGCACATGTATGCAGAGGCCAGAGGACAACTTGTTAGACTCCACAGCTTCCCACCCCTTATACCAAGCAGAAATGTAGTTTCTGTATAGTTTTTGCTTTGTGGAGCTGCTGAGCTTGCTTCAGGTTGCTGAGCTGCTTGGGAGTTTCCTTCAGTCAGACTTCCTCCAGACTCTGCATGTTTTTATTCAGCCAATGTATTTGGCTGAATGTGTTGGAAACTGCGGCTGTGTCCTTTGCATTTTTCAGACGCTGAAAACACAGACATAATCTGATCTTGCAATCTTCAACTCTGCTCCGGAGCACAGGAGACTACTACCTCTGGAGGGGCTGTGACCTCCTCTTCTCTCCTGACCTATGGCCATCTGATAAGCCTGGACGCCAGTTTGCAGGGCCTCTTTGCAGGATTCAGGTTGTTCAGAAGGTCACTGGCTCTCATGGTTTTCTTGGCATTTCAGGGAATGGAATCCCAGGGCTCATCAATGCTATGTAACTGCTCTGCCCCTCACTGCTACCCAGTTCCTATGGTTTCAATGACATGTTCATGCTTCTGACTTCCACATATGCCTAAATCTGGGTGCTACATTACAAATGATGTACTGGCCTTCTTAACATGGTCTTTAAAAAAATTTATGCCAGGTTTCACAAGTCCACAGTCAGACTTATCGACTTTGTCAAATTGATGTCTCATCTTAACTTCTGCCCTTTGTTCAGAAGTGATGTCATTCTTGCAGGTTCTCCTGGCAGGGAGTTTTGCAATCATTTGGAATTCTTATCTTTCTTCTAGCCTCTCAGTTTGGGATGATTTAGCTACTGGGTACAGCAAGAACAAGGCCTGGGGCCTGTGTAATTTCACCAGCCCAAGAAAATGTTTTTGTTTCTTCTAAAATGAGAAGGAAAATCTTTGTGTCTTTTTTTGGGGGGAGGGGATATATAACATTAATATATCCACGCTTATAGCAACAGAGTAATAAAATGGGCAAGGTGTCTCTTTTCTTTCTGTGTATGGATGAAGGAGCCTGTGGAGGCAGAGATGCCAAGCCCTCAGTCACCCTCCAGCTGTTGCCTCCTCTGCTGTGAATCTCCCTCCCCACCGGTCTCTTGTCTGTTGGCCTTCTCCCTGCAGCCTCTCCTTGTATCAGTTCTCAATATACTTCCATGGGCCCTTCCTTGAAGCTCTATGGAATTAATATACGTGAGTCAGTCAGACAGCTAAAAACTAAGTGTATCTAATTCAGCCTCGATAAGGAAGCAAGATTGGAAAGCTTGGACTTGAAGTCTAAAGAACAGAGGTTGTATTCTTGTGTGTATAGTGTGTTCATGTGTGTAAGGGTACACATGTATGTGCACATATGTGAGTGCTTGTACATCTGGAGGACAGAGGACAGCCTTGTTACCCAGGAATCATCCAACTTGTTGTACTGAGGTAGGATGTCTCACTGGCCTAGGCTAGGTTTCCTGGCCATAGAACCCCAGGGATTTGCCCCACATACTTCTGGGATTATGAGTGTGTGCTTTCTTATGTGGGGGATAGGATGGAGCTCAAGTTCTTGTGCTTGCAAGACAAGCACCTGCTTCATTCACTGACTGAGCCATCTCTGTAGACCAGTTTCTGTGTCCTGTGTCATGATTTCCCTAGCTATAAGTCTGTCCTCCTTTCTTTACAGTGTGGTTGTAGGGACCCAGTGAGAACACAGATCTGAGGTAACTGTCTGCAGGCCATGTGGTGTAGGAAGCAAGCTCTGCCTCCCTGATAGAGAGTCTTGGACCAAGAACACGAAGACTGCCACTGATGCAGCATTCCTTCTCTTCTCACCGCATGCATAGCCGACTGACTCCAGGTGCCTCAAGCCTGGTCTTAACGTCCCTCTTCCATTCCATTTCCACCAGACTTTGTGAGAAACTCTCTGGCTTCAGTCTGTCTTGCAGCCACACCTCTGGTTCCAGCCACCCGGTCTTACCATCACTAGTGCCTTTCCTGACTGCTCCACGTTCTGCTGCCTGCTTCTGACTGACTCTGTGTGTATTTATCAACTGAATCCCAACCATACTCCTCAGGGCAATATTTTTCTGTTTACTCCACAGAGCCCAGAGCAGTGCCTTGTGTCTATTTTATGTGATTGCTCAGTTCCCATCCTTCATATATATCGTTTCTTCCTCTGTTGGACCTTCCCCAGCCCTCTCAGAGGCCCACTTATTTTCCAGAGTCTCACTCAGGGCCTGAATTCTTCATAAAGCCTTTCTGCCCTGGGGACCTCTTCCTTTGCTGAACTTCTGCTGCACTTCCTGAATGGTTTAGCACCTGGTCACACAGCTTGTGCCTTTGTAGACGTGAGAGAAGAGAATGAACTCAGGCCAAAGCACTCTCTGCATTGTTATGGGATTAAGGACATTTGGGACTGGGATATTTGGAGTCCGGTGTGTATTTTGCATAACTGAAAATGACCAGTGTAAGACTGTCTTAATAAAGACATGTAACATACCGGGGATCGAGGTGCCCTAAATGCACACTCAAACAGTATTTTGCTCTTCAGAGAACAGGAGCCCAGGGTTTTTTAAAAAGCCTCCTGTATAAAACTCTGAGCATTCAAGGTCTCATTTTTGCCTTCACTCTGCCCGGTGCAATGCACACGTGTGGTAACCCAGCTCTGCTCCTGGAAGCCCCAGGCTACCCTGAACTGGACACTTCCCTTTCTCACCTAATTGCTATGATTAATTTTTGCAGTGGAAACACAATGCTTGGCTCTGTGCACTAATAGGGACTCAAGTCTGAAGGAAGTTCAACTCCCAAATAACTGGAGCACCAGAGTGTGACCTGAAGGTGCTGAGTGAGCCCAACAGCAGCTGGTGGTTCGTGTGGAAAGAGCCATGTTTGAGGATTCCTGACTGCAGGTCTGGCGTGTGAACACTTTTCTGTGGTGTGAGGGAAATAGCTAATGATGGCAAATTGCTTACTTTGCACCATTTCTGAACCTGGTTTTGCCATTAAAGAGAAAAACCATATCACATTTGCTGCGTAGGAGCCAGACAAGGTATCATATTACAATTTGGAGTGCCCACAGCCCAACTCAGGCTGAGCCTGGGGGACAGTAGCAGCTGACTGTGAGCCACAGTGCATGTGCTCCCAGGGCACACATGTTGTATGTTTTAGAGTCATGGGGACTAGGAACTACAAAATAAAGTGGGGGAGGGGTAAAGGGAGGAGAGCCATAGGGTGAAATGGAATGGCAGTGGTTGGTGGGACTCTAGATAACCATTTGTATCCTTCAGTCTAGGGACACCTGAGCATTTTATAAGCAGGACAGGACAGGACACTTGGGCAAATTGGGAGTATAGGAACACAAATGTTATGCCCTTACCTAGAAATACTTTCTAAGATAACTAACACAGGCCTAGACCTGTAACTCCATTGGTAGAGTGCTAATGTAACTTGCAGGAGCCCTGCTTCAACCCCCAGCACTGTAGAAACAAGTGCAGGGTGGTATCAGTCTGTGAGCTCAGCATTTGGGAGGTTATGGCAAGAAGACCAGAAGTTCATGATCATCAACTACATCATGAATTTGAGCAAGTCTTGTAGGATTTGGGGGTAGGGAGGAAGACAAGAGTGAAAGAAAGAAAGACCAACCTAAAAAGCCTCTTCTTTTCTTCCCTCCCCTTCCTCTTCTCTCTTTTTTCTTAATCTGTGATTCGTCTACATGCTAAAGGCTTTGAGAAGCTCCAGCCAAACCTCTGCCAATAAGAATAGAACAAAACAAAATCAAACCAAATAAAAACAGAGCAAAATAATGACAGCGATCTCGAGAGAACCATGTATCTCAGCTGACAGACAACCCCTGTCTGTGAAAGACCCATATATGTAGGTCTGTATTCAGACACCAGGATGTACATGGAGATGGGTTAGTGGGACTTGGCTTCTCCTGTCTCCTGTGAGGCAGCAGTAGTAGGGTGTTCTTGCTTAATCCTGCTGTAGTCTTTTCTTGACCTGGATATGTGGAGGCATCTCCTTCAGGGGATTCCCTGTTGCAATTAGACTTTCAGCAGTCCATAGGCCACAGCAAGCCTTGTCAGTTCTCAGCTGGGAAAACAGGGGCATCTATCTTCCAAATGGCAGCCGAAGACCAAGGGGAAACTGGAGCATCAGAGCTCTGCCTTAAGCCAAACCAGTTTGTAGGTGTGGGAGTATCTGGCTCTATCCCCACAATTACAGCGGCAACAACAACAACAACCAACAGCCAAACAGCAACATGTAAACTCCTAGTTTGTACCAACTCATGCCTTTTTTCTCCTACTCTGGAAATCTGAGGCAGAGGCAAGCTTGCATCCTACTGGGCAATAATACTCAGTATGACATCTCTATGAATGGAGGTAACATGAAAAAGCCTATAGTCATGCATTGAAAACAGCAACATTTAAAGTGGTGGCATCCATTTTTTTAAAAAGTTAATTTAGGAAACAGCATAGTGGAGTTATAGTGAGTGGAGTTACAGGACTGCGACAGAAGAGAATCAAGCCAGCAGCCAAGCACATAGCCCAAAGGAAGATTTTTGTGGAGAACAAAAAAGGAAGATGATAAATGAATGAAAATAGAGGCAGAAATGGGCAACCTTCATTCTGTATGCAGTCAATGAGAGAGTGACAGCTTGCTGATGAAACAGAGACAATTTAGCGAAGATTTCAAAGAACAAAGAGAACAATAAATGCAATGCTCTCTTAAAAATCTTTTATATTTTATCTTTGAGTTGACAAGTTAAATTGCTATATTTATACAGAATTATGATGTTTTAGTTCATATGTATTTCAGTGTCCAAATCATGATAGACAGGCTTCTTAGTTTTCTTGTTGTTGCTGTAAAACACTCTGACCAAAAGTTACTCAGGAGGAAAGAGTTTAGTTGGCTTACATTTCCAGGTCACAGTCATCACAGGGTATCACAGTCATCAAAGGTCAGGGCAAGAACTCAAGACAGGAACCCAAGGTAGGAACCTGTAGCAGAAACCATGGAGAAGTCTGCTGTCTAGCTTACTTCTTTGGCTTGTGCAACTAGCTAGCTTTCTCACAGAGCCCAGGAGCATCTGTCAGGGGATGGTGCCACTTACAGTGGGCCAGGTCCTGTAGCATCAATTAATGATCAAGACAGTTGCCCACAGACATGCCTACAGGCAAATCTGATCTAGATAATTTCTCAGATGAGACTCACTTCTCAGTTGACTTATAGCTATGTCAAGTTGACAATTAAGGCTAACTAGGACAAAATTCTTTCTTAAACATTTGCCACATCTGTAGGGTGAAACCTTCCAGAATTCTTTCAAAGAAACATTTTGTTTTTCTTTTAAAATTTACAATTAGTATATTTTAGGCTTAAATAATAATGAGTTTCATTATGACATTTTCATATATGTATATAACACATTTTGACCATAGTTACCCTCCTTCTCTGGTTTCCTCCACTTTTGCTTCTTGGCAAGTTTCTTCCTATTTTCCTGGCCCCATTTTGTGTGAAGTTTCATTGGGGTCACTTACAAGAGCATGGGTGACAGTTTATTACAGGAGCGTGGGCACCTTCCCAGTAGCTACTCCACTGGAGAAAATGTCTCTCTCCAGCAACTATTAACTGCTTATAAAGATCCCTGGGGAAGGGCTGGGTTTCTTGGGTCTCTCATTCCATGGTGGAATGTTGACAGGCCCAATTTTAAAGAAAATATTCTTGACCTAAAGTAAGTCACCAATAAAAGTGTTCAGGCTCGGGTGTAGAGCACATGGGCTTAGCATACACAAAGCACCGTCTTCGATCTCCATTGCTAATGTAAGTTAAATTGATATCATTTAGGTAAAATGAATGAAGGGAGCCTTTTCTAGTGATCCCACTGAAAACTTTGTTAAAGATGAAAAAAATTTGTGTATTCTTAGGAAGCAAAGTTGGTAGAAAAACAGATGTTCCAAGGAGCCCTTGGCCTCTGCAGAGAACACTAGAAGAGAGTAGAGACTACTTCCTGTCCCCAGCATGCCCTCTCCCACTTTCCCTTTAAGCATCAAAAGCCTTTGGCTATAGTGGGATACAAACTCCCAGCAGAGGCCAAATTTCAGAGCCCTGTGCATCCTTCAGGGAAGCCATCTGACATTGTACAGGCCCAGGGAGGGGTCTGATATGAGCTATTTCAAATTTCTCACCTTAGGAAGCTACTTGGATGGAGGCTCTTCTTCCTTCCCTGAGGCTGGAACATGGGCTTTGTGTTGCAAGTCAGCTGTATCATGTAGAGGACACTGTACCACACAGAGGAAGCTGCACTTGAGGGTGTGATAGGGCTGTTCATTAAAGGGATCTGTGCCCTCGGGTGACTGTGTTATCTATGTTATCTTTCTTAGCATGTTCTGATTGCTCTTGTTATGGAGGACTTCTGGCAAGGAGTTGTGTCTGCAGATTCTGAGAGGTTAGAGCAGCAGTACAGTAGACAGGTGGGAATGTTACAGGTTAGAGGCTAGTTATCTTATGTCAGGCTAGTTCCAGCCCTCTAGAACAGTTTTTCCACACCCACCACCATGTCAGGACTAACACCCTGTGGTTAATTTATAACACTTGGAAATTTTAACTTAGCAGACCCACTGGCTTCCACCAAACCCCAAACTAAAAGTGTCATCAGATAGCATCTTGGGCCTGTAGAAAAGCTACCCCCATCTTGCTAAACTCACCTCTCTGGTGTAGTACAACCCACCAGTGTATTTTAAACTTGATTTATGACTTCCCTTTTTTTCTGTAAAACTATGAAATGTCATTAAACCGATTCCAAGCAGGATCATGGAATTTGGGGTAACCTAAATTCATATTTTTGGGGCATGGTTCAATAAAATGGCTCCAGAATAAATCATCTCTTCTTTCCTCTAAGATGAGAGCTGTGTTTTTTGTGACTGTCACATGTGAGGGGATGATGCTTCTGCCTGTCAGCAGATTGAACCTGCCTGTAACATCCCAGGACCTGCTTGACCTGAAACATCCCCGATTGTGCAACAATGGCCAAAGCTGTCTGAGTGGCAATCAGCCAGTGGGCCAATAGGCAAAGATGCATTTGTTCTCTCCGCTCCTGACTGACTGAGATGTGACTTCCTGCTTGAGTTTCTGCCTTGATTTCCCCACAATACAACTGTAGCCTGGAATTTTAAGTCAGGTAAACCCTTTCTCTCCTGAGTCACTTTTTATTGGGATATTTGTCACAGAAACAATGAACTAAGAGCAGCAATGCTCTCTCCAGAATGGATAAAATGAGACAGTGATGGCGTTGTTGTGGGGTGATCCACACCCATCCTGGAAAACATCCTAACAGTTCTTAAAAATCTAAAGATGTGATTCTAAAACAAACATTTATGTTTATATAAAAACATATATAGCAGTGTTCACAACAGCTTTGTTAGAGCCCCCAAACAGTTAGAAACGATTCTGATGCACTTTAGTAAGTAGATTGTTAAATGGACGGTGGTAGATCCACACAACAGGATATTGCTCAGGAATAAAAAGGACAAGTTGTTTGTATAGACTGCAGCTTGGATCATCCTTTAGGGAACCATGCTCAGTGATAGCTTATTCCCCAAATTTATAAGATTTCACTGGTACAAAACTTTTGCAGTATGGAAATTTTAGAAATGGTGAACCAATTAGTGGTGTCAGTTATGGAGAGTGCACACTCATTCATTAACATTAATTAATCAGGACTCTCTAGACCAGTGGTTCTCAACTTTCCAAATGCTGTGACCCTTTAATATGGTTCCTCGTGTTGTGGTGACTCCCAATCATAGAATTATTTTCATTGCTGCTTCATAATTATAATTTTGCTACTGTTGTGAATCATAATGTAAATATCTCTGTTTTCCAAAAGTCTTAGGTGACCCTTTGAAAGGGTCATTTGACCCCCCACAAAGGGGGTCAAAACCCACAGGTTGAAAACCACTGCTCTAGAGAAACAAATCCAGCAGGGGATTTGTGGGTGGGTACCCACCCACCTTCCATGTATCATAGAGATGGCAGAGATTCTGATACAGAACTGATGGCCTGCAAACTAGACACACCAAAATTGGGAGACGATCATTTCCCAGGTCTAGCAGTTAGGAAAGGAGGGAGGGTATTCTGTCCTCCTTTGTGTCCCCCTCAGTCACTCAGAGGAGTGGATGATGACCACCCAGCTTGCTCAGTTCATCCATTCCAGTGCCAGCTCCCCGTAACACACAAAAGAAAGGGAACCAGATGCTTGGGAGTTCTGTGATCCCTCATGCTGACACATGAAATTACACAGAATGTTCTGGGAGATGGGTGTGATTATAGAGGGAATCAACAGGCATTCTTGCTTGGTTGAAACTATTTAGTTTTTGGATTGTGGTGGTGGATATGCAGATAATAATAATAAATGATAGAGCTATGTGGAGTGTACATATGCGTGTATACACACAGATGCAAACGAGACTGGGCCATCCAGGTCAAGTGGTGGATTGTACTCGCACAAAGATAGAATTGAGTAGAGTGCATCCACACATTCACGAATACACAAATAAAGCTTTGGCAATGGAGTAAGGTTGGTGGATTACATCCTGGTTGTAATATGACACAAAGTTTGCAAAATGTTAGCACTTGGAGAGACTGGGGAAAGTCACAGAATTTCCTTGTATTATTTCTTATAGGTGCATTGGACTCTACAGTGATCACTATAAAAATTTCACTTAGAACATACTGCAACTCAGGAATGACTCAGCTACTCTCCCTAGCTAGAACAGTGGATCTTCTAGAGGAACTTGACACTAAGCATGTTCTGTGGGTATAGCTGGTACCAAAATATCCTTCAAGGGGCAATATCCCCAGGGGCCAGCTGACTTCTGTCTGTCTGTCTGTCTCTCCCCCACTCCTACATAGGACAGAAGTCAACATTAGGTATCTTCTTTGATTGAGCTCCACATTTTTTTTTTGAGACAACGTCTTGCGGGGTAGCCTTGGCTGGTCTCAAACTCCTCAAAATCCACCTACCTCTACCTCCATAATGCTGGGATTAAAGGCTTACACCATCATGCCTTGCTTCAACACCTTAATTTTTAAGACAGGGTCTCTCAGTGAACCTGGAGCTCTTTGTTTCAGCTAGACTGGCTGAGTAGCAAGTTGCAGATCTTCTTGTCTGCCCCTTCAGTGCTGGGGTTACAGATATGCACCTTGCCTGGCTTTTATATGGATGCAAGGGAGCATATTGAGGTTCTCATGCTTGCATGGAGAATCTGTACTGATAGAATATCTCCAAGCTCCACCGACTCCTGCTTCCTTTAGATTACATTTCTGTATCTGTGAAGGGAAAGAATGGGTTAAGTGGTTGCCAAGTAAATTCAAAATCATCTAGTCCTGTGATCATCACAGTTTTAGGGGGACCACCTGGGACAGTTTACTGTCATAGTAGCTGAGATATTTAACTTGAAGGCTGATTATACAGTCACTTATTTTAGAGAGTTCCCTCTTGTTATTTCCTCTTTTTCAGTCTTAGGTTCCATCAATTTCTTCTTCCTTGTTTGATGGATGTGGATGTGTGAATGAATGTGTGTGTATAAGTTCGTGGTGTGTGTGTGTGTGTGTGTGTGTGTGTGTGTGTGTGTGTGTGTGTGTGTGTGCGTGCGTGCGCGCGCGCGTGCGCACATGTGTTTGTAAGCATGGGAGTAACAGGGCACAGGTATTTATATGCACATGTGGGCAGCCTATAGGAAACCTTGAGTGATATTTTTCAGGAGTATGAACCATTGCTGTTTTATTCCTTGAGATCATACCTCACACACTCTGGAGCTTGACCATTCTGCTAGGCTGACTGTCCATCGGGCTCCCAAGATTCTACTGTCTCTTGCATCCCTCTCTGGCTCCCAGTGCTGGCACCAAGAGTGTGTGCCACTGTGCCTGGAGGAATTCTGAGTCTCAGCTCAGGTCTTCATGCTTGGGTGGCAAGCCTTTCCTAACTGAACTATTTCCCCAATCCCTTCTCTCATTCTAATAAGAACACAGAGAAAGTCAAGTGGCAGAGCTAAAGAGTGTACATAGGGGCAGGGGGAAAGCCTTCTGACAGAAGTTGGGAAGGGTTTGAGCTTTAAACTAACAAAGCCATGAAGTCTCCCTGTTATAACTGGTCTGTTATTAATCCAGAAATATTTTATGGATTAAAAAGACATGGAAGATTCTTGCTTCTCTTAATATTTATCTTTTGTTATCTTAACATGTGTCAACCACCAGACTTAATGGTAGATCTTTTATGCAATAACAATCTGAATAATGTGCCCAGAATTTATTTGTGTTGTTTTACATTTTCATAATTAAATTATAGAAAATGGCCAAGTATTACAATTTTTCTTGAAATGATTATTTAAAAATAACTCAAAATACATAAAAAATCAAAGCTATAAATCTGAATTTGTTTTATGTCTAACTACATGGTTGTTAAATGGGAGCCAACCTGGAAAAATGAATGCAACACTAAGCTTATTAAGACCTTGGATAAGAATTCTTTAGAGGAAGCAGGAAGATTGAGAGGGTTTTGATTAAATTTCCATAAATATTTGTTCAGAAACCACAATTCCAACATGCAGAAGCCATCAGGACAAAACTTCCCTCCTCTTCTCATCCCCAGAATTCCTTAGCACACATTTATATGTTCATCATTTACTGCTCAGATGGACAAGTCATGAGGCAAAGGCAGAAAATTAAAGGCAAATTTTATGCCATGGATGCCAGATATTGCACACGTGAAGTTAATGGAGGAATAAGTAAAGTAAAATAATGGAGTTAAGTGTTCAGTGTTGGCTGCACTGTAATTTCTGCAGGAAGTGGTCACAACCTCATGAATTCCAGTGAAAGATGTGAGTATGGTTTAGGTAAGAGGATAAAAATGAACTTTGTTTCACATTTGTACTTGTTTTGCTTAAAAGAATCGCAGTTTTCCAGGGTAGATTTATCCGGTATGGCTGTTTCTGTTTTGGTTAAACTCTGTTGGTTTAAGAAATGTCCAGGGGATATCAACTGGACACTTGTCATGCTTGGGAGACATCTGTGGGCTCAAACCAAGACACTGAGTTTGGAATACCCCCAAATCACAGGTTTCCTTAGATGCTCTGGGATCTCCTGTTTACTCTCAGGAAAGTCAGTCTGGGTCTGGAACTTTGATTCCTTACTTGAAAGATCATGGTCTTGAAACAGCCTGGAGCAGTGATCGGGCATTCCACGATCACACTGATGATGGCAAATTAGAACTTTCATGGGAGGAAGATATGATAGATGATGATTTTTGTTCCTGGGAGGACCTACACTTTTATTATGAATTAATTTCTTCCTTTGTCATAGTTTCTTTCAGAACCAAAGAAAGAAAGCTATCTGCTTTTCTTGTGAAATCTCCCTTGTCCTTGAAATTCTCACAGGTAATTTTAACTATCACCTTCCATTTCAATCTTTAGGGGAGAAGTGTGACCTGGATGAACAATGACAGGTTAGTGGAAAACCCAGGCCACTCTGATGTACTGGTTACTATAGCTTGTTGCTAAAGAGATGAACGGTTTGTGGCAAACCAGGGCAAAGTGTCAGGACTTTGGCAGGAAATAGAGTTTGCAGACTCAAACAAAGGTGTTTGTGTTTAGTTCTGAATCCAACTTTCGGATTGAATGGATGAGAGAAAAAGAAATTGGCTTTTCTGTTTATTCATTGGTTTTCATCTCTGAGCTTCGTCCAGGTCAGAACATTTCACTCCCCTCAGCCTTGGAGAGCTCAGTGTTTTATTTTTCCATGTCATTCTTTAAGCCCTGAGACTCCAGCTATTTCAAAAGCTTTCCCAACAAAATAGTGGAAGATCTGCATCCCATTCACCACCTTCAGATTTGAAAGAGAAATACAGTGATGGGTGAGGAGTTTCATTTACCATAGTGCTTCTTCTGAAAGGTTAAAGAAAACATGCTTATGCATCTGGAGATATGGCTCAGTGGTTAAGAGAACTTGTTTCTCTTCCAGAGGACCTGAGTTCTATTCTCAGCACCCAAGCAAGGAAGCTCAGAATTGTCTGTAACTCCAACTCTAGGACATTCGATGCCCTCTTTCTGGCCTTCATACATACCTACACACAAACATACACATAAAGTAAAAGTGACCTTTTATTTTTGATATTAAAAATTATAATATAATTACAGCATTTCCCATCTTTCTTTTCTTGCCTCTAACCCCTCCCATGACCCACTTTGTTCTCCCTCAAATTTATAGCCTCTTTTTCTTTAATTGTTGTTACACACACACCCCTAAATATATAACTACAACTATCTTCATCCGTATAATGTTACCTGAATGTATATGATCTCAAAGTTGATCTCTTGGTATTGGATGACCAACTGAAGGGGGGTGGGGAGGGCTCTTCCCTGAGGAAGAACACATTTCTCTATTTACTTGTTTTTATCTAGGGTAGAGGCCCCTGGGAGATTTCACATTAGCATGCCCATTGAGGTCACCATTGTTCAGGACTTGTTTAGGCTGCCATGTTGATAAGCTTTCATGGGAACAGACTCTCTGATGTGTCTAGGAGGCACAATGTCACTGTAAGCTTCCCGTTCCTCTAGCTCTTGTAATCTTCTCACTCCCTCTTCTACAATGATTCCTGAGCCTTAGGTACAAAAACTGTGTTGTGTTTTTTTCTGTCGTTTAATGGTCACCCCCGAATCTGCTGATATTTTAACTACTATGTAAGCCCTGAGGTCTCATGCTCAGCACCCTGCTGCTCAAGATTGCAGCCTAGCAGGATTTCTGGTTCCACTGGTACCAGCTTAGCCATGGCCAGAATCACCAAATGTAGGTTTTAACTAAATTTCTATCAGTCTTTTCACCTGTGAAGACCCGGGAGTCAGATGTTAGGGTGAAAACCTGCTAGATCATAGAAGACGAGAAGTAACCAGCTGACTTCGAGATTACCTAGAAACCAGCTGTTATTCTGATTCAGTCTCCTTTAAATCCTAGATTATCGTCATCGTTTCTATCAGCCTTATGTTAGTGTTTTCTTGGGCATCACTCAGACATTTATTCTCTTTAATTCATTGAACTGTTTTTTTCATCTCTTTTACAAACTCCTTGAATTGTTTGATGAAATTTATGACTGTTATTTACAATACTGTGTCCTGGGGATCTTCTATGTAATTCTCATTAGAAAGCATTTCTATGAGACTGATTTTTTTGTGGGGTAGGGATAGTGCCTTGATCGTTTATATTGTTTTCATTTTTGTGGTGAGATCTGGTTGTGAGAACTTCTTCTCTTGGTTCTGTGTCTGTTAGAGACAGAACACAGGCTGTGTGTGCAGGGTTGGGACTAAAGGTTGGATATGGATTAGGTGGAATGAATTAAGGTGAGTATAGGTGACTGGACTGGTGTACAAGATATGTATCTTTGTCTAAGTTTGGAGTTTATGAATAGATCTGGGGATCTAGGGTATTTGGAAGGCAGAATCAGGCAGACTCATCAGGCCAAAATCTGTTCAGAATTCGGGAGAGTAGAAAGGTTGGATGTGGCATTGGAGGGGACTGTAGGTAGCAGGCAGGCTGGGAAGATCCTTGTGGAAATCTATTGGTTGGGGACTGGACAAGCAAGAGTGACCAGAATAGTTGTGCATGTCACTGGATGAGGGGCCAGGGTAGTTCTGGGAGCTTGGAGAGGGTGTGTATGGGGGAGGAGGAGACAGGTAAAAGATGTGCCGAATCTGGTTGGGAAGAAATGTTGGATGAGGTATAGGAGTGGCCTCTGAGTGGTGGACAGGCAGGGTGGGGTCTTGTAGAAGCCTAGAGGTTGGGGGCAGTGCTGGCAGGGACAGACATCCAGACTAGGCCAGGGCACTAGACAGTTTGTGGGATTGGTAAGTGTGTCTGTGATGTGATATGTGGTATGTGGTGTATATGTGTGTCATGTGATATGTGATATTTGCAGTGTGTGTGTGTGTGATGTGTGCAGTACATGTGTGTGATATGTGGTGTGTATGTGTGTGTATGATGTGATATGTGTGGTGTGTGTATGGTGTGTGTGTGATATATGGGGTGTGTGTGTGTGTGTGTGTGTGTGTGTGTGTGTGTGTGGTATATAATGTGTGCAGTGTGTGTGTGTGTGTGTGTGTGTGTGTGTGTGTGATATGTGCTGTGTATGTGTGTGTGATGTGATGTGTGTGGTGTGTGTATGGTGTGTGTTTGATATGTGGTGTGTGTAGTGTGTATGATGTGTGCAGTGTGTGTGTTATGTGATATGTGGTGTGTGTGTGTATGTGTGTGTGTGTGTTTCCTGTGATATGATGTGTGTGGTGTGTGTGATATGTGGTATGTGTGTGTCATGTGATGTGATATGTGTAGTGTGTGTGTGGTGCACGTGTGTGTCTGTCATATGATATGTGGTGTGTTTGTGTGTGCACGCGTGTGTGTGTGTGTGTGTGTGTGTGTGTGTGTGTGTGTGTGACATTACAGGGACATACCTGGATAGATTCTGCTGAAGAATGTGTATGATCTGGCTGGGCAGTGGGGTTGTATCTAAAAGAAATCATAGAAAAAACATGTTTGTGTTAATTTGTTTTCAGAACATAATCTTTGAAATTGAGGAAAATACCATTGATGTTTTAATTTTACTTTAAAAACAAGTTTTCCAAAAAACTCTACCCCAGTTCTACACTTAACCCTTATTTGTTTGTTTGTTTGTTTTTTGAGATGGGGTCTCATGTAGTCCAGGCTGGCTTTGAGCTCATTGTGTAGCAGAGGATGACCTTGAACTCAGAATGCATTCCCTAAGTACTGGGATTCTAAGCATGAACTACCACACAAGGCTTAGGAGGTACTGTGAATGGAACCCGTGCTTCATGCATGTTAGGCGAGCACCCTACCAACCGAGCTATGTTGGCAGTCTACCCTTAATTAACACACATCCCATAGAATAAGAAATGATTCAACATTTCATGCAATAATAAACTAGGCATCTACTTCACACTGAAGAAATAATACCCTCCCCCAATTCTTTCTGCAGGGAAATGCTCGATGCTATTAAACAGATCCTTGCTGCAAAAACTGGAGACTCACTTCTAGTTTTCCGCCTCAAGCAGGAAACAAATAGTTTCTATAAATTATGTATTACCTTCTGGTCCCCCATATTGTATATGTGACATCTCCATCAGAGGTCTGCAACATAATATACCCGCATTCCCCTTAAAACCAGATTCTGTCTGTGGCAATGGTGAGGGCAAAGAAGGGCTGGAGATGTAGTTCAGTGGTAGTGTGCTTGTCTAGTAGTCATAGGTCCTGGGGTCCAACCTAGTACTGAAAAAGAAAGGAAGAAAGAAAAAAGGTGAGAGAGAGAGAGAGAGAGAGAGAGAGAGAGAGAGAGAGAGAGAGAGAGAGAGACTTTTCTAGGTTGAAGAAGTCCTGTGAACCAGCACAGGCTCCCAGACCTGAAAGCAAATCTGGGAGGCATCTCTGGAAAAGGTTTTCCTTCCCTGGAGAAAGTTGCAAAGGAGAGGCTCTTTCTCACTATCTGTCTGTGTTTGTGATGTACAGGGAACTGTAACCAGTTAAAGCCAGTACTAAGCACAGAAAAGGAGGTTTGTAAAGCTGCTCTGTTTCCTGTGGCTATTGAGTCCATTTGAAGGCTCCCTATTTGTGAATTCCTTATTGAACATAAGAATTAATAAAACAATTTTATTATTGTAGCTACGTTGTGTCGGTTTTCTATTACTTTCCATAAAAAATCCAGATCTGTACAAACTGTTTCTTCATGATGATGAACTAAGAGTGACATTTCATTAAACAGTTCCTATTGCAGTTGCTACATGGGCTCAGCTCAGTGGTTCAGTCATGAAAAAGGTGGCGTTTTCTGTTCTCTATGAATGTTCAGCCCTGGTGAGCTACTTGGAATAGGAAACCACCCAGAACACTCATGTTTTCAGAAGCCTTTGCTTCTAGTTCCCATGAGCAAGAATTTTGTGTATTTTGATTTCTGTATTCAACTTCATTCCTTTAGTTGATTACTGAGATTCCATCACCCCATTTTCTTTGCTTTTTTGAGACAGGGTCTCTTGTATACCATGCAGACTTCAAACTTGGTATATGTCATAGAATAACCTTGAGTCCTCCTTCTTCTGGCCTTCATTTTCTCAGTGCTGGGATTTCAGGCATGCACCAGTTTATCTGGCCTCCTCCAACCTCACATTTGAACGATAAGAAAATACATATTGATGGCTGGCAGTGGTGGCGCTCGCCTTTAATCCCAGTACTCGGGAGGCAGAGGCAGGCAGGTCTCTGATTTCAAGGCCACCTTGGTCTACAGAGCTAGTTCCAGGATAGCCAAGGCTACACAAAAGAACATTGTCTTGACAACCCCTCCCCCCCAAAAAAAAAACAAAAAGAAAGAAAGGAAAAAAGAAAGAAAGAAAGAAAAGAAAAGAAAAGAAAAGAAAAGAAAAGAAAAGACATATTAGCAATGGAGCAGAAATGATTTAGGACTATTGCCTAATAGTTTTCAAAAATGTCTCTTGGGGTTAGAGAGGTGGCTTAGTGGCTAAGAGCACTTATTCCTCTTGCAGAAGACCTGGAAGGCTATGGCTCCCAGCATCCACATGGTGGCTTACAACTGTCTACAACTCCAGTTCCAGAGCTCAGTCTTCATTACCTGACCTCCACATTCACCAGTTGTGTACTAGGTGCATTTGCATACATTCAGGCAAAACACTCATACACATCAAAGTAAATAAATAAATAAGTCTGGATCTAAAAGAAATTAAATATCTCTTACAAGGGATTTCTGGCTATTTGCCTATTGCTTGTTTGAAATTCAACAGCTCTGAGCAGGCTGCTGGCCACAGCACTCGAGTAGCTACTTCATCGTTGAAGCTGCTGCTTAACTGGAATGGGATATTTTGGCGCATTTTTTCCATTGGAATTTTTTTTTTTGAGGTATATTTAGTCCAGTTTCCTTTTTCCCTGTTCTTACTCTGCTGAGAGGTGGCGAGTGTGCTGAAACTGGATATCTGCATTTACTGTATGTTTGCAGATGTTTGTGTTTGCCTCTGGAATTCCATGCACAATGACATCTTGTTCTGATTTTCTGATTTTTGGTGAACTTGGACAATATGACACCTCATTGGTTTTCTTGTGTTGTGTGTGTGCGTGTGTGTGTTAGAGTGTGAATGTGTATTTGAATGTATGTATGTGAGCCTGTGTGTGTGATTGTGTGTAGGCAGAGGTCAATTTCAGGCCTCCATTATTCCTTGGGAGATGTGGTGGCTTGAATGTTATTGGGAGGTGTGGCCTTGTTGGAGTAGGTGTGGAGGTGTTGGAGGAAGTATGTCCCTGTGGGTGGACTTTGGAGTTTTAAGACAGGCCTAGTGGCACTCTTTCTTCTTGCTGCCTGCTGATCCAGATGTAGAACTCTTGGCTCCTTCTCCAGCAGCATGTCTGCCTGAGGTCGACCATGCTTCCTGCCATGACAATAATGGACTAAACCTCTGAACCTGTATGCCAGCACCAATTAAATGTTTTCCTTTATAACAGTTGCCATGGGATGGTTGTTGTTGGTGTGTTCCTTTAATCCCAACACTAGGGAGGCAGAGCCAGGTGGATCTTTGTGAGTTCAAAGCCAGACTGGTTTACAGAGCTAGTTCTAGGAGAGCCAGGGCTATTGCACAGAGAAACCTTGTCTTGAAAAAACAACAGAACAAAACAAAAATGTTGCCATGGTCATTGTATCTCATCACAGCAATTAAACTCTAACTAAAACTAAGTCAGGAGCTCACAAAACAGGCTATGCTTTCTGGCCAATCAGACATGGTGTCTGCCAGTTGTGGTATTACAAGTGCATATTGCCATGCTCAAATTCTTCATGTGAGTTCTGGGATCAAGGTCGGGTCCTCATGCTTGCACAGTAAACAGTTAGCCAACTGAGCTATCTTTCAGCTCTTGCCAACTTTCTTCATAAAGTGGGCAGTGACCTTGGAGGTCTATGGAAAGTTGCTTTCTGAATGAATTTATCATTGGCTTATGGCTACATGAGTCATAACAGTTACTTTAATGGTCATGGGATAGCCTTGAATTTACACACATCCATCTAGAAGATCCCCAGAGTAAAAAATACAGTGGTCATATCAGACCTATAAAGAAATGTTTTCACTGCCTAGAAATGGTATGGCACACTATAAGGGGTCTAGTCTGGGTCAGAACTTGGTGTTTCTTTTCTGTAGCTGTTTCCTCACAGCACTTAATGGCATGGCTGTTCACAGAGCCTTTTCAGTAGTGAGAGCACAGTGTTTGAGAAAAGGTCATTTAAGTCAGCTGCAGGAGCCCAACCATCTCCAAGAAACTACAATACAAACACAGTCATGGAAGAAGTCACTAGGGTTCATGAAAAACACTGTCTTGGTCGAAGTCACTAGGATTCATGATGTACACTGTCAACACTGTCACAGTAGAAGTCACTTGGATTCATGAACGCTTGTTTTCTCCAGGGTAGATGGGTTACTGGTGGGTTTTCTGAATTTGGCAGAATGTGAAAGTATGTACAGGATTTATTTTTAAATGTATTTCTCTTTCAGTTTGAGGAATTAAATAAATGCCTCACATTTTTGGCTTTACCATTGTTGCTTTGCTTGAGCCAAAGATAAGAATAGTTCTATGCATTGACATTTACCTGTTTCTTTTCTCAGGATGTTTATGCTTAAGGAATTTCCTGAACAGAAAAATTGAATGCTGGAGGGTAGGGTCCTCTCCTCCATTGACACATTCATGTGTTTTGTTCGTTCATTCAATCAATTTGGCCTGTAATGCTCCAGATGCACTGCTAAGTTCCTCAAGGGACAAAAGCAGGCATGCTCTGGGCTCACAGAACATGTGGTTGGTACCTACAGGGAAGATGCATCTGAAAAAAAATCAGACTAATTCACTATGATTCCCAGGAAAGCAGAACAAATTAGCCATCTAGGGACATCTAGAGAAATGATAGTTTCCAAAAGAAATCCATTAAGAGTAGGGCTGTAAAAGCCCTTCCCCTAAAATGAAATTGACGACTACTCTTTATGCCATCCTAGAGCCCTCATCCAGTGGCTGATGGAAGCAGAGTCAGACATCCACAGATATACACTGAGCTGAAATCGGGAATTTAGTTGAAGAGAGGGAGGAATGAAGAGCGAAGGGGTCTGTACCAGGTTGGAGAAACCCACAGGAACAGTTGGCCTGAACAAGGGAGAGCACATCGACCCCAGATGCTGTCGGGGAGGTCAGTACCAGACTGATCCAGACCCCTGAACATGGGATCAATAAGGAGGCCTCTGCACTCTAGGGGGCCCCTGGTAGTGTGGATTAGTATTTTCCCCTGGTGTAAGAAGGGACTTTGAGAGCCCATCCCACGTGAAGGGTTACACTGGACACATGGGGAAGGGCCCAGGACCAGCACAGGAAGATTTGGTGGACTTTGCAGAGCCCCCGTAGAGGGCCCTACCCTGCCTGGGGAGTGGTAGGTGGATGGGGTAGGGGGTAGGGTGGGAGTGGGGGAGGAGGGATGGGGGTGAGGGGAGGGAGAGGGAGAAGGGACTTACATGTGAAACAAGCTTGTTCCCTAACTTGAACTAATAAAAAAAATTAAAAAAAAAAAACAAACTAAAGGTCTTTAAACATAAAAAAAGAAAAAGAGTAGGGCTGTGGGCTGGGAAGATGACAGGATGGATAAAGTGCTTCATGCAAGTGTGGGGACTGGAGTTTGATCCCCACAACTCACATCAAGAAGCTAAGTGTGCCGTGGTACTTACAAAGCCAGGTCCAGGCCAGTGGCAGAGTTTGTATCAAAAAATGAAGGGATAACATTTGAGGAATGACATACGTGGGGCCCTCTGGCCTACACAGGTGTGCTCACACACGAGCATGCACCTCTCCGCACACATATGCACATATACATAGAAAGAATCATGTAGGAGGGTATTGATAAAGAAAAGTCTGTATTCCTCACCAGTGATGGAATTTGAACTGCAGTTAGGACCAGAGAAAAGAGGACTTGGATGTAAAAAGAGCCAGCGATGGTTGCCTCATGGAAGAGCCATGGGAGGATTTTATGGCAGGAAAGAGCTCTATCTGGTCACCTTTGGAAAGGTGACCTGGCAGTAGACCTAAGGAAGGGATTAGAGACAATGTGAGACTAGTGGTTAGAGAGGGGAGACGCTTGGGTGTCGGAATGGGAGGCAGATGCTGATGGTGATGCTGGAATGTAGGAGGTACAAGCAGGGCCTGTAGGGTTTGCCAAGCAGCCTCAGTGCCAGGGCATTGTCCAGTAAGTGTTCTGTGGTGGCAATGCCTAGAAAGCAATGAAACATTACACACATTACCAAGGCAGGTCGGTGTCTGTAGCTAGCGCCTTCGTTAGTAATACTGGGCACTTGACAAACAGGCAGTGGAGAGATCCCTGCTGGGAAACGGAATTCTACACCAGGGCTTAGGGGCTCCCAAGGTTATGGGCATCCCTCCTTTTCAAGCTTTCTCCTCAAAGCCAAATCCTAAATTCTTATACAGAAAGCACAAAAAACAAAAAGGCACATCTGTGTACTACTCCAGGCAGCTCCTTGGGCATTTCTGGAATCCCAGGACTGTGTTAAACTGTCCGGAAAGTTTGCTAGGCTGACCAGTCCTTAGTCAACCCCAAAGAAACTAGAATCTCAGAGAAGTTAAGTGATTTTTCTAGGTTCACAAAGCTGGATGGGGATAGAACCAAGGTCCAGTTTAATGTCCCTTCAAAGCAGGGGACAAACAATTAACACTTACTGTTTTATTTTCATTTCACTTAATTATGTCTGTAAGGTCTATTGTTGGTTTTATTTAATTACTATTTGGTCAGGAATCACCTTGAATTACCTGGGGTTATACTGGTACATGTCACTATGCCTGGTTTGAATTTTCTCTTTCTGTAAAGATACTGGTCAAGTTGGACGAGATCCACTTAGGATCACATCTTACCACCATCAGCTTGTTAAAGACTACATTTATTAATACAGTTATATCCTAAGTTCCTGTGGGTGAGGACTGTGACAGATGAATTTGGGGGCCCAGATGGAGGAAGGTATCAGTCTACAAAGCACTATGCAGACATGAATTCTGTGCTTGTTAAAAGACAGCCATGGCTCTGCGAACAGAAAGGAGGTGCCCTGCCTCATTATGCAAAGTGGTTCCTATTGCAAAATAGGGTACAGTTTTGGAACCCTTTCTGATAGGACCCTGTGAAAGAAAGATGAAGAAAGAAAAGATGAAGAAAGAATCAGGGTATGCTAATATCAGGAGATGCTCTAATCAGCTCAATGTGAATGTCTTAATAAGCCTTGCACCCTGGTGAGTCTGACTGACAACCACAAGGCATTGCTCTTCTTGGCACGTGCACATTTATGATGATGTCAGAGGCTCCCATCCTGCACACTAGGAAACAGAACGCTGACCTGAGGAAACGGGGAGGGCGGGGGGGGCGGCGGAGGGGGCGGGGGGGGGATATTTGTTCACTTTTGAATTCAGGCACTATGTGAGCTGAGATCTTGCACCCGCTGTTCTGTTCCAAACGAGGCTCTGGTATTTAAACACCAATTTTCAACTTTGGAGGATGATTTCTGTTCTTGGCCTTGAATTCTGAAGCCCAGTGTTTTCACGTAAAACATCTTTGTTCTGCGTTACAGTGTGGGTTTATTCAAAGCAAATGCTGTCTCCTAAATTTGGAGTATTTGCTACCCGAAAGAAAGAAAATTTGGTGACATACCATTAACTGTGTCCTGAAAGAAGAGCTATTAGGCTAAGTTATATGTGTGTATTCATGTGTGTTTGTATGTATCCATGTGCATATGTATGTGTGGTCATGATTGTTCATGAGCACGTGTGTGTTCATATATATGTGTCTTTTGTGTGTGTTTAATGTTTGCATATGCATGTGTGTATGTGTTCCTGTGTGTATGTTTGTGAGTACATGTTCATGTGTGTTTGTGTGTGTGTTAATATGTGAGTATATCTGTCTGTATGTGTACATTTGCATATATTTGTAAATTTATGAATGTGTGCATTTCATTTATGTGTGTGTGTTAATATGTGTGTATGTGTGCATTTGTGTATATGTGTGTGTTTACAGATGGAACCATCTTCTAGAAGCCTCAAAATTTTGGTCTAAATGGACAAAAAATGGCTCCTTAAGAAGCAATGATTTGGATGGACCCTAGAGAGATTTGTCTCTGCAGTGTCCAGGTGGCTTACTGTGTTTGCTCACTGTTGTGTTGGGGACAGGCCCCACCTGCCAAAAGCATTGCAGAAGCCCCTATGAGACTCCTGCCAGAATTCCCTCTTCTGGTGCAGATGCTGTGTCCCCCAGGAGACGCTTTGGCTGACACTGACTTGCAGAGACCTTTCCTGCTCGCTTTTCAAATTCTTCTGCTCCCAAGGCCTGCCCCTCTCACTCTTGTTGTCCTTGCCTCTGAACCCTGAGCTTGGCCCTGCTTCCCCATAACTCTCTCCTCATGTGTACACTTGGAAGGTCTATTTTCTGTGTTTGTTCCTTCAGAGACCATCTCAGGACACCTTGTCACACTGGGCCTCCCTTTCACACATATCACCATGTACCTGATAGCTGAGCATTCATCTCTGTGTCAGCTCCCTTCACAGACTGAGGCCTAAAGGGAACCGTGTTAGTCAATGCAATGATTTGTTGTTTTGAATGTTTCCCCTAAGACTTGTGTTGGTTTTCATTGTCAATGTTGTTACACATCCAGCTGTAAAAATGGATCTCTGTCTGGGTCTGTATGATCGTCGTCTTCTTTTAGTCTCTCTCTCTCTCTCTCTCTCTCTCTCTCTCTCTCTCTCTCTCTCTCTCTCTCATGTTTTAATGGTTGCCTTTATCCTTGATTTTTAAATTGTAGTTGAATTTTAAGTTATGGATCACAAAATTCATGATTGTGACATGTGCAATGCAGAATTTGGGAGACTTTACAGAGGTGTGCCATAGTCACCACCATCTCACCTGAGACCTTTTCTATCATTGGACTACTTTCCCACCAGCATGTCCCTAACTGTCACTGTGTCTCTGCCACATTCTGTAGAGCTGTTAATATGCTTTCTGTGTCCATAGACTTGCCTGTTCCAGACATTGGGCCGTTAGAGCAGGCAATATATTACTTTGGAGTTTCTGATTTCTTCTTTTAGCATGTTTTTGAAATTCATCTATGTTATATAGTTATTGATATTATGTTCTTTTTTAAAATATTTAACTAATTTGTCTAATGAATTTATGTGTGTGCCTGGGTCTATGTATGTGTACCATATGTGTAGGAATACAAGGAATTCAGGAGAGGCACTGGATCCCTTGGAACTAGAGTTATAGACAGTTGTGAGCCACTAAGAACTGAACCCAGGCCCTATGAAGAAGCCATACACCCACTCTCTTAAGCTCTGAGCATCTTTCCAACGTTCTTTTTAAGACTCATTGTGTGGATAAATGGTGTTTTCCCCTTTAGTACATGATGGCCATTTCGAGTATTTCCTCGTCTTTGGCTTAATTAGGCTGCTGTGAACATGGACATATAGGACTTCGTATGAGCATGTTTTATTTTTGTTAGGTAATTTTTAAAATTTCTTGGTGGAATTGCAAATGATACAATGATTAGTAATCAGTGTCTATAAATTGTTGTATGGTCTCCCAGAGTGTTCCTGTGATTGAACACTCTCATGCCACTGACTGAGGCATTTATGCTTTATTATGTCCTCACCAACACTTGTCCCAGGGACTGTCTCTGTTCCTCAGTGCTCCCTGTTGTGCATGGCATTTTCATGTACTTGTCAGTCAGCTGGATCTTTTGGTGAGTTCTTTACTCAAGGCTTGGCCATTTCAGATAGTTCTACATGGGGTTAGGGTTCTATATTATTTCTAGATATAGTTTGAGGAGTTTTTATTTGTGATTAGTAATTATTAATAATTATTAGTTGTAAAAAATAAAAAATAATTATTAGTTGTATTTTAATGAGGATCGGCCTGATGTTTCCAAATGTGTGCAGCTAATGCTGGTCAGCCAACCTCTCACTTCAGACCATTCTATTATATGATTTTAGAAGACTTTCCTCCGGTTTGTAGCTTGTCTTTTCAGTCACTTTGATGTTTAGAAATGAAACCTTTTTAATTTTAATGCAGCCCAATTGAGTGTTTTTATGACTTGCATTTTTTTAGTGTTATGTTAGAAATTCTTTACTTATTCTGGTTACAAAGATATATATATATATATATATATATATATATATATATTTGATATATATATCATCTGTCTATCATCTATCTGTCTATCTATACAAGTAAGGTATTAGTGCTTAATGCTATTAATGCTTAACACTAATTAGTACCTACATACATGCACACATACATATATATTTTTTTCTTTCTTTCTTTCTTTCTTTTTGTTTTTTGAGACAGGGTTTCTCCGTGTAGCTTTGGAGCCTATCCTGGCACTCGCTCTGGAGACCAGGCTGGCCTTGAACTCACAGAGATCCGCCTGTCTCTGCCTCCGGAGTGCTGGGATTAAAGGCATGTGCCACCAATGCCTAATTATATTTTCTTTTTTTAATGTGGGTTTTACAGGTGAAACTCAGATCCTTGTATTTGCCAGGGAAGTAATTTACTGACATAGCTATCTCCTCAGCTCTGAATCCTAACTTCCATTTCCTTGATCTCTGCCTATCCTTCATGATTGTGGTTTTGTACTGAGTTTGGAAACTGGGTGGTGCCTGTCTTCCAACTTACTCTTTTTCAACACTGCAATGGCCTTGCACCTCTCAGTGTTGCCAGCCACATATTAGGAGGAGCTGCCCAATTCGTCAGAAGGACTGGGTGGTGGGATCCTGCAGCAGGGGTTGCAGTGACTCTGCTGGCCAGCTAGGGAATCTGACTGTGAGTGATCTTTTCCTTGTTTGTCCAATTGTGGTTTGTTGAGCTTCTAGGTCTGTAGGTTTCTATTTTCATCAAATTTAGAAACTTAGACTGTTTCTTCAGACTCCCCCCCCCCCCCGCTTTTCTTCTGAACTAGTTACCAGTATGCTCATCTTCTCGATGCTAATCCATGGATTTACAGGGTGTAATGACTCTTTCCATTTTTTCTTCTTATTTGATTAGACTGGCTAATTTCTAATTAACCTCTCTTTAAATTTACCAGTGTGTTTTGAGACATGGGACCTTATGTCTGTCAGACTGGCTTCAAACTTGATTGTATCACAAGCCTTGAGCTTCTGATCATCCTGTCTCCACCTCCCACATGCTGAGCTTACAGATGTGTGCCACTGTGATTGGTTATGCAGTGCTGGAGATGGAATCAGGAAGTCCAGTATGCCAGACAAGCACTTGACTGACTGAGTCACATGCCAGCCCCATTAGTGGCAAATCTGAGTGGATGTCTATATCAGTTAATGTAATTTTCATTTTTAGAATTTCCTCTTGGTTCTTCTTTTTTAAAAAAATAATCACTCAATTTCTACACATTCTTATTTGCTCAGTCATTGCTGTTATACTTTCATTTAATCTTTAAACATGTCCTTATTCCATGCACATATTTACAACAGCTGCTATGCAGTCTTTGTCTACTAAGTCCATCATCCAACAGCAGGAACAGACATTTCCTTTGACTGACTTTTTCCCTTGAGAACACTTCTCTGATTCCTTGTTCATGATCTTTTAAAACAAAAATAGTTGAAACTTTAAAAGTAAATTTTAGTTAAATTAACCAATATGCTTTCATTATTTTCTGTGCTTAACTTAACTTCTTATATCTTTTAAATGTTCATTAAGTTATTAAGCAAAGAGATGAAGGGCTGGGAAGATGGCTTAGATGTAATATCATTCCAAGCATGAGGACCTTCGTTCTGTCCACTGAGCTCACATAAAAGAGATGGGCATACTTGGCGTTGTAGAGCACACATTTGATCCCAGCACTGCAGAGGCAGAGTCAGTCATATCTCTGTGAGTTTAAGACCAGATGGCTCCCTGGGGCTTGATGGCTAGCCAGGCTGGCCTATCTGAAGGAGATCTAGGTTAGTGAGAGACTTTGTCTAAGCAAAAGGTAGTGCATTCCTGAGGAGTAATACCTGAGGTTCTCCTCTGGCCTCTACTTAAAACACATCTGTATGTAGATACACACAGATGTGCGCACGTGTGCGCGCACACACACACACACACACACACACAGTATCAAACATACACACACATATGCTTAAGGACACAGATTTTCCTAAATGTCTGGAAATAACTGTGCTTAGGTTTGAAGGGTTGTTTGGTAGAAAATTCTACCAAATTAGGAGTTCTTTACTTCAGCTCATTTGCTCAATTGACCTCTGAAGTCCCCTTGATTTCTAGGTATTTTTCCTGTACATATTTTCTTGCTTGTGGATTTTAGATTTTCCGTTACTATTGTTCACTAAAATGTATCTCTGTGTCCAGTTTCCTTGTTTCACCCTGTTAAGTGTTTGAGACACATGTTTGGTTGAAGTTTTACTTTCTGGAAGGTTCTCATCTCTCATTCCCTAGTGTTCCTTTTCGCTCTGTAGTTGGCCTTGAATATGTGCTAGAACACATGCCTAGCAGGAGACAGTTTTGCTCACCAGATAATATTTAGTAAAGTTTACAAACAACATCTTTGGTTCTGACTGCTAGAGATGCTACTGACATCTAGAGAGGAGAGGTCAGGGATGCTGACGAAAATCCCAGGAACCCATGGCAGCTCCTGACACAAAGGAGCACTTTGTCCAACATGCCAAGGGTGCTTAGCTGATGAGGTCATCCAGATCCAGAAGTCACACAGATGTCTCTCTCTCTCTCTCTCTCTCTCTCTCTCTCGCTCTTCTCTTCCTCTCCTGTGTGTGTGAGAGAGGGAGAGAGAGAGAGGGAGGGAGGGAGAGAGAGAGAGAGAGAACTCTACATTCCTCCTCTCCCCTCCATTTCCTTTCCTTTTCCCTTTCTTTCATATTCCCTTCCTTTCTTCATTTCCCCAATCTTTCTTCATTCTTCTAAGCCCTTCCCTCCTCTTCTCTTCCTTTCCTTTTTTTTTTTTTTTTTTTTTTTGAATCAAGGTCTTACCGTATTTAGCAGGCTGGCCTGGAACTTCTTGCCTCAGATTCCAAAGATCCAATCTCAAAATTAAAAGAATGAGCTGTAGCTGTAGTCCAGAGGAAGATGTGCTTGCTTAGCACACAAAACTCTACCTTTAAGCCCTAGCATTCAAACCAACAGCTAATGACAGCCACTTGCCCTGGATGCCCTCTGTCTGTCTCTTCACACTGTGTCCTAAGTCCTTCCTCAGCACTGTATTTTAGCTTCATTCACTTATTATCTGTTATCTAGCTACTTTTCTTTCTTTCTAAATTTGTATTTTTTACTGCTGTGTGTGTGTGTGTGTGTGTGTGTGTGTGTGTGTGTGTGTGAGAGAGAGAGAGAGATCATGTATGTGGAGGCCAGATGACAGCCATGTGGAGTTGGTTCTTCCTTTACCTGGCTTCTAGAGATTGAACTGGGTATAGTTGGAAAGTTTTCTTTGTCTTGCCTAGGTTTCTCCCCCACCCACTGGTCTCTATAGCCCCTTATTAAATAATCATTCTAAGGCTTGATATTAATTATAATTGTTTGGCTAATGGCTCAGGCATATTACTGACTAGCTCTCCCAATTAAATTAACCCATTTATATTAGTTTATAATTTATCATGAGGCTAGTGACTTGTAACTTCTTTCTTCCTTGGCAGCTACATGTCATCTCCTTGACTCTGCCTTTGTTTGGATTTCCCACCTGGCTCTTTTCTGCTTAGCCATTGACCAAATCAGCTTTATTCAAAAAAGCAACACATATTTGCAGCATACAGTAGGACATCCCATGTCAACTGGGGTCTTCAGGCTTATGTCATCAGGCAGTAAGCACCCTTACCCACTGAGCCATGCCAGCCTGAGTTTTCTTCTTGAGGTTTTCTTGATTATGCTTACAAGGTTCTTGAATGATTTTTACAACTGTTCTCAAAGGACCCCATCTGTAAATAACATCACATTGTGGATGTCAACATCCGAAATTTATAAAACACTTTCGGTGCATCACATCTACACTGAAAAATATGAACAGCTATCTTATTTGTGTTTGATTTTTAGAGTTAATTTTTCAAATTTAAATTTTTGTCAGCTCATGTTAAGTGCTAAGATTTAGGTCATCCCCCCTCCATTCTTTCTCTGTTCTTTCTCTGCTCCGTGTGCATTTCTCTTCCAGTGTTTTCCTCTGGAGTTTCTGGGCTCTAGTCCAGGCCAGGCTGTATAATGCTCACTTGGGTTATTCCTTTCCCAGCCCATATTAAGGATGCTGCATCGAGGTCCTGGATCCGAAGGTGGCTTGCTTAATTTCTGGTCATTTGGCAGTGGCTCAGTTTTCCTGCTTTCTCAGCCTATGGCTTGCTCAGATCCCTCTGCGTTTAGGGGAAGCTCAGCGCTGTCCTTCCACATAGTGCACCCCCACATCTTGGGCATCAAGCCCCCCTTATAATCATGGTATCGGAAGAACCAGGTGACTCATGCTACTACCTGCTGGGAGTTTGCAGGTGAGGAGCCCAGGCTTTAGAAAATAACAAGCAATTCTATAGCCTAGACCAGTGGGGGAGAGAGAGAGAGAGAGAGAGAGAGAGAGAGAGAGAGAGAGAGAGAGAGAGAGAGAGCGCTCATGTGGGGCCAGAGTCAGGACTGTGGCAGAGTTGTTGCAGAGATTTCTGGAGTGAGGGTGGGAGCTGAGTGCAGACAGCAATGAGGCCATGATCAGGGAGGAGACCTGGAATGGGGAAGGAATCAGTGAGTTGCTGAAGGTCCTGGATGAACAATTTCATCATTGAATTTAAAGGAGTTGTTTCCAATAGGTGACATGGTTTTGATTGGAGGTCCCTTGTGAAAGCATGGGGCACCACTTCCTCCCAAGGGCACATCTCCAGTAGCAATTGTGGGACCTTCTCCAAGAGATCCATGGCCCAGAGAGACATTGCTAGGTAGAGAGACAAGGGCTCGCTCACTCATAGCTCTGGAATCGTTAACTGTACTTGGGTTTCTAGGCTACAGGATACAGTTGTTCTGTGGAATTCCAGCTTTCCAAAGAACAGTTATCACTTAGAGCAGGAAATTTGCAAGTGGAAGGAACTGGAAGTTGTTCCTACTGAGAGCAACCTCTGCTGGTATCCTGACAGCTTTATCCCCCATACCTCCCCTGTGTCTGTGAGCAGTGGTAATAGTCTGCCTGTGCTTGGCTTGATAATTAGTTTCTTGCTGAGAGGAAAGTGATTTATTATATATGTATTTAGGGAATTCATTTCACAGTACCCACAGCAGAAGACTGGTTACTCTCTTAAGACATTTGTATCTTTCCTTTCTCCCCTTAATAGTGCTTTGAACTGTCAGGCTTGGGCCTCTCTCTCTCTCCCTCTCTCTCTCCCCCCTCTCTCTCTGTGTGTATGTGTGTGTGTTCCAACTTCAAGTCATTCCTCAGGTGTCATCCATCTTATTTTTGAGACAGGGTCTCTCACTGACCTAGTGCTGCCCAATAGTTTAGGCAGAATAGTAGGCCACTGAGTCACAGGGATCTGGCGGTCTCTACTTCTTTGACACTGGGATGACAAAGAAGTGCCATCATACCTGCAAATTTTCTTTTCTTTCTTTTTTTATTTTTGCATAGGTTCTGGAGATTGATCCCAGGTCCCAGTGCTTGCACGACAAATACTTTAAAAATCTCCCCTGCCCAAATATGTGGTTTTTCATTGGCTCAGACAGTGAAATGAAGTACAAAAAGCAGAGATTTCAGTTGTTTTCTGTGAGACAGTCTGGGTGCCACCATCAATAGTTTTTCCTGTTTCTAAAGAAACTGTCTGACAGTGGCCAACTGGTATGAAGATCAGCTTGTTCGGTTTTCACATCTTTATTAAGTATTTTTATGTACCTATGACAATTACCTGATAGTAACAATTTGGAAGCAGAAGGTTTTATTTTGGCTTACGGATTCAGAGCTTTCAGTCCATCTTGTTAGCAAGAGTGTGGCAGAACAGAGAGATTCTGCCAGGAGACAGAAAAGTACTGTAGGAAGGGGCCAGGACAAGGTATCATGGCTTTGGCAACCTAGGTCCTCTATCTAGGCCACACTGCCTACTTTTCAATACCTCGAAATAATACCGTCATTATTAATCAAGAGTTAACTCATTGATTAAGTATGTGCAGAAAGACTTAAGTATCACAGACACACCCAGCTACTAATGTCCTGGGCATTTCTCTGTTCAATCTACTTGATAGTACTAAGTGTCACAATGCCTTAGAACTTTTAAGTTTCAAATAAGAAAATAGAGAGGCTGTGTCTGCTCAAACCCTGCTTTACTAGAATCCAGAGCATCTTTAGAACAAGAAAAACCTGATAGACAGATGAAAGTGGCTGTCAGCCAAACAAGTGCTGCACTTTCATGGATGCTTTTAAGTATGCCCGAAGCACTGTGAATCTTACCAGAGTGTCTGACAATAGTCCTGTCCTTTGAAAAGTCCTGTTGTCATGGTAAATCTTGACTGGCAGCTTGATTTGATTTGGAATCACTGTGGAAGCAAACCTCTGGGCATGCCTGTGAGAGAGTTTCTAGAATAAGTTGACTGAGAAGACCCATTCTGCATGTGGGCAACATCATTCCAGCCTGGGATCCTGGACTGAATATAAAGGAGAAAGCAATTGATTGCCTGCAGTTATTTCTGCTTCCTGAGTGTGTATGCAATGCAAGAAGCTGCCTCAAGTTCATGTATCCATGACTTTCCTACCATGCTGAGCTAGATTCTGGAACTGTGAGCCAAATTAACCTTTCCTTCCATAAGCTGTTGTTGTTAGGACTTTGATATGGCATCAAGAAAAGTAAAGAATATAACACATGTCTAGGAACTTTGGGAAAACATCTCAGGTAGTTTGTGGCAAACATGGTGAAATCATCAACTTTGTGGAACACAGCAAGCAAGCACAAGGAAGGGAGCTGCCATCCCCTTGCTTTGTAGTCAGGGTGGGAGAAAGTATACATATATGAGTGGGATGCACTTTGCTCTACCTCTACCAAGCCAGGACAGACTCAAAGCTGCCAGAATTCTAAGTGGGACACAATGCTTTGACATAAGGCCACTGGTCAAGATTTCTCTGGAGAAGTGGGATTTGAATTTAATCTTTAAAAAACTATTTTAAAAACAAAGTTTTTATTCATTAACAATGATGGATTTTTTGAATAACAATATACATTTAAAAAAAACAAAAAATAAATAAATTATTTTAAATCCCTGTCATGTTACTTTGAGATTCAGGGACAATAAGTCAGCATTCCCAGGGATTCTCAGAATTTTCAAAAATAATAAGTGTATTAAACATATGTCAAATGGTCTTCACAGTCTGTTATTTGAATATCTAAGACCCTTCTTCAGGGAATAAAATACATTGCATTTAGTAATACTTACAAAGAATCACAGCTCACAGGAATATTCAAACAATGGAAAGTATAATTTAAAATCCAAGTCTCTTAGTACAGTAACAGCTCATCATGGAACCAATCTGAATTTGATTCTTGAAGTAACCATGTAATGCGATGATGAAGGAACTGTAGGATCTCGACAGCCATGGCAGGTAGCCTCTGAGGCGTGGGAGGGTGTAGGAACATAAGCTATCCTTTCCGTTTTCCTATAACCTGTGTGGTATTTCCCTGTTATGAGAAGGGCATCAAGACTTGGGTATACTTTGGCTGATGTCTGTGAGGAGGCTGGTGGGCTCTGATGGACTTGATCTAGTACCATAGAGTGTCGGGCCTCATAGAAGTGGCTCCATTCCATATTGAGTTAAGGTCACAGAATTCACACCTATCCTTGCTCTTTTGAGGTTAAAGGCCTAAGACCTAAAGGTCTATTGTATGGTTATTGAAGGATATTTGGCTCAAGATATGGAAACTAGATGTCTTAGTCCTCAAGGTCAGATAACAAGAGGTTTGATCTAAGGTATGGTTACTAGATGTTTTGAGAATTAAGGAAGTAATCAAATCTGTTTGTTCCTTGTATCATTGGTAAGGAAGTCCTTTTGCCTTTCCCCCACTTTTGGTTGGGGTATATAAGAACTTTGAGCAATAAACTTGGGGTGGATCCCAGTATTCACTGGATGCCCTCCCAATTCTACCTTCTGTCTCCAGCCTGTTTCTTTCCTTAATCTGCACTCCTCGGGAACAACCCAGATTAGTCAGCTGGACCAAACAAGAGGCTGGTGCTATGTGATTTCTCTCCTACAGACTCTCTTAGCCTTACTCAGTCAGTAAACTACTAAAAGCTGTCTTTTGAGGGGTGACTGCATAGCTCCAATGCAGGAGGCCCCAAGTTCATAAACCAGGTGTGTTGGTAATACCTGTAGCTCCCCCCAGCAACTCCTGAAGCAGAGGCAAGAAGATCAGAAATTTAAGGCCATCTGTCTTAGTTGGGATTTCTATTGCTGTGACAGAACACCATGACCAAAAGCAAGTTGGGGAAGAAAGGATTTTATTTGATTTCAACACTTCTGTTCATCACTGAAGGAAGTCAGGACAGAAACTCAGACAGGGCAGGATCCTGGAGGCAGGAGCTGATGCAGACGCAATGGAGGGATGCTATTTACTGGCTTGTCCCACTTGGCTTGCTCAGACTGCTTTCTTATAGAATCCAACACTACCAGTGCAGGGATGGCACCACCACAATGGCCTTCTCCTATCAATTACTAATTGAGAAAATGCCCTATAAGGCTTGCAATGGCTTTATGGAGACATTTCCTCAATTAAGATTCCCACCTTTCCGATATTGTTAGTTTGTGTGTCAAGTTGATATAAGACTAGTCATCACACCATCCTCTGCTATACAGCCACTTAAAGGCCATCCTGGACTACATGAGACCCTGTCACAATAAAACAAAATAAAGTTGGACAAGGTAGCTAAGCCTCTAATCATGGAGGATGAGGTAGAAGGACTGTTGGAAATTTAAGTCTGTCTGGGTTGCATAGCAAAAAAGAAGGTGAAAAATAAAATTAGAATTAATAAAGTTGGAGCAGAGAAGCACTTACATTGTTTGATGTCTTATTTAGAATATAGATTTTTTCCTTGATAGAGATGGTGATGATATTTGGAATGACTCTATAGTTGACACTCGGGTAGAGTCTGTGTCTCTCCATATGTGGGACTGAGAGAGAATGAACCTCAAGATGTCAGGGAGGAGCAAATGAATAATTGCCATGAATGAAATATCAATCATGCTCAGATACCGAGGTCCTACTACCTTGCCTGTTTTAAAATGAGGCTCTCACTGCAGCACAGGCTGACTTTGAACTGGTAATCCTCCTGCCTCAGCCACCTGAATGCTGGGAGCTAGGCTATCCAGTGTGTACTATCATACCTGTCAAGGTTTGGCTTTTTCTGGTAACTGAAAGTTAAATTTCCTGTAATGCTGTCTTTGCATATACAAAAGCCCAACAATACTTAAAAAGTCAGATTGGCATCACAAATGTGGTATGGATTTTGACATAAAACCTCCCATGTCTACCTTGGGAACGCTTCCCTGGAGGTTTCAGAGGTGTCTTTGGGGGCACAGGGTGAACTGATGGGCACAGGGAAAGAATCTGAGTCTGACATCTCAAAATGTCAAAACCCTAAACAGTGTACAAATATGAAGCATCTAGTTGTTATCTGTGGTGGTTTGAATAGGCACAGCCCCCACAGGCTTACAGATTTGAATGTTTGGTCATTAGGGAGTGGTGCTACTTGACCAAGATTAGGAGGGAGGCATGGCTTTCTTTGTTGGAGGACATATGTCACTGGGGTTAAGCTTTAGAGTTTGAAAAGCTAAAGTCAACCCGGTCTTCCTCTATTCCTGCTCTGTGGATCCAGATGTAGAACTCTTTTTTTTTTTTTTTCCGAGATAGGGTTTCTCAATGTGGCTTTGGAGTCTATCCTGGCACTGGCTCTGGAGACCAGGCTGGCCTCGAACTCACAGAGATCCACCTGCCTCTGCCTCCTGAGTTCTGGGATTAAAGGCCTGCGCCACTAATGCCTGGCTTTTTTTTTTTTTTTTTTTTTCCGGATGTAGAACTCTTAACTCCTTTCCAGCACCATGTCCACCTGCCTGCTGTCATGCTTCCTACCACAATAACAAGGGACTAAACCTCTAAAAACATAAGAGTTGCCGCTGCCGAGGGCCATGTCTGGGTTTGTGGACCTGCTGCAAATGGGCCTGGAGTTGTGTCCTTGGCTCCTGTTACCAGTGAGGGCTCTGCAAATGCCCAGGGTCTGGCCAGCCACTTGAGACCATGTTGGTGTCCAAGGGCCATACTTCCACCAGGATCATACAGATCTGGGTGGCGTGTGCTGCCACTGGGGCCATGGTGGCATCTGGACCTGAACTGCTGCCAAGGGCCATGTCTGGGTCCATGGTCCTGCAGCAGCTGGAGTCTGTGATGATGCCCACGGCCCCATGTTAGCACAGGGGTCATTGGAAGTATGCTATACTGAGCCTGCCCCACTTTTCACTGGCCCTGGAATGCCTGGCCCTGCCCCTAGCTTGATACTGCAGCAGGAGAGCTGGTCCTGTTCCTCAGGGGAGAGCTGGACCCTGCACTTGGGAAAGATGGCCCTATCCTTCACCACAGGTATACACCTCACCTGGGCAGCACACTAGAGTTGATCCTGTGGTCAGGGATGCAGGTGAGCCCAGCTGAGGGTGTGAGAGCAAGAGAGCTGACTCCTCCCCTCCATCTATCATGTGGTGGCATGGGTGAGGGAAAGATGCCCTCCCTGCTCCATCCCTTGCTAGCTGTGGCAGGCAAGAGAGCTGGCCCTGGAGTTATGAGAGTGAGAGAACTAGCTCTGCCTTTTGCTGGCTGCAACACACAGGAGAGCAGGCCAGCACACTAGAGCTGACCTTGTGTCAGCGATGCAAGTGAGCCAAACCTGAGAGCAGGAGAACTGATCCCACACCACCTTCTTCTATGCCCCCACCACAGTCAGGAGAGAGGGCCCTGCACCTTGCCCGGGCAAACTAGTAGAGCTGGCCCTCGTGGTGTGAGTGTGGGTGAGCCGGGTATGAGGACCTGAGAGCAGGAGAACTGGCCATACCCCTTGCTGCAGGCTGCATTGGGTGAGCTAGCAGAGGCCATGCTGGAGTAGTGAAGTCCCTCGCCAGATAGTGAAGATGAGGGAAAGCTGAGGGCTTACCAACCCAGCTACCACCCAGGCCCAGAACCAGGGCTATGAGTTATCCCACCCCAACATCCATCTCATCTATGAACTGTTGGAGCATGTGAAGGGGATGAACCTACAGATCCCTAACAGCAGGATCTCATGACACAGGACAGCAACAGGACAGCCAAGAAGAGCCCCAGTGAGAGCCCATTACCCATGGCGTATCACAAGTCAGAAGCCTCAAACCAGACCAATGACTTGTGGCAATGAAATCTTGCAAGTAAAGACAAATGGACTAAAGGGTAAACTGTGTGACTCAGTGGATCACACCATAGCTTCCATGACAAGATTCTTTTCCTTTCTTTTTGTTTTGTTTGTTGATTTTTTTGTTTAGTTTTTATTTTTCTTTCAATTGTTTGTGGGGGGAGTTGCAAGGGCAAAGGGCAGATGTGAGTGGATGAGGAGATAAATGGGATCAGAATGTATGATATGAAATCCACAAAGAATCAATAAAAGTAAAAAAAACAAACAAACTAGTTGCCATGGTCATGGTGTTGCTTCACAGCAATAGAACATGGACTAAAATATTACCTTCTTGAGGTAAAATCAGTAAGGGCTGTACCATTCTGTTTCCTCCATTCCCTTAATGAGCTTTGTAGGGTGCTCAGCATCCTGCCTCCCTCCCCTGTATCCTTTTACTGCTCTTTCCCAGCCTTATTATTTCTTCTACAATATTTTAAGGATATATATTATATATTGAAAATACCCCCTTCCCCTCCCAACCCAGCCCCCTTTGCTCTCCTGGACATTGTCATCTGTCTACTTTCATGTCATATATATATATATATATATATATATATGTGTGTGTGTGTGTGTGTGTGTGTGTGTGTGTGTGTGTGTGTGATAGAGGAGTGGAGGTATGAAATGATATGGGGATGTTAAGAAGTAGGAGTGGCAGTAACCAGGATACACTATATACACCTATAAAATTGTCAAAGAACGAACTGAATAAAGTAATAAAAATTCCACTGTGTATCCTTATCCATTCCTCCGTTGTTGGACACCTAGGTTGGCCCTATGACTTAGCCACTGTGAATAGTGTTTCCAAAATGTGCACGTGCGTGTCCCTCTGATACAGTGAGTTTGGTTCTTTGAGCTAATTAGCCAGGAGTGGTGGAGCTGGGTTGCATGGAAGATCCAATGCTAGTTTTTGAGAGAGTTCGCAGTGGCTAGACCAGTTTATCCTACCACCAGCTGTGCATAAGGGTTCTCTTGCCAACATCCATTGTTTGTTTTGTAAGTATTTCAGTGGTATCTTCCTGAGGCCTCCTGAAAAGCTGTCTTCCCCTGATGTTTTCTCATGTCACAAAGTGGTTCCATCATCCTTAGCTTTTCCCTTCTGGTGTCTTCTAATTGGTGACACCAACATATTAGAGTTATGCAAATATGAACTAACTTTAAATGGTCAACTGGCTGTTTGGCCACTGTCTTTCTTCATAGAGGAACATATGGCATGTGGCCTGACCACATTCTTTTTGTCTTGGCTTCTCATATTGTCACAGTGTGTGTGTCTAATGTGATAGTTTGAATCTCAGTGGCCCTCATAGGCTCAGATATATGAATACTTGGTGCCCAGTTGGTGGAATTGTTTGGAAAGGATTAGGAGGTGTGATCTTGTTGAAGGATGTGTGTCACTGGCAGGTGGGCTTTGAGGTTTCAAAAGCGCATGCTATTCATGCTATTCCACCTCTCTCTCTCCCTCCCTACTAAAGAGAAGGATGTAAGCTCTCAGCTTCTGTTCCAGCACCATGCCTTCCTTCCTATTGCCATGCTCACCACAATCACAATGATGGTAATGGCCTCACCTTTTGAAACTGTAAGCCCCCTGTCTTATTTAGGATTTCTATTGTGAAGAGACACCATGATCATGGCAACTCTTATAAAGGAAAACATTTAATTGCCGTGGCTCACTTACATTTCAGAGTTTCAGTCCATTGTCATCATGGTGGGATATAGTGGTATTCAGGAGACATGGTGCTAGGGAAGGAGCTGTTACATGTAGTAACAAGAAGTATTTATGTAACAGGAAGTAATCTGATGCACTGGCTGTGACTTGGGCATATTTGAGACTTCTAAGTCCACTCCCACAGTGACATATTTCCTCTAACAAGGCCATGCCTATTCCAGCTAAGCCACATGTCCTACTAGTGACACTCCTAATGAGCTTGTGGGGACACTTACATTCAAACTACCACTCACCCCAAAGACTGTTTCTTATATAAATAGCCTTGGTCATGATATCTGAGCATAGCTATAGGAAGATAACTGATGGGGCAAGTCCTTCTGTGATTATGTTTGTCTTATTGGTTGATAAATAAAGCACTGTTGTCCAATAGGAAATCAAGATAGGTGGGGCTAGGAGTCAAGGAGGATTCTGGGAAATGTAGTAAAGATAGGAGTCGCCATGTGATTCCCAGGAAGAGAGGACACAAGGCTGGAGTCCTCGGTAAGAAAAGATCTTACAAAAATATATACATTAGTAATTATGGTTGATAATTAAGACTGAGCTAGCAAATGAGAAATCCTAGTCATTGGTCAGCAGCATTGTAACTAAGATAAGATTCTGTGCGTAGTTTGGGGGCCATAGCATGGCAGTGGGGCTCTGGTGGGTGGTGAAAAGAGTTATCCTTACAAATGGCATCCCACATGGTTTTACAAACTTCCACATAAAACTTCACAAAAACTTAAAAAGGGATTTTACAAACAAAAGAACAGAGACAAGCAGGACTTCTTGGTTTCTGTTTTGCTAGAGACAAGAAGAGTCTTCCTAGACTCCTTTAAGGGAATCTTCCTGACTCAGCATAAACAGAAAAACCCCATGGCTCTTTTAAGAGGCCCTGCTAACAACTGAATGGTGTGTACAGGCAGCTGGCAGTGGCAGTGACCACATCTCCGAGCCGGCAGCATGCTGCTTGATGGCAGCATAAGGCAGTGAGCACAGCTCTCAGTGCTGACGATAAATGTACCCCCACCATCTTGGAAAGACAGCAGCTAAAACAAACACCGCTTTAATTTTAGCAATGTTGTTTAGCAGATAAATTGACTGCATGGCCAGAAAAAGGTAAAGATTTATGTAGGGAACACCCTAACCACACATGCTCAGGGCTAGTTACAGTTGTTCCTGGATACGCCTGCTAGGTCATGGTCAGGGTGACAAGAGGGTGCTTTAAGAGAGGTTTAAGTACATGGGAGCTCCTTTTTCCCTTTCTTCATCGGCTTACTCTACTTACCTCTTTCCCTGCTGGCTGGCTAGGCTGCTCTGAGTAAGTAAGGCACTCCCTAATAAATATCCTAATATCTTTACCTGACTCTGTATTGGTATTTCACCTTTAGATTTACAATAAAGACAGATTCAGATGAAGAAAAACCTCTAAAGCTTTACAATGTGTTTAAAAATATACATAGGCTTGTGAGAGAAAAAAAACATGATAAATTAATTGAAAGAAAGAAAGAAAGAAAGGAAGGAAGGAAGAAAGAAAAGAAAAGAAAAGAAAAGAAAAGGAAAGGAAAGGAAGGAAGGAAGAGGCCGGGTGGTGGTGGTGGTGGTGGTGTATGCCTTTAATACCAGCACTCAAGAAGCAGAGGCAGGCGGATTTCCACAGAGAAACCCTGTCTCAGGAAAAAAGAAAAAAAAAGCAAGTAAAAGAAATAGAATAATAAAAAGCCAGGTAAAGATAGAAAATACTCAGAGAGTTTGGATACTATGTTATACTGTTGTCTTTAAATTGTTTGATTGCTGAGGAAAGAGCTACAGCTGCTAAAATATGTGATTATAGGTGCTGTTAAATTAATCCAATTTATATATTTTAAAAATGCTTTGACTTCAAAATTTAAGTCTAAGGACAGGTTGCTCAGTAAAAGAATTTCTGCTTATGTTTCCACAGAAAATGTAAAGCTATGTATTCCTTTCAGACTAATATGGTTTGATGAAGCAAGACCCCCTGAAACAGTGTCTCAGGTAATCCAACATTTAAAACAGCTGAGATGATACAGCCTTACAGTCTACAAAAACAAGGATCTAGCCAGGTTTCTGTGTTTTATCATGATCCTCATGGTATGGACATCACCCCCAACCAGCAGGAAGCAGTTTGGAATGAACGATGCCCAAATTCCCAAATATTGTTTATAAATGTTTGTTTTCATTTAAATGGGGTTGATTATAAGTGGTAATGATCACAGTCAATCTCTTTTTAAAGGGGAAAGGGGGAATAGGATATAGAAATGAATACTTTTCATTCTTATGGATTTTTATTTATTAATACAAATTTAAGGTTAATTTTGTTTTATGTAAATTTCTCCTCTTGTTTGGCATTGTTTTTATACAGATCTTTTAAAATGTAATGCATAATTAAATACAGATTGTATATAGTCAGGTATAATAGCCAAAACTTACAGGTAGGTTTGTTAGGTTTTCTAGATATACAGAGATATATTTGAGGTGGATAGATATTCTTCAAACCTTTCAAAGACCTACAGAATATATGGCATTTAAATGGTTTAGGGTTTTTCATGGCAGTGAGACACAACTGCTTCTGGCACACCAATTATGTCAGAAAGGAGGATGGGCATTGAAGAAACTCAATATGGAGTTTGCCTTCAACATGGCAAGATTAGCCATTTAGGCAAGAAACTGCTCTTGCCTGCACTGTTTGATAAACTGGACATGCAGGACCCACAGGAAAATGACTGCTGAACTTGCAAAACGAGATAGTCCTGATGGGTTCCTGCTTCATGGAGAAGTCTGCCAGACATACTGTGGCCTATAGGCTGAAGATGAATGCCCCAGTGTTACAGAGGAACTTTGGGTAACTGTTCAGGTAGCGAGATGTCTCTGTCAGATCTAGAGTTTATATATTATCCTTCTGTGGTCTTTGATGGAGTTGAAGACAGATAGTTATGATTATAGCTTTCTTTAGTTATTATAAAAGATAAGCTACATATAAGACTTTAAACTCACAAAGATAGGATAGATGATAGAGTATTTTCTTTAAATCTTGCTAAATGTTAATGGAATAAATATTGTAACTATAGTTCTTACTTGATAACTGTTTTGTTATATATTTTACTATGTTAATGTTAAAAACTATTTTATATTTAGACAGAAAAGAGGAGATGATGGGGGAAGGCCTTCTGTGTATATGTTTGTCTTATTGGTTGATAAATAAAGCACTGTTGGCCAATAGGAAAGCAAGATAGATGGGGCTAGGAGTCGAGGAGGATTCTGGAATATGTACTAAAGACAGGAGTGCCATGTGATCCCAGGAAGATAGGATGCTAAGGCTGGCGTCCTAGATAAGTCTTTATAAAATATATAGATTAATGGTTATGGTTGATAATTAAGACTGAGCTAGCAAATGAGAAATCCTAGTCATTGGGCAGCAGCATTGTAACTAAGATAAGACTTCGTGTGTTGTTTGGGGGCTCTAGTGCAGTGGTGGGGCTCAGGTGGCTGGCACAAAGAGTTATTTGTAAAGATAACTAAGACACTAACCTTGGACATGGCCCAAGGGTGACAGAGAACTTTGGCTTTGTCAGTGAGTTCAGGGGTTGGCATTTAAAGAAGGTGAGAAGGATGCCCCAGGGTTTCCTAAGTTACTATTTCCTGTGTGATTTCCTTTGTTTTTGTTGTTTCTTCCACCCTTACAGTCATTTTGTAAATTAGATCAGTGTATTATATTCCATGTTCAAAATCCAGTGTCTTAGGTTTCTGGACCACTGTCCTGGCTTCCTGGTGTTCTTGTCTCCTGGTTGTCTTTCCCTGTAACGTGCTCAAGGATCACCACCAAATTCTATGGTTTTGTTTGCCAAACTTAACAACAGTTATATTTTTTTCCTTTTACCTTAGGCCAGTGGCATAGTCTAGTAATCCTAACTGTTTGGGAGACCAGTGGAGGGGGTTTTATTTCAAAGCCAGACTAGGTGGCTTAGTGGGACACTGTCTCAAATAAAACGTGAAAGGGGGGCTTGGAAATCAAAATGCCGTGTATATGTATGTATTGAAAACATGACAGTTATTCATACTGATGAGGATCGTATGACCATATCTCACATCCAGACAGTGTGTAACTAAACTTTATGCCAACTCAAGGATTCATTGTAGTTTTGTGCTGAGAACCCTCAAGCACTCTATCTACCTATATTCCAATATATACATAGGAAATAAATTGATGCAAATAGTGGCCACCCCACTGGACCATGAAATACTTGAATTTAGTATTTCAACACCCAGTATCTAGGCTCTGTCCACGTTTTTTTCTTCTGCCCTCCCAGGCCCCACTCACCTCTGATCTCCTTCCTAATGTACGTTGATTTGCATTTGCTGGTTTCCTGAGTGTTGTCATCTACTTGTTGCATAAGTTTTGAGTATATCTACTCAAATTGTTTGCCTGTCTTAATTGGATTCTTTTGTTTCTATCATACTGCCTGAGTTCCTTATGTATTCTGGATGTTGGTTCCTTGTTATATTAATAGTCTGCATATTTCTCTCTATATATACTCAGTAGATTGTCTGTTCTGTCTGCTGTTTCCTTTACTTTGTGAAAACATTACTTAATCCCATTTGCCCGTTTTTGCTGTGCTAACCTATGCATTGGAAGTCTTTTCCAAAAAGCTGCTGGCCACATCGAGTCTTGGTATATTTCTCCCATTCAAGCACCATTGGAAATGTGCAAAGGCGTCATACAGGGTTTACATGTGAGCTTAGGGCCCAAAAGTAGTTCTCTTCTCTCCTCCTCTCCTTCTTTCCTTCCTCACCTCCTTCCTTCCTTCCTTCCTTCCTTCCTTCCTTCCTTCCTTCCTCCCTTCCTTCTGCAGTCTCTTATAGTCTTCTTACTACATAGAAACACAGGTTCCCTTTTCAACTCAGGTCCAGCCTCTTAAATCTAACTGAGTTTTGGGTTAGCATGACATTTTAATAAGACAAAATCTTAGTACCACCTAGAGGCTGGAGAGATAGTTGAGCTTAGTAAATGATTTCCTTGAAAGCATGAGGTTCACGAGGACTCGAGTTCAAACCCTATATCCACATCAAAAGCTGGGCCTGGTGGTGGGTGCTTGCAATGCCAGGGCTGGATGACAAGGACAAGAGAAGACACTGGGCTTCCTAATCAGTGGGCCTGTCCCAATCTACACCCCTCAGGCTCAGAGAGAAAAAGATATCTTCCTTTTCATAATGTGGGAGACAACATTCTTGAGGATGACTCCTGATGTCCTAATGTTGTCCCTAGTTTCCACGCCACATCATTGCCGCATAAAGGAATATACATATATTCCCGTACACACATGTACACGCCCCCCCCCACATCATACACAAAGCAAAAATAAATCTCCCAGTGCCTGGAACTGTCCACCTGTGTTCTAGCATTTTCCACCTCCCCTGAGCTATGTCAGGAAGGACTGCATAGGCACCGGCATACCCTGTCTCCTGCCCTCCACACAGAGCTTCATTGGTTCTCATACAGTCTTCAGACAGGCCCTTCTGTTTTCATTTGGACTCCGTAGCAATCACAGTTTGAATAAAGGTTAAAATTACTTGGTTGAGAGGGACTTTCAGTTGCTCCCTGCTGCTGTACTTATTGGCTGCCTCTGCTGTAAGGGAAGCCCAACTCCCTCTTCAGGCACCAGTGGTCTCAGGAAACAGCCCAGCCAGTTTCTCTAATTGCAGCACCTCTCAAGGGACACATGTGATTGTTCCTTGGCAGAATCTGAACTTGAACTTCGCTCACAATGTGTGGAATCCAATTCTAAAGGAGAATGACTCCAGTCTCCACCTTGATCTTGGCTGTCCCACCTTTCTGTGAATGCCAACTCTCATGTGAGCAGTCCTCATCTCTGCCCCATGGCTAGCTGGTTCTGAAGCCTAAGTTTCAACTTTTCCCACTCAGACCTAATTGGCCTGGCTCTTCCCATATGAGTTGCTGATAAATGAACAATAAACTCGTTTGAAGGCTAAGCTGAGATTCTTTTTTCTTCCTTCTAATTTTTGCCTTTTTGGGGGTGTGTGTGGTATGTGTGTGTTAATATGTATACACATTTTAGAGGTTTGGCATTTAGTGTCTTCTTACATAGGGTCCCACCCTTTATGGGGTGAGTGTTGTGGGATATTTGTTCACACTGACACTCCAGGTCTGCCAATAGTTTACCTCGAATCAGAGGGCAGAGTCAGCAATTGGCTGACCAGAATTAACCAAAGAGAGTTTGGATGACCCAGGATACAGATAGAAAGACACAGGAAGTAGTAGGGAGGGGCTTGGAAAGATTCACAGGCCTTCTTGGATAGAAGGAGATAGAAGGTCATTGGTCGCTTTGCTTTTCCACCATTTCTCTAATCAATCAGATTTTTACCCCAATATATGACTCCTAAGTTTCATTTAATAATATAACAATATAAGCAAAAGCTTCAGGTGGGACAGCATCTTTCACTGCATCTGGACCTCACAAATCTGGCTCGATTGACTGGCCAGTGAGACCAGAGACCTGCCCATCTCTGCCCTTGTCCCAGAGCTAGGGTTACAGCGTGCTGCCAGACTTATCTTTTGTAAGGGTGCTGGGGATCAGATCTCATGTTTTCATTAAAGCCCTTTCTCCATGGAGTCACCCTTCAGCCCTTACACTCCCTTTGGGGACAACATTAATATAACAGTGAAAATGAACAAGGAATGTGAATAAGGGAGACTCTAAGAAATGACCTGTCTAAGGAGGAAAGAATACAAAGGCATATTGGTCACTCCCACAAGTCAGGTGCTCAGATGCCACCATGAAATAGTGGGCTCTCAGTTAATGATACTGTAGTCTCCCTAGAGAGAAGAATGAGTGTGGGAAAAGAATAGTCATGTTAATTAATAGCCCAGGAGCTCAAATATCCAAAAGGCATTTTTTATGAGAGAAGTTACATTCTTTCCATATTCCTCCAGGCCATGCCCAAATTACCTCACTTTCAAAATCCTACAAGACTCAAACCAGATCCCACAGTACCGCAGACAATCAACTCTTGAGCTTCCATTGCTCTTATCTCTAAGGCACTGGCAACATCTGTTGCTGTGGCAACATGTGCCAATAATCCTGACAGATGGGAGCAGATCATGTGGCTAGGTCTGAATCTGACCCGCTTTGGGACATGGACCTGTAGACCCAGAAAGACAGCTCAGGGCGTCCAGAGTCCTAATCCTGTGCATTAAATCAGTGCTGTCTCCAACCAAAACAACTAAGTAACTGACCTCCAGAGGCATAAGGGAATGAGTTTCTAAATGCCGGGCCTAGGGGAGGTGAACTTTGTAGACACATTGTTGCAGCTCCTATTGCTTTAAACCCTATGGTTCTTTTATTTCCAAAGCAGCAATAAAAATTGTTCCAATAAGGAATAGGACTTAAATAAAACCACAATAGCTCTTTCTTGGAAAATTTGTCATGATGTGTAATTTTTTACCTAACTTCGGATAATTCTTTTTCTGCATTTGAACTTACCTACTAAATGAAAACCATTAGTAAAATTTTATGTGCATCCTCCCACATACACTCCCGCTCACACACGTGAGTGTGCACACAGATTCCTATGTGTACACAAACACAGTTTTTAAAAATTCCTGCATCAATCACTGTCTAAATAGAAGCACATTTAAACTTCTTTTAATTCAAAAGGTATTTCTGCTAGTTTAAAGGCCTTTCATCTGACATGTTTAGAGTGTTAAGAATTTTCTCAGCCTTTGTTAGAAATTTTCCTGCTGAGAGGGACAATAAAAACTTCAGAATTCTTCTTCTGATTCAAGGTTCAGGTATGTATCATACTCTCTTTCGTAAGTGTCACTTAACAGAGCCATGCAGGTTCCTCTTTGGGGCATCCAAAGCTCCAGAGTCAAGGCTCTTAGCCTAGAAGTCAGTTTGCAAAAATCGGAAATGTGTAATCAGCTTCTAGCTCTTCCTAGTCAACAGTATCTTGGGTTTCTGTTGCAGTGATAAAGCACTACCATCCAAGGAAACTTGGAGAGAGAGGGTTTGGCTTACATGTCCTGATCACAATCTATCACAGGTCAGTCAGGGCAGGAATCGAAGGCAGGACTCTGGAGAGAGGAGCTGAAGCAGAGGCCATGGAGGAACGCCGTTTACTCGTTTGTTCCTCCTAACTTGCTCAGTTTGCTTTCTTGTAAACCTCAGGACCACCTGTCCAGTGATGGTACTGTTCTCAGTGATCTGGGCCCTCCCACATCAATTAGTAACTTAAAAATGCCCTCCGGGCTGCCAACATGCCAATCTGATGGGGGCATTTTCTCAAATGAGGTCCCCCTTTCTCAGATAATTCCAGCTTGTGTCAAGCTGATCAAGAAACTAACTCAGATGGGTAATGAAGAAACGCCAGTCAGGAACCATAGCTATGTTCCTGCCCTTGGTATGAAAACTTCAAAACTTCAGTTAATGAGCTTCTAGTTTAGGAAGAAAATTATATGGAATATGGAAAGACTGCTAGCTCCCCATCCTAAATTTTGTGGGAAAGAACAAAGATAGCAGAGTTTACTGAAGCAAGCCCTGCATATCATAACAGAAATGAAAATATTGTGATTAAAAAGCAATAAATAAGTCTAGGTAATTGTGATTTTTAGGCTTAGGATTTTTACTATGTAGATTGTTTCCTTGTGTACTTTTTTTTCTCTCAAATAACTCAATAGCTTCTAATTCTACTTTCTCCTTTGTTGATGTTAAATTTAGAAACCATATTTGAAGGCATTTTTCTCTACTCCTCAATGCCATAAAAGAAATATTTCTTTTCTCTTTTCTAGTTCTTTCCCCTTTTCTAGTTCTCTGTGACAAATCAAAAATACGGGAGCAGGTGATTGTTATACTTTAACATCATGTATGTAATGGCAGGAATCATTGTTGAACCTTGCATTCTATGGCCACACTAGCCACACTTAAAATTCACTTTTGTGTCTTTTACAGTACTTCATTCTTCCTTTTCTCTGTGTTAGCACAATGTGTGTGGGCCCATGTGTGTGCAGATGCATGTGCGTGTGCGTGTGTGTGTGTGTGTGTGTGTGTGTGTGTGTGTGTAGGGTGTGTGTAGGGTGAGTGTGTGTAGGGTGAGTGTGTGTAGGGTGAGTATGTGTGTGTGTAGTGTGAATGTGTGTGTAGGGTGGGTGTGTAGGGTGAGTGTGTGTGTGTGTGTGTGTGTGTGTGTAGGGTGTGTGTGTAGGGTGAGTGTGTGTAGGGTGAGTGTGTGTGTTGGGTGAGTATGTGAGTGTGTGTGTGTGTGTGTAGGGTGTGTGTGTGTGTAGGGTGAGTGTGTGTGTAGGGTGAGTGTGTGTGTGTGTGGGGGGTGTGTGTGTAGGGTGAGTGTGTGTGTAGGGTGTGTGTGTAGGGTGAGTGTGTGTGTAGGTTGAGTGTGTGTGTGTGTGTGTGTGTGTGTGTGTGTGTGTGGGTGTGTGTGTAGGGTGAGTGTGTGTGTTGGGTGAGTGTGTGTGTGTGTGTGTGTGTGTGTGTGTGTGTGTGTGTGTGTAAGCCTGAAGGTAACATTGGATATCTCATTTGATAGATCTCCATTTTATTATTTGAGACAGGGTCCCTTAATTCAAGAAGATGGGCTTGATCTGGGAAGCCCTTGTTTCTCCCTCCAGACTGCTAAGATCATAGTCACCTGACATGCCTATTTGACTTTTACATGTGAGTTCTGGGGACATGAACTCTGGTCCCAGGTGTGTGTGACAAGTGCTTCGTCCTACTAAGCCATCTCTTCAGCCAACATTCTTATTCACAAGATATCTTTTGTTTGCCCATATTTTGCTACAAGTTTTTCTAATCTTGAGTTGAGTCATTTTATTAATCTTTTTAGATGCCAGTCTTTGAAATTGTGTGTATGAGTGTTGGACTTTTATCGTCCTTGCATATGAATAATACTTCCAGGAGTCTGCAAGCCTTGCCTGGCATCATTACATCAAGGCCTTGCCTAGTGTAATGGGTTTGGGGCAGAAAGTGTGTCACTCTTCCCTCAGGAGCAATACATGCCCCATTTCTAGCCCTCCTGTGTCACTGAGTCCACCCATCCCTGAGAGGCTCTTCTACTTCTGTGACACTGACAATTCAAGGACAAAGTGATAGACAGTGTCTTATGACTGCACATTTCTTTTTTTTCCTATTATTATTATTATTATTATTATTATTATTATTATTAATTCAAGTTAGGGAACAGGCTTGTTTCACATGTAATTCCCTTCTCCCTCTCCCTCCCCTCACCCCCATTCCTTCTCCCCCACCTCCAACCTACCCCCACCCCATCCACCCACCACTCCCCAGGCAGGGTAGGGCCCCCAACCAGGGCTCCACCAAGTCCACCAAATCTTCCTGTGCTGGGCCTAGGTCCTTCCCCATGTGTTCAGAGACAGAGTGCATCCCTTCAAGTGGGATGGGCTCTCGAAGTCCCCCACACACGCCAGAGCAAAACGCCAGTCCACCTCCGGAGGCTCCTAGGAGTGTAGGGGGTCTCCCCATTGGCATCCATGATCAGGGGGCTGGATTAGTCCGTACTGGCCTCCCAAAGAGCGTCTGGGGTCGATATGCTTTCCTTTTTTCAGGCCAACTGTTTCTGTGGGTTTCTCCAACCTGGTACAGACCCCTTCGTTCTTCATTCCTCCCTCTCTTCAACTAGGTTCCAGATTTCAGCTCAGTGTATTTCTGTGGATGTCTGTCTCTGCTTCCATCAGCCACTGGATGAGGACTCTAGGATAGCATAGAGAGTAGTCATCAATCTCATTCTAGGGGAAGGGCTTCTAGGCCATCCTCTCCTCCACTGCCCGGACTGTCAGATCGTGTCATCCTTGTAGGTCTCTGGAGATCTTCCTAGTTCCAGATCTCTTCTCAGACCTATAGTGGCTCCCTCTGATATGGTATCTCTCATCCTGCTCTCTCTCCTCTATTCTTCCCCCAACTCAATATATCTGCTCCTCCATTTCTTCTCCTCTACTCTTCTTCTTGTGCTCTTATTGTGGCAGCACCCACTCCCCTACCCTCATGCTCTCAATTAGCTCGGGAGTTCATGCCACTTCCCATTCCTGGGGTCCATTTATCCCTTAGAGTCCTTCATGTTTACTAGTTTCTTTGGTGAAGAGGATTATAGGCTGGTAATCCTTTACTCTATGTCTAAAAATCATATATGAGTGAGTACATACCATGTTTGTTTTTTTGTGATTGGGTTACTTCACTCAGTATGGTTTCTTCTAGTTCCATCCATTTGCCTGCGAATTTCAAGATTCCATTACATTTTTCTGCTGAGTAGTACTCCATTGTATAAATGTACCACATTTTCTCTTTCCATTCTTCAGTTGAGGGGCATCTAGGTTGCTTCCAGGTTCTGGCTATTACAAACAATGCTGCTATGAACATGGTTGAACATATGTCCTTGTTGTATAGACATGCAGTATTTGGGTATATACCCAAGAGAGGAATGGCTGGATCTTGAGGTAGACTGATTCCCATTTTTCTGAGCAACTGCCATATTGATTTCCAAAGTGGTTTTACAAGTTCACACTCCCACCAGCAATGGAGGAGTGTTCCTTCTTCTCTGCATCCTCTCCAGCATAGGTTGTCATTGGTATTTTTGATTTTAGCCATTCTGACAGGTGTGATGTGGTATCTCAGAGTTGTTTTGAGTTGCATTTCTCTGATGGCCAAGGATTTTGAGCACTTTCTTAAGTGTCTTTCAGCCATTTCAGATTCCTCTGTTCAAAAACCTCTGTTTAGTTCTGCACCCCACTTTTTAATTTCATTGTATGGTGTTTTTTGTGGCTAGCTTCTTGAGCTCCTTGTATATTTTGGAAATCAGTCCTCTGACAGATATGAGATTGGTGAAGATCTTTTCCCATTCTGTGGGTGGTCGTTTTGTCCTACTGACTGTTGCCTTTGCCTTGCAGAAGCTTCTCAGTTTCAGGAGGTCCCATTTATTAATTGCAGACCTCAATGTCTGTGCTACTGGCATAATGTTCAGGAAGCTGTCTCCTGTACCAATACTTTCAAGGGTATCTCCCACTTTCTCTTCTAGAAGATTCAGTGTGGCTGGATTTATGTTTAGATCTTTGATCCATTTGCACTTAAGTTTCGTGCATGGTGACAGGTATGGATCAATCTGCAATTTTCTGCATGTCTGAATCCAATTGTGCCAGCACCATTTATTGAAGATGTTATCTTTTTTCCATTGTATGGATTTAGCACCTTTGTCAAAAATAAGGTGTTCTTAGGTGCGTGGGTTAATATCTGGGTCTTCAATTCGATTCCATTGGTCTATCTGTCTATTCTTGTGCCAATACCAAGCTGTTTTCAGAACTATGGCTCTATAGTAGAGCTTGAAGTCAGGGATGGTGATGCCTCCAGAAGATCTTTTATTGTAAAGAGTTGTTTTGGCTATCCTGGGTTTTTTATTTTTCCATATAAAGTTGAGTATTGTTCTTTCAATGTCTGTGAAAAACTGTGTTGGGATTTTGTTGGGGATTGTGTTGAATCTGTAGATTGCTTTTGGTAGGATTGCCATTTTTACTATGTTAATTCTGCCTATCCAAGAGCATGGGAGATCTTTCCACTTTCTGGTATCTTCTTTAATTTCTTTCTTTAAAGTCTCAAAGTTCTTATTGTACAGGTCTTTCACTTTTTTGGTTAGTGTTACCCCCAGATATTTTATGTTGCTTGTGGATATTGTGAAAGGTGATGTTTCCATGATTTCTTTCTCATTGAGTTTATCATCTGTATACAGTAGGGCTACAGATTTTTTGAGTTAATTTTGTATCCTGCTACCTTGCTGAAGGTGTTTATCAGCTGTAGGAGTTTCCTGGTAGAGTTTTTCGGGTCACTTATGTAGACTATCATGTCATCTGCAAATAGTGAAAGTTTGACTTTGTCCTTTCCAATTTGTATCCCTTTGATCCCCTGTTCTTGTCTTATTGCTCTAGCTAGAACTTCAAGTACAATATTGAAGAGGTATGGAGAGAGTGGACATCCTTGTCTTGTTCCTGATTTTAGAGGAAAAGCTTCGAGTTTCTCTCCATTTAGTTTGATGTTGGCTATTGGTTTGGTGTATATCGCGTTTATCATGTTTAGATATGTTCCTGTTATTCCTGTTCTCTCCAAGATCTTTATCATGAAGGGATGTTGGATTTTGTCAAAGGCTTTTTCAGCATCTAGTGAGATGATCATGTGGTTTTTCTTTTTCAGTTTGTTTATATGGTGGATTACATTAATGGTTTTTCGTGTGTTGAACCATCCTTGCATCCCTGGGATGAAGCCTCTTGATCGTGGTGGATGATTTTTCTGATATGTTCTTGGATTCGATTAGCTAATATTTTATTGAGTATTTTAGCATCAATGTTCATGAGGGATATCGGTTTGTAGTTCTCTTTCTTAGTCTTATCTTTGTGTGGCTTGGGTATCAAAGTGATTGTAGCCTCATAGAAAGAGTTTGGCAATATCCCATCTGCTTCTATTGTGCGGAACAGTTTGAGGAGTACTGGTATCAGCTCTTGTTTGAATTTCTGGTAGAATTCTGCAGTGAAGCCATCTGGTCCTGGGCTTTTTTTGGTTGGGAGGCTTTTGATGACTGCTTCTATTTCATTAGGGGTTATGGGTCGATTTAAACTGTTTATCTGATCTTGATTTAATTTTGGTAAGTGATATTTATCCAGGAAACTGTCCATTTCCATTAGGTTTTCGAATTTTGTGGAGTACAGATTCTCAAAGTATGACCTAAAGATTCTCTGGATTTCCACAGTGTCCATTGTTATATCCCCTTTTCATTTCTGATTTTGTTAATTAGTGTGCTCTCTTTCTGCCTTTTGGTTAGTTTGGCTAGAGGTTTGTCTATCTTGTTGATCTTCTCAAAGAACCAACTCTTTGTTTCATTGATTCTTTGTAATGTTTTCCTAGTTTCTACTTTATTGATTTCAGCTCTCAGGTTGATTATTTCCTGGCGTCTACTCCTCCTTGGTGAGTTTGCTTCTTTTTGCTCTAGTGCTTTCAGTTGTTCTGTCAGTTCTCTGATGTGACTTTTCTCTAGTTTCTTCATGTGGGCACTTAGTGCTATGAACTTTCCTCTTAGCACTGCTTTCAGAGTGTCCCATAAGTTTGGGTATGTTGTGTCTGCATTCTCATTAGATTCTAGGTAGTCTTTAATTTGTTTTTTTTTATTTCTTCCTCAACACTGGAATGGTGCAATTGGGTGTTATTCATTTTCCAAAAGTTTGCAGATTTTCTGCCATTTGTATTGTTGCTGAATTCTAGCTTTAATGCATGGTGGTCTGATAAGATACAGGGGGTTATTTCAATTCTTTTGTAACTATGGAGGTTTGCTTTGTTGCCTACTATGTGGTCAATTTTAGAGAAGGTGCCATGTGGTGCTGAGAAGAAGGTATATTCTTTTGAGTTTGGATGGAATGCTCTATAGATATTCGTTAACCCCAGTTGGGTCATAACTTCTTTCAGGTCCTTTGTTTCTTTGTTAAGTTTCTGTCTGGTGGTCCTGTCTAGTGGTGTAAAGGGGGGTGTTGAAGTCTACTATAAGTGTGTGTGGTTTTATGTGTGGTTTGAGCTTTAGTAATGTTTCTTTCACAAATGTGGGTGCCTTCGTATTTGGAGCATAGATGTTCAGGATTGAGATTTCATCTTGATGGACTTTTCCTGTGATGAGTATGAAATGCCCTTCTTCATCTCTTTTGATTGATTTTAGTTTAAAGTCCAATTTGTTAGATATTAGGATTGCTACCCCGGCTTGTTTCTTGAGGCCATTTGATTGGAAAATCTTTTCCCATCCTTTTACTCTGAGGTATCACCTGTCTTTGAAGTTAAGGTGTGTTTCTTGTAAACAGCAGAAGGATGGATTCTGTTTTCATATCCATTCTGTTAGCCTATATCTTTTTATGGGTAAGTTAAGACCATTGACATTTAGGGATATTAATGTCCATTGTTCATTCGTTCTTGTTTATTTTGAATTTATTGTTGGTGGTGTCATTGTGTGTGGATTTTGCCCTCCTGCTTCTTTTTGTATTTGGCAAAATTAGATTATCTATTGCCTGTGTTTTTGTGCATGTAGTTATGTTCCTTGGGTTGGAGTTTTCCTTCCAGAATCTTCTGTAGTGCTGGATTTGTGGATATGTATTGTTTAAATCTGTTTTTGTCATGGAATATCTTGTTTTCTCCATCTGTAATGATTGAAAGTTTTGCTGGGTACGGTAGTCTGAGTTGACATCCATGCTCCCTTAGTGCTTGTAGGGTATCTATCCAAGACCTTCTGGCTTTCAGAGTTTCCATTGAGAAGTCAGGTGTGATTCTAATTGGTTTGCCTTTATATGTTATTTGGCCTTTTTCCTTTGCAGCTCTTAATATTTTCTCTTTATTTCTATTTATTTATATTGGAGTTTTGATTATTATGTGTGTGTGGGGGGGACTTCTTTTTGTGGTCCAGTCTGTTTGGTGTCCTATAAGCTTCTTGTACTTTCATAGGCATATCTTTCTGTTGGTTGGGGAAGTTTTCTTCTATGATTTTGTTGAATAAGTTTTCTGTACCTTTGAGCAGTGTTTCTTCACCTTCTTCTACACCTATTATTCTTAAGTTTGGTCTTTTCAAGGTGTCCCATATTTCCTGGATATTTTGTGTTAGGGATTTGTTGGACTTGAGGTTTTCTTTGGTTGATGAATGTATATCCTGTAGCAAGTCTTCAATAGCTGAGATTCTCTCTTCTGTCTCTTGGATTCTATTAGTTATACTCACGTCTTTAGATCCTGATGTTTATCCAGTCTTTCCATTTCCAGCATCGCCTCATTCTGTGTTTTCTTTATTGTGTCTAATTCAGCTTTCATGCTTTGAACTGTTTCAAGAGCTTCCTTCACTTGTTTGGTTGTTTTATCTTGGGTTTCTTTAGCTTCTTTAAGAGATTTGTTTATTTCTTGAATTTTTTGGTTTGTCTTTTCCTCCATTTCGTGTAATTTTTTGCTTGCTTTTTCTTCTATTTCTTTAAGGGATTTTCTTGTTTCCTCTTTGAAGGTCTCTATCATCTTGCTGAGATAATTTTTGAGGTCCATCTCTTCTTCATGCACTATGTTGGGCTTTTCAGGTCTTGCTGGAGTGGAGTCCCTAGATTCTGGTGGTGTCATATTGGTCTTTCTGTTGTTGAGTGAGTTCTTATTCTGTCTTCTTCCCATATCTTTTTCCAGTGAGTGCAGGTAGGATCTCTCTATCTCCTCTTGTTACTCTGTAGTGTGTGTGGGCCAGGAATTCAATGTCCGAAGCTCTGGATGGTCTTGCCTCTCCTCGTAGTCTCCTCACTCTCCTGGCGGATAGGTTGCCGGGAACGGAAGGAAGAGTGGCCTGTACCCCGATTCAGGGAGCTCCTCCCTGCCTGGGCATGTCTGTTTCAAGCAGGGACAAGCCTGGAGGGATCTGGGTGAATGGCGCTTAGGACAGAAGTTGGGTAGAAGCAGGGGGTCGCTCACCTGGTCTGGTCTGTGATGAGTCGGCAGAAAGGGCCTGCACATTTCTTAATCCCCCGTGATATCATCCTATAAGTAAAAATTATTTCGGGCAAGTAGAGGATTCAGTGAAATAGGAAAAAAGTCATAAGCAATTGGCTTAGTTTTCCATAGGGAGAGAGGATAGTAAAGGGTCTAAATGTCAGCATTTTTAAGGAATAACTGCATTGCTTTCCCCTTGGTCCTGGCTCTGCCTTTGTGCTTCTCTTGGGCCCTTCCTTCTACCCTGCCTGGTGCACATGCCACATCTAGACTGAGCTCTGGTTCCCAGTGTTAAGCAGACACATGCACAATGCTGCTTCCTTCTACTCTTCCTGTTGAACATGTGGCACCTAAAGATTGTAATTGAGTCCCAGCATTTAGTATTAAGTTGATGTACACTTGATTGTTGCATATATAAAGTAAATCTTAAGGCTTCAATGAATAGCTTGGGGCATTTTGGCATACTCCCAATTCCATAGCCACACAATTATGAGGTCAGGTAAACACAGGAGTTTGGCATGGGGTCTGCCCTCTTGCATTTTGGTTTCTGGTTTAAGCAAAGTGGCCTAGGTTGTGCTTTGCACCTCACAGGTTAGTTGCCCTTAAAGTCTCTAGTAAAGTAGAAGGAAGAGATGCAGGACCTTTTGCAGTGTAAGTGATATCTAATCATTTAGAGAGCCTGTTTGAAAACCCCAGAGTTCAGAGAAGGCCGGGAAGGGAGATGATTTAATTGTTAATGTGCTTGGCTTGCATGAGATCCCAAGTTTAAGATTCGAATAAAAAACCACCTTGTGGAGGTGTGTGCTTGTAAGCTCTGTGCTGGAGAGGTAAAAGTTGGAAGGCCTTGAGATTTGCTGGCCAGTCAACCTAGCTGAATTAGGGGGCTTCAGGCTCAGCAAGAGACTACAGCAGAAAAGAAACCACATTTGGCCTGGGATGGTAGCTTCTTTCCTACTGGCTAGCTTTCACAGGGGAAGAAACTGCTGTGCAGGCAGCTGGGAAGTAAAGCCAGCAATGGTCTTTTTCAGCTTCAGATCTTCCCAGGCAAGAAGTTCTCACAGGTATAACAATGGCATGCCTATTATGGGGGTAACTACCTGATTTCTGTTTGGCTCTGAGGCCTGCTCTATGGGAGGGAGTTTCACACCTGTGAACCTGTGGACCTGGTTAAAGACTTGTGACTGGGGTGTTCATAAGTAGCAGTGATGAACCCATCCCTTTTGTTTTGCTATGTTGTCAAAGTGCCTGTTAATTATCTCTGCAGTTAATGCAGAGTTTAGTGGTTGGCCTAGGTACAGAGAACAAGTAACTGTTAAGTGCTTGTCACTGAACAGGACACTTATATCACCACTTCCAGCACTCAGGGAACATCACAGAAGAGGGATGGAAAGAAGGTAAGAGACAGGTAATGGGGGGAAGAACCCTGAAACACAGTCTTATGGAAATGACAAGGCTAGGGCTCTAGGAACTCTCAGCAGCTACGGTTGCCTGCATAAGGACTGCATAAGACATGGCCAGCATTCATTTATAGACTGTGAGGGCCTTTTTAGTCTCTTGATGCTGGAGGAGAGGAAGTCACCAGTTTCAGTGATGCAGCCACTGATGAGTTATTCCTGCTTCAGTGGACAGCTCCACACTCACATCTATGAGCATAGGCCTAATTAAACAGCAGATTACAATGGGAAACCAAAAAGCATCAAAGTGCAATTTGATGGGAGGAGGAGGAGGAGTAACAGAAGGTGGGGTGGGTGAACGTAGCCAGAATACATCATGCACAAAGAATAACTTAATGATGTCTGCTCTAGCTGTGGCCATGCAGCACCCAAGGAAGGGGCAAGTACTCCTTCCTTTTGCCTCACTTAAATTCATCTTAGATTATGCAGTTTCTCTAATTGCAGCAAGAACAAGAACTGTGCTTCCTTCTCTCTCTGTGGGCAGAACAAGCTCCAACGCAGCAGCAGGAGCACTCTCATAGATGTCTGGGTCCCATCATTCCTCCATGCTCCTGGCTACCCATGGACTACAGTTGTGCACCTGGGTGCATTCTTTAGTCTCTCAGTATTTTCTCTCCTCCTCCCAAGCCAGGTTCCCTTTCCAGAGTATTGGACATTCTGTTTTTGAGACTGTTTCTGGCCTTCTGTCATTGACCCTGAGTTCTTTTTGGGGGAAATTGTGCTTCACTGACTAAGGCTGTCTATCTGAAATACTGTCTTCTTTTGGCTGAGGAATGTGATTTCCCCCGCTGGAGTTTAAATTTGGAGTACAGTGATAAAATGGAACATGCAGTTGACCTTAGTGACCTGCATTCCTTTTCTTCAATGATTGTGTAGGGACGAGATGAGCTGCAGAGCAGGAGTGTACCCCTGACCCAGGCAGGCCTTCTGTTTCTGCCTCAGCCTCAACCTGGAGCTGCAGCTCCACGAGCCTGCCAAGAGCTTCCCTTTGGGTTTCAATAAAGCCAAGACGGTTCTGGGAAACATTTAAATTAACCTGAGTTTCCGGGAAGCTCAAGTAATGGGATATTGTGCATAGCCCACCACTCTTAGATTCAACCTCCTTGTTATTTTTATAATATGTTTTCCTTTCACTGGGTTTGCCTTGCACACCACACCACACACACACACACACACACACACACACACACACACACACACACACACACACAGTGAGAGTGGGGAGAGGAGAAAGGGAGGGGAGATATATCTTGGCAGCCTCCAAAATATTTGAAGGTTACTGTTGTGTATCTATAATATCCAGTACTGACATCCCTTATTGTTTTATTAATTTGGGGTAACAGAAGCTGAACTTCTTCCTGGTTGCGCCAGGTTCTCCTTTCTTCTTATGATACATGTGTCTGTTGTCTCTTCTCAAATACCCTCTCCTTTATTTTGTGCCGGCACGCTAGGTTCAACAGAATTTTGCTCCAAACCCCATGTCCTTTTGGAAGACAGTCCTGCTCTCCCCAGGAAGGACAAACTCCCTCCTTCTGCTCCATATACTGGTATCCCTCAGCCGGGGTTCCCTTCAGTCTGTCAGCATGTGTCTCTTTCCCAGTGGACTGGGCACTGTCTTGCAGGGTCTGTCTGTACCTTACTTACTTTGCATAGTGCCCATGTCTCAATGAATCAGAAGACAGAATGACGGAAAGAATAGGTGAGGTTCACCCCACCCCCTTTGTGGAGTGGTGTGGACTCACTGGTCATCAGGGCCTGCTTGCTGCTGGTTCTGGAACATGCTAAATACACTGATTGTTCTTTGTGTGACTCTCTGTGGCTATGAGAAGCAAACATTATCTTCTGGATGATGGCTGTTCTCCACCCATCTAGCCATCCTACAAATTATGTTAGCTAGTTAACATTTATTAAATATGTCATATACACAAGGAAATATTTTTCTAGGAAGCTTAGAGAGTTATGTCAAAAGTCTTACACCAAAAGACTTACTCCAAAAGTCTTCCAGTCTAGTCAAGAAATGACACAGAGGTTGGAAAAAAGACACAGTGGTTAAGAGCAATGACTGCTCTTCCAGGGGACCTGGGTTTGATTCCCAGCATGAACATGACAACTTACATTCCATCTATACTCCAGTCCTAGAAATCCTAGCTCTCTTCTAACTTCTGAGTGTGCCTGCAAACATGAGGTACATAAGCATACATGCAGACAAAACACCCATACACATAAATTAATTTTTTAAGTTTAAGAAATTAAGACAGAAATCTACAAGATGTGAAATAAAGATACAAGATACTAGAATAGTTGAAGAGAATATGATTAAAATTCCATATATATATATATATATATATATATATATATCCTTATATTTATATGATCTTATATGTATGGGGAAATATATATATATATATATATATATATGTATATATATATATATATATATATATAGTGCATGCTAATAAGAAGAAAAAAGCAAAAAATGACAGCCAACATTTCCATGGAGTCATGGATGCTGTGTTAAAGAACCGCTGTTCAGAGGAACCTAGGGGACCTAGCTTCTGTACACTGTGAGCACCATCCCAGCCTTGAGGCCAGGACCAGCTGAGATGAAGTTAGGAGGGTGGTGGGTATGTCTGCCTCACAGGGAGATGTGTGGGCACCAAGTAAGGATAGAATCTTGAGAGGAAACCCACAGATCAGGGACCCTTATAGTGCCTGCAGCTGTGGAGCAAGCCCCTGGGCACTGCACAGGGTCTATGGGAGGGAAAGATGGCAGCGAGAATATGATTGCTCATTCATCTCATTAGCGTGCCATCAAAAACAAAGCAAAACACAAACAAACAAAACAGGAGATGTGATCTTCCTTTAACCTACACAGTTACTGGTTTTCATTTCAGCGCACTAGGTAGCTTACTAACGGTAAAATTGGAAATTGGAGGTTGTAGAGTTCAAAGCTATCAGCAGATCTATCTATGGTGACTCCCTTTTCTGGACAAGAGGCATGGGCAGGAATAGGTACTATCTTGCCCCCCCCCCAATCCTGAGAACTGTTGATCTCACAGGTGGGGTATTTAATCATTTAAAAATTGTTTATTTACTTCAATTTTGTGTGTATGGATGTTGTACCTGCATGTATGTATTTGTGCCACTTGCTTGCAGGAAACTGTGGAGGTCAGAAGAGGACATTAGATTCCTAGGAACTGGTGCTTGTGAATTGTTATGTGGTGTTGGCAACTAACCTTGGTCCTCTGTAAGAGCAGTAAGTGTTCTTAATTGCTGAGCTATCTCTCTAACCCCACTGCTTTATAATTTGACAAGTCAAAGTTACTTATTTTTTCTTTTTTCTTTCCAGAATAAAAGAAAGAAAAAGACAAATGTCAGAAGAAAAAAAGAAAGGAAGGGAAGGAAGAAAAAAGCTATGAACAAGCAAGTGAGACAAAAGAAAATAGAAATGCTTATAACAGGATTGGGGTGTGGCTCAGTGAGTAGAGTATTCCCCCAGCATTCATGAATCCCTGAGTTCGATCCCCAGCCTGCATAAACTGAGTATGATGGTATATATTAAAAGGTGGAGGCAGAAGAATTAGAAGTTAACTATCATCCTTGCTACCTACTAAGTTTGAAGGCCAGCCTAGGGTACATGAGACATTGTTTCAAAAAGTACATTTGATAGATATTTTACATACTATTGGTGAATTGTAACAAAAGAAACTCCTTCTAAGTTGTTTCCCCAATGTGCTCTGCCCTAAAGTGGATGCTGGGTGGAGGCCAGGTCCATTGCAGCCTGGGGCTTGAGTGCACTGAGGACAGAGGAGGCTGGGTGCCTTTCTGTGCTTGTGCTTTCCATGGGAGGTGTTCGACTAATGGGAGAGAGTCAGGAAGAGCCTCCAGTTTTCTTAAGCAGGCAAGTCCTTACTTCCTCTTAAACAAAACCAAGTGGTTTTAGAAGAGAGGCCATGTCCTCTCTTCTCAGAAGGGTCTGCACATGTCCCCAAGAAGCATGAAGGATCACCTGTAGGATGGAAAGGAGTCCACCAAGAGGCTCGGTAGAAGTCAATGCAAGTGCTCAGAGGGGCATCCTAGTAGAAGTCATCAATCAGGGGCAATGGTTTGGTGATCAAGTTGGCTTTTATCTTTGGTTAAAATGGAGTGGTTTTCCACTGTGTGTCTGCGGCCATTTAGTTTTTCTTTTTTATGGATGGAATTCCCTCCACATCCACTCTCAGTGGACCTTGGGATCTTGTGAGTTTTCAAGTAGCTTTTCAGAATTGTTTCAGTCTCAATACATTCTGTAGACTTCTGGCATTTTCATTTTTTAAAATGGCTGTGATTATCAGTCACTTTTTCCAGTTTTGTCCAAATAGTAATGAAAAAAGAAATTAAGAATAAAAATTCATGGAAACTATCATACCACTAAGAGGTCATTGAATTTGGCAAGAATGGCTGTATTCACAATTTTGGCCTCATTCCTTGGTCTTGGGATTAAATTTAGGAAAACAGTGATTACATAAATTTTAACAAAATAAATGATGCTTGGCTATGTTGCAATTTGTATTCTTTAGGGAAAAGTAGGCATGAATTTCTAATCATTCATACTGTTATGAATCGAACTTTTAACAAGTAGAATGGATCTAAGTCTTGGGGAGCCTGAAGCTGGAGCATCATTGGAAGGTCTCTCTAAAGTCTGATTAAATATTAAATAGTGTTTGCAGAAAGCGACAAGGAAGCAGCAAAGATTCACAAATGCTGACAAACTCCCCAGACATGAACGTGTGTGGAAGCCACAGTACCCTTTTAAACCATCTGCCTGCCTCTAGACTTGCTCCTGTATCTCCTCCATTTATACTTTTTCACTTTAGGTGCTTTAAAGGGTTATCTACAGTCTACCTTCTGTCTCCCTCTATTATAAACATTGACTCTCCCAACATTTTGCTCCACAAGACTCATTCTTCTGGCCTGGAACCTTCTATCATGATGCCAAGTGAGTTGGCCAGGATGGACAGTAAGATTATTCCTGGAAGCCCCTCCCACCAGTCTATGGCCAGCAATAACCATACGTGGAAATGACTCCATGCTGTGTAAACATGTTTTTCTGAACCCAAATAAAAATGCACACTCAGCTTGTCTCCTTAATTAGATTCCATAAATGTCTCAGGTCCCTGAAAGTCTGCCGAGCAGTAAAGGAAGCTGGAGCGGGAAAAGACAGAATCTCAATCAATGTCAGTCAAAACGCCTTTCTTCTGCAAGCTGCACAAAACTCTGTGCCTTTGCTACTGAGTGCTCCATGGACATCTTTCGGGAAGCCAGTTACCTCTGCTAGACATTTACTTTTTTAATGACTCATTTTCTTCTTAAAACAAAAGTAAAGTCAGACGTTGGAAGGTCATCTGTGTCTTGCTCTTTCCCAGCTACTGAAGTATTTGGCTTTTAAACCTATTTTTCCCCTGGCTTCTTCCAGCTGGATCCTGAGGACTTCCAGGTGGGCCTTCCCTCACAGACCACTGGGGTAACCTCATGTGCCAAGCACAGTGACTGTGTGGTTTTGTTTTTGTTTTTGAATTTCTGAATCCAGCTATCATTATTCTCTGACTTCTGGAATCTGACCACAGTTTCTTGTATTTCTCCTCTTAGCCTACTGTAGTTTGTTCTTTAGTGTGTGCACACATGGGCGAATGTACGTGTGTGTATATGTGCATGTGTATGCCTGTGGAGACCAGAGGTCAACATCAGCTGTTGTTTCAGGGAAATTGTTCATCATTTTTGAGACAAGGTCTCTCACTGGGACCTAGACTGTCTGCCCATGGAACCCTAGGGATCCATCTGTCTTTGCCTCAGCAGGCGTGGGATTAGAAGAGAATCCCACCACCATTGGCTTTTTTACACAGGTGCTGAAAAAGTCAGGCCTTTGTACACTTTGCCAACTGAACCATTTCTCCCAATATCTTAGTCTATTTTTGCCACATTTTAGGGTATGCTGAGACCTTGAGTCTTTTTACTTCCCATTTTAGCAGCCCATTGCCCTCAACCATTTGCACTGGGTTGCTTCTGGAATCTTGCTGGTCTCTAAGTCTAGTTCTCCTTCAGAGGTTCCAGATCAATTACTGCTTCCTTCCCACCCACCCCTTCTGTCTCTCCAATCCCCAGTGATCTCCTGTGTCAGCCCTCAACCTACGCTGCCATACTACTAACCATGACCCCCTCTCTAGCTATGTCCAGAGGGGGATTACCCCTGTCACTAAAGAGCTTACTCTGGTTAAAGTAGCACAAGTTCTTAAATGATAAATCTTGTGAACAGTTTATTAAATTATGAAGCATATCAGGACTTTAAAACAGTACAGATAACAATAAGGTATATCTTCATATGCCTCAAAGCCAGAAATGAAAATTCTGCATTTCCCACAAATGTACAAAGTTGATTTAATGGGCTATTTTGAAATTGGCATTTATTCAGTATGTGTCATTTTTCAATGTGCTTTGAAAAGTCACCGAAAGTTCAGTATGGTGACATGTGCCTGTGATCTCAGCACTTGTTGGGGCAAGAAGGTAGAGAGGGAGATCAGAAGTTCATGGTTATCCATGGATATTTTTCTGTTGCTGTGATAAAAATCATAACCCAAAGCAATGTAATGAAGAGTTTGCCTTGGTTTATGGTTCTAGAGGACTAGAAATCGATATTGTCCGGTAAGGCATGGCAGTAGGAACAGGAAGCTGAGGGACCACATGTCAAGCACACACAGGAAGCAGGGTGAGGCTAAAACTCCCCCACTGACATGCTTCCTTCAACCAGGTCTCACTTCCCCAAACAGCGTCACCTACTGGAGACTAAGTCTTTTAATATATGAGTTTGTGGGGGACATTTCTTATTTGGATTACTTCAGTTATATAAGAACTTTGAGATCAGCCTGATCTATGTGAGACCCTATCTCAAACAAACAAAACTCAACAAATCACAATGGACTATATAAAAGGAAAATTCCAAAATGAAGCACTAATAGTGCATTGTTACATAATTATTATGTTTCTCATTCAAGTTATTGTTGCAACAATTATCTATATCCATACAACTGTACTTTGTTTTAATTTCTCTCAGTGGACTTATTCCATGATACACAGTGATTCTTTTCTTTTACTGACAGATTTTGGGTTGTTTCCATTTCATATTGCTGATGAGAAGGCTTTGGTACATGCCTCTAGGCTTTGACATCATCTTCATGAGTCCCAGAACTGCATAAGTGCCTTTTCCTAGATGCTGCAAATTTGTTTTCAAAGAAGGTCACTGACACAGTCAGCTTTTGACAGTAGGCCATTTCTATCTCCCCGTGTAGCATCCCACTGGTACACAGTTTTCTTAATGTCATGAATAGGAAATGGCACTTTATTTCAGGTTGCACTTACCTCAGTATTAGTGTTTATTCATCTTTTATAAACTTATTTTCAAGTTCATCTATTTCTTTGTAGTGTGTGAGTCTTTATTTGTTGTCTACCTGTTGCTGGAGTTATCTTTCCTGCCAGGTCCCACAACTGCTTTCAGCCCCATATAAGCACACGGGCACTATATTAGTAATATGACTGTTGGCCGATGGCTAGGGATTCTTATTGCATAGCTTTGTCTTAATTATTAACCCATTTCTTTAAATCTATGTATTTCCACATTGTCCTGGCTTACCAGAGAAAGCCTAGCGTGTCTTCCCAGTCTCTACATGGTGCCTCTTTGTGGTCTTTCCCTGCCTACCTTTGCCAGGATTCTCCTTGTCTCCTAGTTCCACCTATCTTCCTGCCTGTCTGCTGGCCAAACAGTGTTTTATTCATCAACCAATAAGAGAAACATATATACAGAAGGACATCCCCCATCATCTACCGACTGTGCTTCTTTATCTTTTACCCTTCTTCTCTTTTCCTATTTTTTTTTATATTTTTCTGTTTCTCCTCCCCCTCTCTTTCCCTCCCTCCCTTCCCCTTTTCTTACTTTCTTTTCTTTATCTCACCTCACATTTCTCTCTTTTGACTTAAGGTCGCTACATAGCCTAGACTCTAACTGAACCCATGGTCCTCCTGCCTTAAACTCCTCAACCTCTGAAGTGCTGAGATTGGTGACCAGCATCACTGTGCCTTACAGTCTTGCAGTCATTAAATGTGGTGTGGTCATCGGTACAGGTACATAGATCTTTCCCTACAGTCATAGGCTATTTTTAATTTTTGTTTCAATGGATTTTTATTTACAGAGACATTTTGTCAGAGAAGGAAAGCTTGCTCTCCCTATTCCTAGAAATAGCAGCACTTTGTGTTTGGAATGGTTATGTGGTTCATCGTAATTACCCCACTTGCTTTATTTAAGTTTTAAAATTTCCTTTATTTATTTACTTTGTGAATGTCTGGGTACACGTGTGCTGTGGGAAACTTGTGGAGGTCAGAGGAAATCCTGTGAAGTGATTCTGTCTACTAGGAGTGTTCCAGGGATTGCACTCAGGTTATCAGGCTTGCTGGCATCATCCTGCTTAGAGGAAGGAATTGAAAGAAAGGGAGAAACAAGAGAGGGTAATGGGAGGAGGGGAGAAAAGATAGACATGGTGTGACCTCTCTCATAAGCAGAGCCCAGGTTTAAATATGTGCACGGCTTGAGAATGGAATGGGGGTTGGGACTGCTTGGGACAAGGACATGGAGCAGCAGGAGGGTGTACTGGGAAAAGGTGAGTATATAATCAAAGTACAGCAATATATGTGCACAACAATGTCACACACACACATGTTTCAGGTTTACTAAAAAAAAATTAAAAAGCACTATTCTGCCCTTCAGAGTCAGAAATACATGCCTTTAGAATAAAAACAGGAGGGAGGTGGAGCTGGGGCTAGGAGGAGTGGGGGAGGGGAAACTGTGGTTTGGGGTGTATTGTATGAGAGAAGACTCTATTTCCAACTAAAAATGAAATAAAAACAATAGAAACATAATAAAACATGTAAAGATATAAATCAAGAAAATTTGAGTTTACTTTTTGGGTTATTATTTTCCCAAGTATGAAAAACATCACCACCCATTCTCTTCTCCCTCTGACATAAAGAATTTGTGAACCTGTCTAGTCAAGCTAGAGTTCTTTTTAAGTCTAGATGATTCAAGGGCTTTAAAATATTAGTCCTTCTTTCAGTAAAAATGCCAGATGTTTGAAAGCTTGTCTCCATACCCTTGAATGTGTGGTAGGAAAATGTGGTAGAAATGTAGCAAGTCTGTCTTCAGCTGAGGGCCTCCTCTCATAGACATTTCATTAGCTTGTCACTGTGAGAAGTTAGCTAGCAACCATCCTGTTGACACATTCTTCCTTCGTCTGGGAATGTGCATCTATCTGGGCAATGTGCAAGGCAGGACTCCAGGGAGGTGGGTGAAGGTTCAGAAGCACAAGTGCTCTGGGGAAAGTTTTACTGTTTGTTTTTAATTATAGCAAAAATAAAGAACTCAAGTAATTAGTTGAGAGTTTGCTCAAGAATGGACCCTTCAACAGTCAGGCATGAATTGGTGTGTGGGGTGCTATGCTCAGGAGGCCCCCACTGCTTAATTATTTGCTGCTGATTGATTTGGGGAGTGGAGGGAAAGGGCCTTGCTTTTTGTGGTGTACTTATTAGTGACTCCTCCAGGCTCCAGGAAGAGTTCCAATCTAATGCTCACACAGGTGGCCCTGACTACATAGGTCACAACACCAAACCAAAAGTCACAAATCTGGTAAAGAGAATGAAAGGAAGGAAGGAGTGTGTGTGTGTATTTTGTGTGTGTGGGGGGGTGGGGGGTGTTGGTAGGGGTGGGGAAGAGGAGAGAAGGGGAGGGGAGTAACCAGAATGAATTTCAAATGTGTATGAAATCCTTGAATAACAAAATTAATCAATAAGGGAATTTAAAAAAGAATGCGTGCCCCTGCAGCTATGGAGTGTCTTTAGGATTAAGGGAAGTAATTGCTATCTGCCCTTCATACATGATAATAGGTGTTTTCTGCCATTTCCCCCACCTTTGGTTGGTTACTTAAGATGATGCATGAATAAAGTGATGGCATTCAGTATTGACTGACCCTGCCCTCCTGATATGAAAAAAAAAATGCATGCAATTGGTTGAAATGGAAGTACAATTCAAAGTCTGTGTAGCCACTGCATGAGTTTACTGGTTGCTTTTCATGCATAAGCACCCCAGGGCAGTAGTCACTTTCCTATTTCAACCAGGCAGTTTGGGGAGGAACCTGCAAAGGTTGAGTAGTTCCACCAACAGAGGCTTACTGGAATCCTCACTAGAAATCAATAACTGTGCTTCAGAGAAACGTTGACTGGAGATGCCTCAGAGAAGCTTGCCAAGCAAGGCTGAGTCTGAGTTATAGCTCTCTTCTGGGGTCACACATGGGGCCTTCTGTAGGTTTTCTCTGGAGTTCCCTGCCTGCCAGTCTTTTGTGTGTGTGTTATATATATATATATAATATATATATATATATATATATATATATATTTCCAAGCTTGGTGACAAATCCAATTGTGTATGATTGACGAGGCATTTACATTTCAGTGGCTCTGTTTTTTTACAGTGAGGGCAAGGGAGTGTGGTCATTCTGGGGAGGATCAGACCCGTCTAGAGTCTAGACTAAGGGCCTTTGTGTTTCCTGACATTTCAGGAAACTGTGGCAGTATTGCTTAGCGTGACAGTTAAAACTGATTTCTGTGTAACTAAGTCGCTCCTGTGTGCCTACCTTTCCTAAGCCATGGAGCCCTCCCTGGTTCTGACAGTGCTGTGAGGTCCTGCCTGGAGAAGAGTGGCTACATTCTAAGCCTGTAACATTTTTAACTAGGCATGGCCCAGTTAACCTTTGACCTCTCTCAAGTTTATCAGGAAATAGACTTTAGTATTCTGAATGGTTAATGGTGGGTTTGTGGCTATAATTACACACTAGCAAACTAGAGTCCACTAACAGGAAGTGTGCGTGAGAGCTAATCCATAGGCGTAGAAGTAAACCTTTGACTTGCATTCATTTTATTAGAACTTCCCTTTCAGTCAATAAAACTAACACTGCTCGTTAAACCTTGTAGAAGGCTTTTGGGAAGCAGATTGTGTGCCCTCTATTTTATTTCTTCAGGGCACTGTTGTGAGTCTACGTGATCACAGGGAACATTTCCCAGGAATGTTCAGGGGATCCATGTGCATAGGCTGTTTGTATCATTTAGAATGCTATGATGTAAATCAGAAGCAGGACCCTGACTGGACTGAACAGATAAAGTCTTTTTACCTTTTTTACTAAAGGTACAAATCTATCCCTCCCTTCCCTTTTACAAAAACATATGTGTGTGTGTGTGTGTGTGTGTGTGTGTGTGTATGTGTGTCTGTCTGTCTGTCTGTCTGTCTGTCTGTCTGTCTGTCTGACTGTCTGTGTATGAGCATGTGTGTACTCATGCCTGTGGAGGCTAGAAAAAGCTATTGTAACCCCCAGAGCTGGGATTGCAAATGGTTTTGTGTTCTTGATGTGGGCACTGGGAATAGAACTGTGGTCTTCTAGAAGAATAAAAGATGCTCTTAACTGCCTTATCACCAGCCACCCTTTCTTTCCTTCCTTCTTCCTTCCTTCCTTCCTTCCTTCCTTCCTTCCTTCCTTCCTTCTTTCTTTCTCTCTCTATCTCCCTTCCTTTCTCTCTCTCTCTCTCTCTCTCTCTCTCTCTCTCTCTCTCTCTCTCTCTCTCTCTCTTTCTCTCTCTCTCTCATTAAAACAAACTACAAAGATGTCTCACAACATAGCCCAGACTGGTCTCAAACTCATAACCATCCTCCTGAAGGTTGGGATAGACTTTCACTGCTGTGCCCAGCCAGATACAGTCTTGATGTGGTGGGATTCTCTTCAAAGACATGTTTTCATGTGTGTGAGTGGTGGGGGATATAATAGATACTAATGAAAGAAAATGAATGTGAATACGGCTTGCATTATTGGGGGGAAAGAAAGAGAGGATCTTCTAAGAGAAATCCTACACAGCTCCTATGCGCCTGTTTCTGATTCTGCTCTCTTACTGAGGTGAGACCAAGGCGTTAACTTTATCTCTTTGCCTTTTCATTCCTAAAATGAAAGTAAAATGTTGCTTTCAAAAGAAGCATTTCATAAATATAAAGACAGAAAACCGTTGTTTAAAGTCCTACCTTCTGCAATTAGAGACTGGTGTGAACCCATAGTTTAGTGGATAACTATGCTCCGGGCAGTTCCTTTCCTTCCTCTCTCCCCCATTAGACCCTTCTTCTCCCTTTCATGCAACCCTCTCTCTGTCTCCTTTCTCCCTCCTTCTGTGGCAGGGTTTTGCTGTGTAGTCCAGGTTAACCCCTGACCCAAGGCTTGCCGAGGGCTTGGGTCTCAACACAAACCCCTACTGCTTTGATTCTCCCAACTGATTCTTCATCCACAGATGACAGAAGTGCAGTGTGTCACCTGCTCACACTGTTGTAGGGAGGGTCAAGTGAGAGGGTGTATGTGCACACTCAGAAAAGCATGTGAGACTCATGGCTTATGTACCCCTGGGAAGTCTGTGTTGATAGTAGAGACTGGAGCATTGCCATGTGGTTCTTCACAGCCATGTCTGGGAAGGAGCCACTATGCCTCAAGTTTGTGTCACTTCCCTTGGCTGAAGCCTCCATCCTCCACAGGTTCCAAGAAAGGTGGGAAGCCTCTTGTCCTCCCTCCTTCTCCTTGGGAAGCTGAAGTCTCACAAACTAAGGTTGAGATGCCTCCACCTAACAACAGGGCCAGCTGCATCTGGTCCCTGGGCTGTCGTGGGTCCTTCCTCCCCTCCCCCAGGCCTAGCACTTCTGCTGGTGCATTCCTGGAGAGCTCTCACTCTCAGCTGACTGCCAGCTGAGGTGTTGGTTGATAATAGAGGTAGGAACTGATAAGGCTTAAGACCTTCATGTGATATTTTAAAAGGCCAGGAAGCCTTCAAGAGCTAAAGAAATAGGTATCGATAAGGATTTACTGTGTTTGTGTCTGAATATGCATGCCTGTGAATTTGTGTATGAGTATGCATTTCTCTTTCTCTGTGTGGGTGTTTGCATGGTGATTATATATTTCTGTATATATTTCTGTGCTTTGGGAACTACTGCTGATGTGAGGCCAGACCCCCCTGTCATGGGATACCCCTGCATCTGGGGCCGTGAAAGTCACAGGGAATCCCTTGCAGTGTATGCTTTGCTCCATCACATACCCTGGCCATCATGCCATAGTATCCTGCCTTACCACTGGCTCCTAAACAGCAGTGTTAATTCATCTTGGACCTAAATTGCTGAAACAGTGAGCCTTTCTTTGTGCACAGTGGCTGGGGAGCTGATTGACAACACTAGTTAAGTCTGACCTTTACTGATTGGCAGACATATTGATTGCCTCTAAGTTTGACACACACACTCATATATATATATATATATATATATATATATATATATATATATATTCACAGGCAGACTTGTGAGGGTGTTTTTAACTATGCAAATAAAAAGTAATGAGATTGTTGGGTGGTGTGTTAGATTATGCTTAATTTTGTACGAAACTGTTGACCTGATGTACTGTTCTGTGTTTCCACCAGCTGTGGTGAGAGTTCCTCTGGCTTCACACCCTCACCAGCACAGGTGATGTCAGCAAGCTAGACTTGGACCATGCTGTTAAGTGTGTAGTTGGTGAGTTGAGCCTTGGCCATGCTGGTAGGTGTGCAGTGCCCTCATTGTTTTACCCCCACACCCATCTCCATCAATGATGTCAGTGTGCTAGACTTGAGCCCTGTTGGTAGGTGTGCAGTGCCACCTCACCTTTCTAGTCTTCATTGCTAGAATAGTTTATGGGGTTATATTTTGAATAACAAAAGAAATGTAACCCCGAAAGGGAAGGACACCTTCTATATATCCATGAAGTTCATGAAGGCTTTCCCAAGTCCGTAGGACAATGGAGTGAGTGAGGAGAGAAGTTTGGGAGGATGTTGCCTAATTCTGAAGTAATTACATTGTTTAAAGGGAATCTGGTAGTTAAAGGTATCAGGGCTTATCGTGAAACACTAAACAAGTGCAGGGATAAAGCCTGTAGACAAGACAACCTTGGATTTCATTCCTCCGCTACAGTTTACCTTGTGTTTTGAGAAAGAACCTGGAACTGAACAAGTAGGCTCAAGTGGCTGACCAAAGACCCGGGAGGTCCACCTCCCATCTTGCCATCACTGAGATCACAAGTGTGTAACTCTATGCTCAGCTTTTTTTTTTTTTTTTTTTTTATGGGTTCTGGGGATGGAACTCAGTTCATTGTGCTTGCAAAGCTACGTTTAATCCACTGAGTCATCTCTCCAGTCCAGCCTCCCACTGCCTGGATTTCATTATCTACAGAACATCTCACCAGGTCTCTGTGGATATGGAGATAGTGTGAATTACACATTGCAAGTTTAGAACAGGGCCTGACATGCCACAAATATTATATAAGTATCTATCATTATTGTCCTTGTCACCATACTGTAGTAGTATCTTGCTTTGCCAGTGAACTTGTGGTGGTGGCCACATCCTAGGTGCATGGTTCAGGTGTGCAGACATGACCCCATATAAGTAAGAGGAGGGGCTGGCTGTCTCTCTTGGGTTGTGGTGACAGCATTGGAAGGGCAGAGATGGAATCTTCTGGAGCAGGAAGACGGTGGCAGTTATTTACGACTATTTGTGTAAATGCTTCCCTAATAAATACCTGTTTATCATTTATGCCTTCACCTCATGCTGGATCATTCTACAAGTATGTTATGACCTGGTTATCCCAGTTTGTTTTACTGTTGCCATGATAAAGCTCTAATCAAATCCAACTTGCAGAGCAAAGGGTTCATTCACCTTCCTGGGACTAGTCAATTGTTATTGAGGGAGAAGCCGAGGCAGGAATGGGGAGATAGGAACTGAAGGAGAGACCATGAAGAATGCTGCTTCCTGGCTTGCTCCTCTGGCTTTCTGGATCACCTTTCTTATATAGTCCAGACCTACCTGTCCAGAAATGGCACCATTCTCAGTGGGCTGGGCCCTTCTACATTAATCAACAGTTCAGATGCCCTGCAAGTGTGTTCTCGGGACAATTTGATGGAGGCTATTTCTTCAGCAGTTGAGATTTTCTCTTCCCAGATATGTCTAGGTTTGTGTCAAGTGGCCAAAAACAATTGACATTGCGTGAGCAAATGTTACATCTCAAGCTCACAAAAGGGTAAGTAGATGATGGACACGTTGTTTAAATTCATAATAATTTCTAGAGGGGCATATTATGATTTGTATTCTATGCAAGAATAAATTGAAAATCAGAAAGCTTCTATGTTACAGCAAACAGTTTATAGATGGCTGAGACTGACTCAAACCCAGATGTGTTTGAGTTTAGCAATTCTACATCTTTGCTAGGTCCATTTGAAGATGAGCTATCATTTACCATAGGCTCCTCATGGAGGCAGTGGACAGCTAAAGGGCTGTGGTCACAAGGTTAGTAGGTAGCCTTTGTTTCTCCCAGAATTGGCTTTAAGTAATGATGGAAGCTCAACTTCTTATCTAATTACACATGCATGTTCTCTTTCACAAGATTAAACATTCCCAAGTAATAGGATAAACCATTGTTTCCTTTCCATCCCTTTCTCTCCACCCACCACTGTTTCCTTCCACAGCACTGGGGATAGGACCCAGAGTTTGGAATATCCTAGAGTATAAGCACTCTAGCTCTTTGTAGCCCTCTTCCTACATTTGTAGATGCCTATGTGCATTTGCATGTGTGTGCACAGGTACACGTTCATTGGGTGTACAAGACAGAGGTCAACTTTGAGTGTCGCTCCTCAAAAACACCACCAAATTTGCTTTTGGGGAATAAGATAGTGTCTCTCACTTGTTACCCAGAACCCTCAGATGTGGCTAGGCTATCTTGCCAGCAATTCACAAAGATCTGCCTACTCCCAGACCTTCCCACCAAACAAGTTCTGGAGATTAACCCGGGGTCCTCAAGCTTGCACAACAAGCATTTTACTGAGCCATTCCTCTAGACTTCTCTTTTGCTTTTTGTTTTAAGATAGTATCTTACTGAGTTGCTCTGGCTGGACTCACTCTGGAACCTAGTCAGACCTTGAACTTTCAGTTCTCCTGCCTCAGTCTCCAGAGTGGCTGGGGTTGCAGGCCTGTGGCACCAGACTCAGAGAGATTGATCTTTTTAAAAACAGAAGTATGCAACAGCAAAAAGGCATGTTCTTGGCTGGCGTATGAGTTAGGAAAACCTCTGCAAGGGAGGTATAAGGGCAGTTTGTGTTGTGCTCTTGGGATGGGAGTATTCATGCAGGGCTGTGCATCTTCTGTTCCTGCCTAGATGCTCCTGAAAGTTCTGTTGGTAGAAGGTCACTTTGAGAGGTGAATGGAGCTTTCCAGGCACTCATACATCCATATGCAGCCATGGGAAAATTGTGGACCACTCTGCTTCTCCAGCTGGTTGGGTTGTGGGGATAGGTAGCAGTCCTCTGGGAATAAGTAGTTTTGTCTCACCTAGTTTCCTAACAAGGTCTAAGGGAGTGATGCTACTTGACAATTCCAATTTCTTGGGGGAGTACCAAATACCTACTTCCCAGGGCAGCAGTGGCTCAGGGGGATGCTTGAGAGTAATAGTGCTTTTTATTTTCTTTTTTCTTACTTTTGTTTGTTTTTAAGATAACTGAAATAAGGTACATACTGGGTGATTAACAGGCATGTCTAAAACCTTTGATCCTGCAGCACAACATGGTTATCCACAAATTTTATACTCAAGAACCACTCAATAAGGTGTGTGTGTGTGTAGAAAAATATATACAAAGAGAAAAAAAGGTATGGCTCTGCATCTGGCTAGCTTTCATAATGCTGGAAAGTTCCATTTTTAATACCAAGGGAGAAAAATATTTAACACTCTTACCCAGACATAAACCTGTTCAGTAAAATAATGACTAGCTTGACAAGATACACCCACTGCTGCAATAGTAGCATGGCTATTATGAGAATAACCAAGCACTTTTTGATTGGATTTAAAGTCCACTCTACAACATGGAATTCATGCTTTGTCTATTAACTGGGCCCAAAACCTGTGACTGACTAAGTCATAGGTCCTCAGCAGGAACCCAACACTAACATCCCCTCAATCCCACCCTGCACAGTTTAAAGCATCTCTCATTCTTCATCAGAGAAGCAGAGGGGCTTCTTCTTTTTGGTTTCTGAGACAGGGTTTCTCTGTATTGTTTTGGAACCTGTCCTGGAACTCGCTCTGTGGACCAGGCTGGCCTTAAATTCACAGAGATCCACCTGCCTCTGCCTCCCAGGTGCTGGCATCACCAATGCCAGGCAGGAGCTTCTCTTTGTAGCAGGTGGTGATTAATACAGATATTTCCCAGATGGTCAAAATGTAGAGAGTAAGAGACTGAGGAGGGTTTAGCAATAAATGGGACATCTTAATCTACAGCCATACCACCCTGAACATGTCTGATCTCACCTAAATGGGACATCTATATCATATGTTTCTCCTGCCAAACTGGGGGGTCATCATGGAAGAGAGAACAGAAAGATTGTGAGAGCCAGAGACAGTGGACAGGTGCAGCAAGGCATCATTTGCCAGACATGATGGAGTCTTTGCACACATGAACTCATAGTGTCTGTGACTACATGTAGAAGGTGTTGATCACAGCAGCCCAAATCCTAGTATGGATTGAATGAGGGTCATGAAGTCCCACCCCTATCTCAGGAACTTGATAAATGATAGTTTCTGTGGGAAGGAGAGTCAGTTTTCTTCAAGTATGAAGACCTTAGAGGCTTACAGTCGATGGTCCTACATCCATGTATCTATGGGAAGCACTAAATAAACTCAGTGGGTTTAAAAAAAGAGCAATCACACAAACTTGGGTGGGGAGAGTGGTGGAAAGATAGAGAAATAATGGAGGGGAGGGAATGAGGGATAGATTTGATCAAACACATTATACAATTCTCAATTAAAAAAATCAAATAAAGCCAAAAGTTCTGCAAACAATCTCCTATTTTAATTAAGCTTACAAATTTGTGTTAGGTTGCATTTACAGCTATCCTGGGGCTCATGAGGCCCACAAGTCATGGGCTGGAGATGTCTGATAGACATTTTCTGTCCCACCATGTTTGAGCCTCCTGGCCTCAAGCTGCTGACAGGGTCAAATCTTTTAACACCTTAAAGGAGAACCTTTCTGGATATTTCTGTGATTCTGCTGATAGCCATCATTTGGTGGCCTCAATCACATTGCTCAAGCCTTGGCTCCTGGTGGCACAAACCTTCCCTCCATACTTCTTTGTGTGTGACCACTTTTACCTTCTTTCCCCTTCTTTGGACCAAAAGCCACCCATATGATTCCATGTGAATGACTTATACAAACCGTTTCCAAACAGAGCGGCATTATGAGGTTCACAGGATGAAGACTTCGTTATATCTTTCTTGAGGACAAAGTTCATCCTATGCCATCAGTCTTAGTATGCTTTGTACACTGAACACAAAAGGTTGGCTATTTTCTGTCCAGAAGTAAAAGCCAAGAATTGTTGGTTATGTATGTCCAATTTAATCAATTGGGTAGTACCACACCTCCCAGGGACAAAAGAGGCAGAGAGAGTGAGAAGTCATGACCCTGACTCTCCAGCATCTAAGCTCAGATGTTCTGTGTCATTGGGCTGTCCTGCATGTCCATGCTGTAAGTTCCTTCTTGTGTCCACATGGCCTGAAGTCAGTCCCCATTTCCCGGTGTTAGAGGTCTTTTATATGGTGCCTTCTTGTGGCTGTCTTAATGGACATGCTCTCCTCCCACATGTTCCACATCTGCTTTCTCCCACTTGGAACCACCTTCAGCAGATCCTGCACAGCTGTACTGGAAAGCTCTTCATCCACCATCCCTTATAAGCATTTAAAATGTCCTGTCTCTCTGAAATTGTCCCAAATCCTAACCACTAATGCTCTCTCCTAATAAAGGGCATGGGAATCTGTTTGGGGAAGGGGGTCTTGGGATGACTCTTTCCCACAGAATTTACCTTCACAGATTTGAGACAGAGTGACAATGTTGAAAATGAACAACTGAAAAATTTTCCTTTAAGGGAATGTTGGTAGAACCGAGAGTCATGCCATTATAGCTTATGACCATCAAAGGTTCCCAGTGGCTCCAGTCCATACATGAGGACCATCCTGTCAGGTTCTTGAGAAGAGAGTCTCATTCTGTTCAGCAGTAGAAAGAGAGAAAACACTATGCTGGAGGATTTGAGTTTCAGGTCCTTTGGCTTGAAGTCAAACATATTACATAGTACACTTTTGAAAGGCAACCCAAGCTGGATGAAACAGATGATGGGTGCTCTTTGAAGATCTGGTATGGGTTGTAGAGGAAGGGATGGAGGTGGGTGGGGGTTGGTAGGGGTCATCAGGAAATGTGTGAAAGCTGGGGAGGGGGACTGACAAGAGGAGCAAGAGCTAGTGGAGAGTGGTTGAGGGAACACCTAAGCCAAATGGGTTGCCTTGTAAATATTTGCTGCTAGAAGCTCGTATGCAAAGACTACATGGTCTTAGCTAGTCCAGTACTGCAGGAATAAAGAATTCTTCAGGGTTCTCTATATGGTAAGGTGTTCGTCCCAGGAAAACTGCTACTGTCTTCATGAGATCTGCTGTGCTTATGCATGAAAGTACCTTAGAATCAAACCCTGGGATTGTTGACATTCTCTCCCAGAAGGAAGAGACAGGAGGCCCTCAGCAGAGTACCTGGCCACTCCTGTCCATTCTTACGCAATTCTGCCTTGTGTAATTTTGTATGCAAAAGCGCATGCAGCTCTGTCCTCTGGGTGTTGGGGAAGTATATATGCTGGGGACATGAGGAAAGGGGCTCCATCTATGTGACTATGAGGGAGTATCATCCATGCTGAGTCCAGACTACAGTGTAGCTGCTTTGAGCTCCTCCATGCTTCTGCCAGTAATCCCTCATCCACATTGTGTAAGCAAGCCCGATAAATTCAGTGGTTCTGCAGGTGGGTGTTACGATAAATCTTTCCGACAAAGGCCACCCGAGCCCCACCACTACGTGTGCGTTTTACGCCAGCTGCCTTCCTGAGTTAGGGCCCAAATTAATACATAGAGAGACTTGTATTAGGTTCAAAGCTGCTTGGCCAATGACTAGGATTTCTCATCTGTTAGCTCAGTCTTAATTAACACATATCTATATATTTTATAAGACTTATCTTTATAGAGTATGCCTTTTGCTGGCACCCTCTTGCCGGTGGCTCATATCCTGCCACTGGAGGATGTGAAGGGGAAAAGGGAACACTTCCTGTTTTCCTTGCTAAATATGAGTCTCCTTGCTATGTCACTTCCTGCCTAGAACATCACTTCTCTACTACATTTCCCAGAATCCTCTTTGACTCCTAGTCCTGCCTAACTTGCTGCCATTGGCCAAACAGTATTTTATTCAATAATCAATATGATAAACATACACAGAAGGACATTTCCTATCATCTCCTCTTTTCTGTCTAAATAAAAAGAAGGATAACTTATCTTTTATAATAATTGAAGAAAACTATAACCATAATTATCTGTCTTTAACTCTATCAAAGACCACAGAAGGAAAATATATAAACTCTAGAATTGACAGGACATCTTGCTACCTGGACAGTCACCCAAAGTTCCTCTGTAACTTTGGGGCATCCATCTTCAGCCTATAGGCCACAGTGTGTCTAGCACACTTCTCCATTTCAACAGGAACCCTTCAGTACTGTCTTGTTTTGTAAGTTCAGCAGTCATTGTCTTGTGGGTCCTGCATATCCAGTTTATACAGCAACAAACAGTCCAGGCAAGAGCAGTTTCTTGCCCAAATGGCTAATCTTGCCATGTTGAAAGCAAACTCCATAAGGAGTTTCTTTGACGCCCATCCTCCTTTCTGACATAATTGGTGTGCCAGGAGCAGTTGTGTCTCACTGTCAAGAAAAACCCTAAACCATTTAAATGCCATATTTCTGTAGGTCTTTGAAAGGTTTGAAGAATACTTATCCATCTCAAATACATCTCTGTATATCTAGAAAATTAACAAACATAATTATAAGTTCTGACTATTATAGGTAACTATATAACCTGTATTTAGTTATGCATATCATCTTAAAAGATCTGTGTAAACACAATACCTAAACAAGAGGAGACTTACATATCACAAAATTGACCTTAAAGTTGTATCAAAAAATGAAAATCCATACCAATGCTAAGTATTCATTCCTATATACTATTCCCCCTTTTCTTTCTTTAAAGAGAGATTGACTATGCTCATTATCATTGGTAATATGGGAGTCATTCTTTCTAAACTACTTTCTGCTGATTGGGGGGCGATGCTTATACCATTGGAATCATGATAAAACATAGAAACCTGACCAAGTCCTTGTTTTTGTAGTTTGTAAAGCTGTATCGTTTCAGCTTTAGGGGGGTCTTGCTTGATCAAACCATATTAGTTTGGAAGGAATCCATAGCTTTTTATTTTCTGTGGAAACATAAACAGAAATTCTTTTTCCAAGCAGCCTGTCCTTAGACTTAAATTTTGAAGCCAAAGCATTTTTAAAATGTGTAAGTTGGATTAATTTAGCAGCATTTATAATTAAATGTATTTTAGCAGTAGTAAGTCTTTCCTCAGCAATCAAACAATTTAAAGACAACAATATGGCATTTAGTATCTAGATTCTCTGTGTATTTTCTATCTTTATTTGGCTTTTTTATTATTTTTATTTTTTTATTTTTTATTTTTTTCTGAGGCAGGGTTTCTCTGTGGAAATCTGCCTGTCTCTGCTTCCTTTAGCAAATCCTACCGGCGTGCACCACCACAACCGGCTACTCTATTTTCTGCTGTTATTTTTTCTCTCACAAGCCTACATATATTTTTAAATGCAGTGTAAAACTTTAGAGGTTTTTTTTTATCTGGATCTGTCTTCATCATCTTGGGACACTTCCTGTTTTCCTTGCTAAATATGAGTCTCCTTGCTATGTCACTTCCTGCCTGGAACATTACTTCTCTACTACATTTCCCAGAATCCTCTTTGACTTCTAGTCCTGCCTAACTTGCTGCCATTGGCCAAACAGTATTTTATTCAACAATCAATATGATAAACATACACAGAAGTACATTCCCCATCAGGTGGGAGCTGTGGTGGAATCATATTTTACTTTGTACGACCTTAAGAAGTCAGGGCAGACATTATTCACATCTCCCTCAAAGGAATTCTCAAAACACCCAGAAAACACGCAAAACAGGAAGGGGAAACTCTGTGTTTTAACTGAGTTTTCCTGATTTGCTTGCTGTGGGGTGGGGTCTTTATCCTCAATGATGCCTTGATTTGTACTCTAGCCAACAAAATCTCCATAAAAGCTTATTGAAAAAAATTCTTAAGAGATACTCTGACTTAAAGACGTGTCAGATGAACACATGATGTTTTTGTTTTGCTTTGTTTTCTGAGATGGTCTCATTTATTACAGGCAAATCCCAAATACATTATATAGTTGCGGATGATTTTGAACTCCAGATTTTCCTGGATAATAGGATTCTAGACCTGCACCATCACACCAGGTTTATGCAAAAGTGTTGCTGAAGGATTCAGGGCTTCAAACTTTCTCAAGTGGGCACTTGGTCAGCTGAGCCCTAGCCCAGCCCGAGCAAGCAACGTTTCTTTTTCGTCTTTTTTCAAATTACCATGTAGCTTTAAATCTGCTGTTAACTCCTGATCTCTTGGTGCCTTCACTGAGCACACCTGCCACCTACATTGAGTGGCTCCCTGGAAGTGCCCAAGAGTGTTGCAAACGTGCTGGGTGTGGTAACTTAAGCTCCAGTTAGCAGGGCAAAGAAAGCTGAGCTGCTCTCTAGTTTCTTAAATAATCACAGGGAACGGCAGCCTGACCAAATAGGCGAGGGCAGCAGGCAGAATCAATCATTTACCCCCATTCTGTGTGAAAAAGCACACGTACTGAGGTAATGGAGCTGCTGAGGCACCCGTGTCGCCTGTCACACCCAGGCCTGACAATTTACATAAACTCTAAGGAGTATTCTTGGGGGAACTTTGTTTCCCAAGTCACTGGCTGATGTCACTGGAGATACTGCTTTATGCACAGGGCAATGACAGGCTTGCGACCGTTCCTGTTTCCTCTTGTGGATGCTCTAGTGCCACAGCAAGATCAGGTCTGGCAGAAGACACAGGGCAGAGGCTGTGACTTGAAAAAGCACCCTGATTCTTTCTTTGACTCAACATTTCTGAAAAAGGGTATTTTGGAGAGGGGTGAGGCAGAGAATAATAGCTTGAAGGCATTGATTGCTAATCTTTAACTTGAGACCATTAAAGCCAGGAAACGGAGGTGAATTTAAAAGTTTTGCTGGCTGCCCCTCTATAATTCTTATTATTCCTCCCCTTCCTCTCCTTCTTTTCCTTTGCCCCCAAAAAGATGGTGCCAGATGGGGGGGCATGGGGGGAGTCAAGATTAAAGTTTAATACTGCAGTTCAGAATTCTCCTTAACCTAACTTTGCATCCAGGCTTTCTTGGTGGTTGAATTCAAGCCACCTTTGTTGCGAACGTTTGGAAAGTGAGCCTTTCTCCTCTCTTGCTCCTTTATTCTTTCAGGTGTATTGAAATCTGGAAATCTCCCTCTTCACAGTGGCTGACATGAAGAGAGTGCAGGCTTCTTCTACACAGCCAACTCTGAGCTCCACCAAGCCCCTAATCTCTATTCCCAGGCCAGCAAACAATGAATCAGCATTCATTGCAAAATGACTCATGAGCAACTGCGGCCATTTGTAGTGAAAAAGACAATGATCAGTTTCATGGGCCCATATGTAATCGTGACTACTTGCAGGGACTCAACAATGATCAATTACCCATTCCCTGATTAATTAAGGGCTTAATCCTCCCACCCATATCATGTGAACAATGGCACACTGTTCCAAGCTGCCTATTACGTTTCCTGGGAACAAAGGCAAGAGCGAGTGGTAATGTGAGCCCCAGGCCCATCGCTCTGGATTTCTAGCCTCCCCAGCTGAATACAGTAGGCACAGTTCCATATTAATGGAGTCTCACATCAGCCCTGAGCCAGGGTAGAGGCCCTCTCCATAGAGCCAATAGTTAACATGTCATGTCTTTTTTGCCTTGCTTCTTTTCATATCCTTACAAACAGTGAATAAAGCAGTCTGCCGAGTGGGTAGCTGTGTGTCAAAAGGGACCAAGTTTCTTGGTGCACTGCAGAATGTATCCTTCTCCTGCTGCCTTCTCAAACACAGCTTTTATGCTACTACTCACTTCCTACAGGTGTGCCTATGGATGGTGTGTGCTCTACTCTTCCTTCTGTTGTCATTCCCACACACCCCCTTCTTTCCTTTCCACTCTTTCTGGTTCTGAATGTCACATGGGTCAAACCACTCACAGTCTTCTCTTCGTTGCACTCTGCACAGGCTGGCTCCCTATATGGACTAATTTCTCAGTTTTTGAGTTCTCCAAAGATCTCCTTCTAGACTCTTCTTCCTCTGAAAAGAGTAAGAGCCCTCTGCTCCCATGGCCACAGCCTATAATAACCACACAGTTTGGCCTACTGCAAGCGTCCCTGCTTCCCGTGTTGGCCTCAATTCCTGGCTGCTCATGTCTTCTGCTACCCTGTCCTCCATAGCACCAAGGGCCAACAGTATCTTTGACCTGCTGCCCCTTTGCTGTCTGTTCTCTGTCTTTCTTACCTCTATACTCAGCTTGGAGTTCAGCTTTAAATTTTTAAAATTTGTATGTGTACATGTGTATATGTTTATACATGCATGTATGTGTATAGGGGCCATGGGTCCATATTGAGTGTCTTCTTTATTTTCTACATTAGTTTTGAGACTGGCTCTCTCACTAAACCTGGAGATCTCCTGTTCAGCTAGATTGGCTAGTCCTAGAGGTCCTCCAGCCTCTGCCTTCCTCCCCAGTGCTGGGGTTACAGCTGCACATTGCTATACCCATCTTTTCACATGGACCCTAGGGTTCACACTCAGACTGTGACAGCTGTAAGGTACATGCCCATCTTTCACAGACTTTCACAGTCTTTCACACCCAGACTGTGAAGACTGTAAGCTAAATTCTTTTTATTTTATTTTATTTTTTTGCACTCCCACCAGCAATGGAGGAGTGTTCCCCTTTCTCCACATCCTCTCCAGAATAAGCTGTCATTGGTGTTTTTGATCTTTTTTTTTTTTTTTTTTTGTCTTTGTATTTGGCCATTCTGGTATTTTTTTTATTAGTTCTAGTTAAGGAACAAGCTTGTTTCACATGTAAGTCCCTTCTCCCTCTCCCTCCCCTCACCCCCATCCCTCCTCCCCCACCCCCCCACCCCCACCCCATCCACCCACACATTCCCCAGGCAGGGTAGGGCCCTCTACGGGGGCTCTGCAAAGTCCACCAAATCTTCCTGTGCTGGTCCTGGGCCCTTCCTCATGTGTCCAGGGCCAGAGTGTATCCCTTCACGTGGGATGGGCTCTCAAAGTCAATTCTTGCACCAGGGAAAAATACTAATCCACCACCAGAGGCTCCCTGGAGTGCAGAGGCCTCCTTATTGACATCCATGTTCAGGGGTCTGATCAGTCTTGTCCTGGCCTCCCAGACAGCATCTGGGGTCAATGTGCTCTCCCTTGTTCAGGCCAACTGTTCCTGTGGGTTTCTCCAGCCTGGTACCGACCCCTTCACTCTTCATTCCTCCCTCTCTTTAACTAAATTCCAGATTTCAGCTCAGTGTATATCTGTGGATGTCTGTCTCTGCTTCCATCAGCCACTGGATGAGGGCTCTAGGATGGCATAAAGAGAAGTCATCAATCTCATTTTAGGGGAAGGCTTTTAGGTTATCCTCTCCACCATTGCCTGGATTGTCAGATCGAGCCATCCTTGTAGGTCTCTGGAAATCTCCCTGGTTCCAGATCTCTTCTTGGACCTACAGTGGCTCCCTCTGATATGATATCTCTCATCCTGCTCTCTCTCCTCTATTCTTCCCCCAACTCAATATTTCTGCTCCTCCATTTCCTCTCCTCTCCTCTTCTCTTGCTCTTATTGTAGGAGCTCCCTCTCCCCTACCCTCATGCTCCCAATTAGCTCAGGAGTTCAAGCCACTTCCCATTCCTGGAGACCATTTATCCCTTAGAGTCCTTCATGTTTCCTAGTTTCTTTGGTGAAGAGGATTATAGGCTGGTAAACCTTTGCTCTATGTCTAAAATTCATATATGAGTGAGTACATACCATGTTTGTCTTTTTGTGACTGGGTTACCTCACTCAGGATGGTTTCTTCTAGTTCCATCCATTTGCCTGTGAATTTCAAGATTCCATTGTTTTTTTCTGCTGAGTAGTACTCCATTGTATAAATGTACCACATTTTCTCAATCCATTCTTCAGTTGAGGGGCATCTAGGTTGCTTCCAGGTTCTGGCTATTACAAACAATGCTGCTATGAACATGGTTGAACATATGTCCTTGTTGTATGAACATGCAGTATTTGGGTATATACCCAAGAGAGGAATGGCTGGATCTTGAGGTAGACTGATTCCCATTTTTCTGAGCAACTGCCATACTGATTTCCAAAGTGGTTTTACAAGTTCACACTCCCACCAGCAATGGAGGAGTGTTCCTTTTTCTCCACATCCTCTCCAGCATAGATTGTCATTGGTATTTTTGATTTTAGCCATTCTGACAGGTGTGAGGTGGTATCTCAGAGTTGTTTTGAGTTGCATTTCTCTGATGGCCAAGGATTTTGAGCACTTTCTTAAGTGTCTTTCAGCCATTTCAGATTCCTCTGTTGAGAATTCTCTATTTAGTTCTGCACCCCACTTTTTAATTTCATTGTTTGGTGTTTTGGTGGCTAGCTTCTTGAGCTCCTTATATATTTTGGAAATCAGTCCTCTGACAGATATGGGATTGGTGAAGATCTTTTCCCATTCTGTGGGTGGTCGTTTTGTCCTACTGACTGTTGCCTTTGCCTTGCAGAAGCTTCTCAGTTTCAGGAGGTCCCATTTATTAATTGCAGACCTCAATGTCTGTGCTACTGGCATAATGTTCAGGAAGCTGTCTCCTGTACCAATACTTTCAAGGGTATCTCTCACTTTCTCTTCTAGAAGATTCAGTGTGGCTGGATTTATGTTTAGATCTTTGATCCATTTGCACTTAAGTTTTGTGCATGGTGACAGATATGGATCTATCTGCAATCTTCTGCATGTCCGAATCCAGTTGTGACAGCACCATTTGTTGAAAATGGTATCTTTTTTCCATTGTATAGATTTAGCATCTTTATTGAAAATCGGGTATTTATAGGTATGTGGGTTAATATCAGGATTTTCAATTCGATTCCATTGGTCTATCTGTCTATTTTTGTGCCAATACCAAGCTGTTTTCAGGACTATGGCTCTATAATAGAGCTTGAAGTCAGGGATGGTGATGCCTCCAGAGGTTCCTTTATTGTACAGGGTTGTTTTGGCTATCCTGGATTTTTTGTTTTTCCATATGAAGTAGAGTATTGTTCTTTCAAGGTTGGTGAAGAACTGTGTTGGGATTTTGATGGGGATTGAGTTGAATCTATAGATTGCTTTTTTGGCAAGACTGCCATTTTTACTATGTTGATTTCATCTATCCAAGAGCATGGGAGATGTTTCCATTTTCTGGTATCTTCTTCGTATTTGGAGCATAGATGTTCAGGATTGAGACTTCGTCTTGATGGACTATTCCTGTGATGAGTATGAAAAGCCCTTCTTCATCTCTTTTGATTGATTTTAGTTTAAAGTCTAATTTGTTAGATATTAGGATTGCTACACCAGCTTGTTTCTTGAGCCCATTTGATTGGAAAATCTTTTCCCATCCTTAAACTCTGAGGTATCGCCTGTCTTTGAAGTTGAGGTGTGTTTCTTGTAAACAGCAGAAGGATGGATTCTGTCTTCGTATCAATTCTGTTTGCCTATATCTTTTTATGGGTAAGTTAAGACTATTGACATTTAGGGATATTAATGTCCGTTCATTGGTTCTTGTTTGTTTTATATTTATTGTTGGTGGTGTCATTGTGTGTGGATTTTGCCCTCCTTTTTCTTTTTGTGTTTGATAAAATTAGATTATTATTACCTGTGTTTTTGTGAATGTAGTTATGTTCATTGGGTTGGAGTTTTCCTTCCAGAATCTTCTGTAGTGCTGGATTTGTGGATATGTATTGTTTAAATCTGTTTTTGTCATGGAATATCTTCTTTTCTCCATCTATAGTGATTGAAAGTTTTGCTGGGTACAGTAGTCTGGGTTAACATCCATGCTCCCTTAGTGCTTGTAGGGTATCTATCCAAGACCTTCTGGCTTTCAGAGTTTCCATTGAGAAGTCGGGTGTGATTCTGATTGGTTTGCCTTTATATGTTAGTTGGCCTTTTTCCTTTGCTGCTCTTAATATCTTCTCTTTATTCTGTAGATTTGGTGTTTTGATTATTATGTGTTGGGGTTACTTCTTTTTGTGGTCCAGTCTGTTTGGCGTCCTGTAAGCTTCTTGTACTTTCATAGGCATATCATTCTGTAGGTTGGGGAAGTTTTCTTCTATGATTTTGTTGAATATGTTTTCTGTACCTTTGAGCAGTGTTTCTTCACCTTCTTCTACACCTATTATTCTTAGGTTTGGTCTTTTTACTGTGTCCCATATTTCCTGGATATTTTGTGTTAGGGATTTGTTGGACTTGAGGTTTTCTTTGGTTGATGAATGTATATCCTCTAGCGAGTCTTCAATAGCTGAGATTCTCTCTTCCATCTCTTGAATTCTATTGGTTATACTCACATCTTTAGTTCCTGATCGTTTATCCAGCCTTTCCATTTCCAGCATCGCCTCATTCTGTGTTTTCTTTATTGTGTCTATTTCAGCTTTCATGCTTTGAACTGTTTCAAGAACTTCCTTCACTTGTTTGGATGTTTTTTCTTGGGTTTCTTTAGATTCTTTAAGAGATTTGTTTATTTCTTGAATTTTTTGGTTTGTCTTTTCCTCCATTTCGTGTAATTTTTTGTTTGCTTTTTCTTCTATTTCTTTAAGGGATTTTCTTGTTTCCTCTTTAAAGGTCTCTATCATCTTGCCGAGATAATTTTTGAGGTCCATCTCATCTTCATGCTCTGTGTTGGGCTTTTCAGATCTTGCTGGAGTGGAGCCCCTAGATTCTGGTGGTGTCATGTTGGTCTTTCTGTTGTTGAGTGAAATCTTATTCTGTCTTCTTCCCATATCTTCTTCTAGTGGGTGCAGGTGGGGTCTCTCTATCTCCTCTTGTGACCCAGTGGTGTGTGGGGGCCAGGAATTCAATGTCCGCAACTCTGGATGGTCTTGCCTCTCCTGGTAGTCTCCTCACTCATTGTGGATTGCTTGTCAGAAAGAGATGGAAGAGTGGAGGTGTTTCCAGATTCAGGGAGCTCCTCCTTGTCTGTGCGTGTATACCCCAAGAAGGCAGGCACAGGCTGGGGGAGTGGGTGGTTGGGATGAGTGATGATTTGGGCTGAGGTTGGGTAAGGGCAGAGGCTCACTCACCTCGTTCCTGGGTCGGCAGAAAGGGATGCTAAATTCATATATATATATATATATATATATATATATATATATATTTGTAATGTTAATTAGACCAGTTTTAAATTAGAAACAAGCTTCTTTTACATGTAAATCTCAGTTCCCTCTCCCTCTCCTCCTTCCCTGCCCCCATCCCCTATTTCATTCCCTATCTGCTCCCCAAGGAGAGTGAGGCCTTCCATGGGGGATCTTCAAAATCTGGCATATCATTTGGAGCAAGGCCTAGACCCTCTCCCATGTGTCTAGGCTGAGAGAGTATTCTTCTATGTAGAGTGGGCTCCCAAAGTCCATTTGTGTACTAGGGGTAAATACTGATCCACTACCAGAGGCCCTATAAATTAACCAGACCTCCAAACTAATATCCTCATTCAGGGGGTCTGGAACAGTCTTATGCTGGTTTCCCAGCTATCAGTCTGGGGTCCATGAGTTCCCACTTGTTCAGGTCAGCTGTTTCTGTGGGTTTCTCCAGCCTGGTCTTGACCCCTTTGTTCATCATTCCTCCCTCTCTGCAACTGGATTCCAGAGTTCAGCTCAGTGTTTAGCTGTGTGTAAACTAAATTCTTTACTAGCTGAGGCATCCCTCTCCACAGCCCAACTATCATCTCATAACTACACCCTTGAATCATGTTCCATTCTCTCTTTCACCTCTCTCAATCAACTTAGCTTGCAAAACTGAATGCTGGTAAAGTCCACCCCCCACCCCCGACACACTCTTCTTTGTATGACATAACCAGAAAAAGCCATAAGCCTGGCTGGGTCTGCACTGGTTTATGGCCATAGTATTCAATGACAGAAGATTATATTTTCTTTTTCTATCTTTAAAGCTTTTATTTGGCATGGTAATTGCATGTATTTATGTACTCTAGTATGAAATTTCATTGTATGCATTAGGGTGCACTTGGAATACACTTTTCCTTTTCATTGAGTCCTCCTGGTCCTTGCTCATGGCCTCTTCCCTTTCTTGCCACAAGAACCCTCTCCATTTGGTGACCTTGTGTCATACTTCATTGAGAGTGTAAAGGTGACAGGAAGTGTGTGACTCCATAGTGCTTTTGCCTTGTCTCCTACATGCCTGTATAATTGTTGGCATACTACATCTTTCCTACTGTTAGAAAAGGCAACTGGTGGACTCCTGAGGCCTAGGAAGTAGAGTGTCTTGGAAACTAGGTGGGCCCAGGGATGAGACCTGCTGAGCAACATCCCGGAAGAGGTAGCACAGGAGATGTAGAATGTGTAGGTATTATTTCCTCTGTCTCCTGTTCAGATCCAGCCATGGAGAGTTAAATGACTGGACATTTTATCCAAAGGGATATTGCTATCCATGAGAGAAAAATCAAGACCAGCACCAATAGGAAAATGGGTCTTACTGTTTGTTTCATGACAAGGTCTGTCTTTGCAGAGTATGTACCACCACATCTGGCTAGAAGTTTAATCCTGAATGAACTGAAGAACAATTGAACAAATGAAGACTACCCTTTTTCTTTCTTTCTTTCTTTTTTTTTTTTTTTTTTTTTTTTTTTTTCCGAGACAGGGTTTCTCTGTGTAGCTTTGGAGCCTATCCTGGCACTCGCTCTGGAGACCAGGCTGGCCTCGAACTCACAGAGATCCGTCTACCTCTGCCTCCCGAGTGCTAGGATTAAAGGCGTGAGCCACCAAAGCCCGCCCTACCCTCTTTTCAAGTAGGAAGCTTGTTTCCCTGTTGGCACAGGAGGACTCGTGAATTGTGAAAAAGAACAAAAGCTTCACTTCCTATCACTGTAGGAGTTGACAAGTCACCTGGTCTGCCTCTCTTTCTGGGCCTCAGGTTACCCTGTGGTTCTCCCCCACTCAGGTGGCTTCTATAACCATTGCTCACCTCCTTCTTTTTCTCATCCAATGGAGTCTGTTCTGCAATGCTGTCAGCCCACCTCTGTAGAGGATAGAATTGATCTCTCCACTTGTCTTACTGTTATTGTTTCTTATAGTAGCACACTTGGGTCTCAGGTTGCCCTGTGGTTCTCCCCCACCCAGGTGGCTTATGGTTTTCACTGTTTAGGAGTTGAGCAAACTCAGAACTGTAGGAAGATCGGTCATCCTGTGACTTCTGAATCTTTGAAAGTGAAAAGGAGGGAAGTGACCCTTAAGTCTCTTTCATAAAGGCACTAATTCCTTTCCTAAAGGTCCCACACTCATGACCAGATTCCCATCCCAAGTCCCACTTCCTAATGCAATGACATTAGTGACAGGTTTTTCAATGACTGACTTAGGAGTTCATAGCATCCATACCTTTGTTGGCAGACTAGCAAAATCTCCCATGTTTAAGGTCAAGACTCAAGTGTCAGGCATCACATGTAATAATACTATGAAGACTGGTACTATAATTTTTGCCCTTGACTTATTCACTGCATGGCCAGATATGTGATGCTTCGTGGCCACCATTTTTACTTTGGCATGGAGCTCATCAATTAAGTTATAGTACTATCTAATAAGCCCCAATGACTTGCATTCTTCCATGTTCCCAGTGCTGGTCTTATAGACACAAGTCTGGGTTTTTACATGGCTGCTCACATTTTTATAGCAATTATTTACCATCTGACCCATCTCCCCAGCCTCTTGTCCCCTTTGACACAGGATCTTGCTGTATAGATCAGGCTGACCTTAAATTGACAGTGATCCTCTTGCCTCATTTGCCTTAGTGCTGAGATCATGGCCATGAGCTATCAAACTAGGCTTCTCCATCATTTTTCAGGTAGAACTTTCAGGCTAGTGATGTTTCTTTTTCTTAGCAAGTTGATTTTGGAAACAGAAGCTGTCTTAGTTCTCTTGCTGTGGATAGACAACATGACCATTGGAACTGTTACAAAGGAAAGCATTTAGTTGGGGCTGGCTTACAGCTTCAGAGGTTTAGTTCATTATTGTCGTGGCAGGAGTCATGGTGGCATCTAACTTACAGCATGTGAGCAGATATGATTCTGGAGTGGTAGCTGAGAGTTCTACATCTTGATAGGCAGGCAGCAGAAAGACAAAAGACATTGAGCTTGGTTTGAGATTTTGAAACCCCAAAGCCCACTATTAGTGTCTTAGTTAGGGTTTCTTTGCTGTGAAGAGACAGCAATGACCACAGCAACTGTTAAAAAGGAAAACATTTAATTGGAGTGGTTTATGGCTTTAGAGGTTTCGTTTGTTATCATCATGGTGAGAAGCATGGCCGCACAGCTTCTCACAGGAAGTGAACTGTATGCCACATTGGGCATAGTTTGAGCATATGAGACCTCAAAGCCCAACCCAACAGAGACACACTTTCTCCAACAAGGTGACACCTCCAAATCCCTATAAATCAGTGACACTACCTAATGACCAAGGACTCAAATACATGAGATTATTAGGGTCATTCTTATTGAAACTACCACAGTAGCATATTTAGGATTCAGTGGGCAGCACTGACTGAAAATCCCCTTTCCCTCTGTATTTTTCAGTATATTAACAAATGGAAAGGGATGTGCAGATCTGTGGACTGAAAGTCACTTTCACCATCTCAGGCAGCCATCACAACCTGAGGGTATCCTTGTCCTGCTCAGTTTAATTCTGCACTTTGCATTCCCTTGGGCATCCATCAGAGGCTTTCCTAGTCCTGGTCCACATCATGTTGAAGCTGTCTTGGGAGGATGGGTGTACGGAGGACTTGGTAGCACAAGCAGCTGATAGACTTTGGTTACATTTGGAACTCTTTTTTTTTTTTTCTAAACTGTAATAAAAGTTTGATTCAGTTATATTCCTCTGGATGGATTCTTACTCATTTGTCCATAAGCTTAAATAAAAACTAACTGCAGCATGAGCTGTGAAAAATTAAACTTATCTTAGCTGGGATTTACTTGCATAAGATGCTAGGACTCTGAAGCTGAACCTAGGGAAGGAGCAAGTGACTGATCAAACTACAGTGTTGTGTTGGGGCTGTGTCTCTGCTTTCCTGGATTCTGGAATTATTAGTGATCACTAAACCCCATGGAAGGGGACAGGGAGACCCAAGAGGCCAGAGACTCTGTGGGAGTTTTCTATCACTGCCTGTGAAAACACTGGTCATGGAAAAACTGTTCATAATCCACTCTTATTTCTATTCCAGTGAGGTCCTGCTCCAATTATGGCCAGGGTAGGTGGGGCACTGCCTTTATCACTGTGACAATGAAGCTTCTTATTCTGAACTCTGTTCACATCACAGCGAGTCAGACTCGAATCCCTCACTTCTGTGATGGTGCTTCACCCAGGTCTCCATGCAGGATAAGGATATCCGATATCCTTTGATGACTCTAGTTACTGGGTCCAACAGGAGCTCCTGCAAGGCACTCTTCCAAACAGCCAAGATTACACAGATAGCAATGGCCTTGAAAAACGAAGTTATTTTCAGAGTGTGTGTGCTTCTGTTTTTCTAGAGAGTGAAAAAAATACCTCCTTGTCTGTGTGTGAGTCATGGAGCTGCTGTTGCTCTTTACATGAAAACCAACTCCAAAATGATCAGAAGGGTCGAGGATGTGGCCATAGCAGGGTTCAAGTCACAGGGAAGGCTAGTTGTTAAGGGAAATCTTGGTGGCTTTAAGTCTCAAAGGACTCTAGAAGATAGACCCTTAACAAGAGATACTATGGCAAAATACTTACTTCATAAGTGTAGCTGGATTTTTCTTTGGGTGGCCAGCTCACAAAAAAAAATGACTCTGAGGCTTATTATTAATTATGAAAGCTCAGCCTATAGCTTAGGCTTGTTTCTAACTAGCTCTCATAACTTAAATTAATCAATTTCTATTCATCTATGTGCTGCCACATGGTTTGTGGCTTTGTCCTCTCCTTCTGCATGTCTTGCTCCCTCTGTGTCTGACTAGCAACTCTGCTTTTTTTTTTCTTCCTCAAGATATCTATTTGCCATTAAGCTCTTCATTAAATCAATCACAGTGACACATCTTCATATAGTGTAAATGAATATTCTGCAACACATAAGTCTATTAACAAAGCAAAAACTGTTTGGAATGACAAAGTCTGTGGAAAGAATGAATGATGGAAGTGGGTGAGTGAGAATAGCCCTGAGAAGCAAGTCCAGGCCAGCACCTCAAGGTGAACTCCCAGTGGTACTCTCAAGTTTGTGTGACCCAATGTGCATGATGACAACCAAGCATCATCTGCAGTGCATCTTGCAATTCCAACCAGTTCATGGAGAGATGTGAAAACATGCTTATGCATCTCAGATAGAGAACGAATGACAGACCGAAGTAATGATTCCACCAAAGCTGAGCTCAGGGAAACAATGAGCATGGGTGACTCAAAGATGCTGTCACTGAAAAGCCAATCCCAGCATGGGCAATGGCTCACAAAAGCAACATACCTAAGTGGCAGGCAGCTGTGCTGGTAGAAAGGTTCCTTTCCCCACAGTTGGTGAGAGCTTAATGATTCTTAGAAGGAGAGAACTTTTCAATTCAGAGGAAACTGCTACACAATAACAAAAAGCCCTGGCTTCAAATGAGAGGTCTGTGACTTCAGGTTGGGCATCAGTGAGAACAGGGAATGGGTGACTGTAACAAGTGTTTCTCTGTCCAGACAGCTCCCAAAAAGAGACATGGAAACTTCTTACTAACTATGAAAATTTGGCTTATAGCTTAGGCATGTTCCTAACTAGCTCTTATAACTTAATCCATTTATATTAATCTACATTCTGCCATGTGATTCATAGCTTTACCTCTCCTCTTGCACATCCTGTTTGCCCTGTGTCTCCTGGCATCTTTGCCTTTCTTCTTCCCAGAGTCCTCCCTGTCCCCAGAAGTCCCACCTAACCTCTTCCTGCCTAGCTATTGGCCATTTAGCTCTTTATTAAACCAATCAGAAGGTGCCTTGGCAAAGACACATCTTCACAGTGTAAACAAATATTCTGCAACAGGTGACCTTCTAAGAGGCTGTTCATCAGAAGCCCCATGGACACCAGGTAACTTGCTCCCTGGCCAACTCACCCAGGAGAGGCAGCTTCTCTGTCCTATGCATGGACAATCTTGAGAGATGGAGACTGCAAACACTGTATCTCTTCTCAGTGATTAATCTTGCTGGGTAAACTTTTTTCTTGGCTTTAATTGGCAATTGTTTCTACTCTTTTTATTTTGCTGTGGGCTAGGAGTTATTCCTCAGTTCCAAAGCGCAGTCTTCTATTTAGCGTGATGAAAATGTCCCAGTGCAACAATTCTGAGCATGTCCTTCCTGTTTTGTTTTGTTGCTGTTCTTGTTCCCTCAAATAAAGACAGTGTATATCAACTGCATTTCAGACTGTGCAGCAGTGGAAAGCATTTCAACACATATGTGCTTCCATTCTTCAAATTAAAATCCATTTACTGAGTGTCTTCCCCATGCAGTTGTGGCTATCTGTGAACAATTCTGTTCCTAGATCAGTTAGAGGTAGCAATATGCTTTTACACACACTGTGTACATCTTCTTGAGTTTGAAAACGGTGATGACGTACTAGAATTATCACAATAATTTGATGTTTTGAACATAAAATATCAATGATGTGTAGAATACGTTTTGACTTCATTTATTAGAGACAAATTGGTCTCAGTTAAGTATCCCTGGCTGGCTTAGAGCTTGAGAGATGGTTTTATTGCCTCTGCCTCCTGAGTGATGGATTGCAGGTTTATACCACTATTTCTCGTTTTTCAGTAAGTTTTTACATTTGAACTCAGGGTATAAAAGAGACCCCAAAGGTTTAAGGAAAGTGTTATTTAGGTCTCATACACTAAGACACATTTTGATGGTGGCAGGGATGAGAGAGAGCTCTGAGGAGGATAGACTGGCAATCAATTCACCTGGGTGCTCTGGGAAAAACATACCTGACAAAGATGAGGTGGTGGCCCCTATAAGTCCTATCTGAAAAGGAGAGGCTAGTGGCTGTTGGGACTGATCATCCTTATGGGTCTGGACAATGCCCTGTTCGCCACCAGGCTACGTGGTCATATCCAGGACAAAGCCCATCCAGGCCACTCTCAGCAGGAGGACAGCAGGAGGCAGAGTTGGGTCTAGAATCTTGTCAGTCACCTTCTGCACTAGGTGTGGGCCCCTCTGACCGTGGAAGGGGCTGTGCTTGGGAACTCTGAATGTTGTAGGAAGGATTGTTTGGAAGCAAACTCTGCTTGAATGGCCAGTTTTCCTTGCTTCTTCTAGACTAGACAGAGCTCCTTTTCAGTGGAGGTAGTTGATCTGTTTTCAACTTTAAGATGTCATAGTTAGCTTCAGCTGTCAACTTGATATAGCCCAGAATTACTTGGGAAGAGGGAATTTCAATTGGAGAATTGGCTCAATAAAATTGGTCCGTGGGCATTTTCTTAATTGCTGATTGATATAGGAGGGCACAGTCCACAGTGGGCATACCATCTCAAGGTAAGGGGTCCTGGCCTATATAAGAAAGTTAGCTGAGCAAGCCTGAGAGAATGAGCCTTCCTTCATGGCTTGTGCTTGAGGTTCTTGCTTTGGGCACTTGCCTTGAATCTCTGGGTTATCACTGTTCGCTGGAATGTAAATCAAATATACCATTTCTTTAGTAAGTTGCTTCAGGCCTTGGTGTTTATCACAGCAATGGAAAGCAAACTAGAACACAAACCCTGGTGAGGTGAGTAACTTTTCAGAGAAGGCCTGCCTGTCACCTAGCCAGTCTGCAGACTCTGGTCTTGCCAAGGCAGCTTGCACATGGATGCAGGAGACCCCTGAGAGACAAACAAGGGATACAGTGGAAGAATGCTTCAGGGCACCAGCCTAGACTCCACAACAGCACCCTCACTCCAAGAACACCACCTTGCCACACACATACAAAGGTCTAGTTTAAGTCATCCGAATAAACAAGGCAATCTGGGTGGTTCCCCATGCATGTACAGTTTGTCAGAGGGCGGTTAGCCTATAAATGACATTTGGTATGAATGGTCTACATATGAAATGACATTTGGTATGAATGGTCTACATATGGTCTACATTACCTGACTCTTAGTCCCTTCACAGAAGGGAATGAATGAGGCTAAGAATTTCTGTTGTGTGCTGTTTTCTCCCTGATCGGCTTACCATGGCTCACCATGAAGGCAACGATACCTAGTTATGTGTATTGTACAGGGAAAATACTAAATGGAAGGAAAGGGAGAAAGTTGCCTAGACACGTGGCCCTTGGTGGTGCTTGATGCCAGCAGGTACTAGGTTTCCTTATTCAAATGAGAAACCTGCACATGTTAGCAGGGAGCTTCCTTCCAAGAAAATGCCACCAGCTTCAGAGAGGCTATATAATCATCCTGTGATTGAGCCAGTGCATAGCAGTTGCTGCTCTTGGCTGAGAAAGCCCTTATCTTCAATGCCTGCCAGACCTGAAAGATGGCTTCTGACCACCGTAATTGACAAGGAAACTTGCTCAGAAAGCATAAGAGCTTTAATTTCTGGGCTGCAGGGTAGTTTGGTGGGTAAAATGCTTTCCATGCAAGCCAGAATACCTGGATTCAATCCTTGGAACCTACTGAAAGACACCAAGCATAATAATATATGCTTGTAGTCCCAGCCCTGGGGAGGCAGAGATAGAAAGATCCCCTGGGACTAGCTGACCAGCTAGCCTATTCTATGTGGTGGTTCCAGGGCAGTTTGAGACCCTGAGGAACAACACCCAAGGTTGATGTCAGGCCTCCACACACATTCGCACACACATATAGTAACATTGATTTACCCAAGATTGGAGAGAGGATTTGAACATGGGTCTGCTAAAGTGTAGAAAGCTCTTGTTTTCCCTACCATATCAAGGTTCTCTGTGCCATTTAAATAGGCTGAGCCCGTGGACAAGCTACCACCTATGCTTTCTTAAATTTGAGGTGCCCAAGACACTTTTGGGTTGCACTTCAACCTTCTGTTGAAGGGGCCCAGCCGTCTTCCATCGTCTACCTCACCTAATCCCTTCATTTTCTTCTCCTCATCCAGTCATTCCTCTAATCAGAGTCAGACTCTGACTAAATATCTTCACACCCTTGGTCTGTACATTCCCTGCATTAGCCCTCCACCTGCTCTCCATGTTTCTCCTTCATTCTGCAGACTTTGGAGAAAGTGACTGTCTCTTACATATTCACTTCCACAGAGTTTGCTGATGAATTAAAAATAATCTCCCAACACTGTTGTGGCCTGAAGGAACTAAGTGGCAGTGGGAATGAGTCGATCCCTAAGACTGCAGTGTCTCTGAGAAACAGCTCAGATGCCACTGAAAGGCAGGGAATATGCTGGAGTTCCTCCACCCCGCAGAGCTTGCTGCCTCTCAGGGTCTGAAGTGACAGTGTTTGTTCCCTCTGCTGTCATGTTACACTTCCTGGAGTCTCTGTGGATGGTACCTCTCATTTTTTTTCCCTGCAGAAATGATGGAAATGTGTCATAGATGTCAAAGTCAGTGGCTCCAGCAGTTGCAAGCAAAACTTGTTGACTCCTACTACATCTCACTCACCACCTGAAGACTTGACTGCAACATATTAGAGTGTGTGTGTGTGTGTGTGTGTGTGTGTGTGTGTACACTCTCCTAAGGAAGATAGATACTTTTGCTGTGCTTTGAAACTCCAAACCTATTGATCATCAGGGGTAAAGATAACTTATTATCATCTGATGGTATGATATTGGAAGGGCATTTTCCCTCTTTTTCAGACTAAGCTCTGTGTCCACCTTGTACAAGTGTATTTGTCAAATGCAAGTTCCTTCAAGTGCATAGAGTAGATTGAGCATATTCAGTAACTCCAGCAAAGGTACAAGCTAATCTGCATGTACTTTCTGAAGTTTTGTGGCTTGTGCAAGAGAGACTTCGGGTTACTAGCCAGTCTCAGTTTCACCAGTGTTTTCTTGTTTTCTGCCCCTTAGTGTTCTTATTTCACAAAAACCAAACAAGACCAAAACAAAAAACAAAACAAACAAACAAACAAACAACAAGAGAAACTGAAAAACTACCCTATCTTGAATTCTGAATATTTTTTTGGCTTTATATGAATGAAATGATGGAGGAGGCAGTTTTAATTCTAGTAGTCTAATGTTCACCTGATTCCATTTATAAATTCTAAGTCACCATACTTTCATTTAATATCTTCATTCCTCCAAGCATAGTTAATCTATGATGATCAAAGTGGCTTAGACCATACAGTTTTTCACCTGTAGATGGGATGGGGGCTCTTAAAACCACTTTCATCTGCAGGATGGATTAGCTAATTAACTAATTAGTAGAGGAACCGGAAGTAGAGCAATGGTCCCGATTACACAACCCATCTCTCTGTCACCTGCTGACTTTGATGGAGGGAGGGAAGGCTTTCACTCTTGTCTCAATCTGCTTGTTGTTGTAATATATCCTATAGGTCTCAAACTGTTAGTGCATGAATCTTTCTCCATTCTTTGATTTCTTGGAGGTGACCACAGATTCCCAGTTTCAGCTCCCACATAAACCAGATAAGCCAATCACCCATCAAACTTCTCCTGTCTAGAAGAGCATGGGGACTAAGTGACCAGACTTCACTTGTTACATTCAGCCCAAGATGAAACAGTTCCAGGAGCCTATACTTCAGTGGGAGTATACCAAGTGGGAGACTGACTCAAAAGAGTCACAAGCTCTTGGCAACCCAGTGGGACACCATGTGAAATGCTGCCACACAGGTGAGGATGGGATCAGGAAGTCCCTAGAGTGCAAAGAAATTTTTGAAAACCTGTTTCTCCTCACTCTTAAGGAGTTTGTGAGTTTGGGGACAGAAACAACACATATCCATGCCCTGTACCATGAAGTAGTTAACGTGTTTGAAGGAAAGCACCATGTCCCTCCACTCCCATGAGCTTGTCCTAGATTTAGAGGTCACACATGGGTTGGTCACATTCCACCCCCCCCATTACCTGTTCAGAGACAGACATGGTCACTGCTTACAAAGGCTTCTTCTTTTGAGGACATTAGTCTCAGCTCCTCCTATCACTTCTGCGTAAAGGAATTGGGTGTCATGGAATGCTACCCAATGCTCAGTTGAAGGGAAAGATAGCTGAGTAGGCTAGCTAGAATCATCGCCTTGGGTGTAGATTCAGATCCAGATGGCCACACATTTCCCTTGGATAGAGCTCCTTCTTAGACCACAGCCATTGAAACAGACCAGAGTTGCTAAGCTGGTAGTGGCACACGCCTTTAATCTCAGCACTTGAGAGTCAGAGGCAGGCAGATATCTGAGTTTGAGGCCAGCCTGGTCTATGGAGCAAGTTCCAGGACAGCCAGGGCTACCCAGAGAAACCAACAAAAACCAACGAACAATGGACCAGGAAGAATCACAGTGCATTTTTCCCTGGAATAAATTTCCATTCCCACCACCCTGAGTACCAGGCATCAGCAAGAACCTGTATAAACAAAAGGCTGCAGGGTTGAGAGCCTTCACAAGTGGTAGATAAACTTCCAGAAAAAGATGTCTTCAGCATTATAAAGGCAGATTGGTACACAAAGGTGCTGTGGTTTGAGTGAGAAGTGTCCCCTACAGGCTCATGTATTTGAACACTTGGTCTCCAGCTAATGGTGCTGTTAGAGGTGGTTGTGGGAACTTTAGAGTTCCCTCATTAGAGGAAGTGATCCTTGGAAGTGGGCCTTGAGGTTTTATAGCCCAGTCCTGCTCCCTGTTCACTCTGTCTGCTTCCTGAGTACAGCTGAAATGATACAAGCTGTCTTCTGCTGTTATGGCTTCCCCTCCAGGATGGACTGTTTCCCTTGAACTCTAAGCCAAAATAAAGCCTTCCCTAAACTGCTTCTTGTCAGGTGTTTAGTTATGCAAATAAGGAGAGTATCTAACACGCTAAGGAAAGACATGGGAGTAATTCTCTTCTTGGCGGAACAGGGTCATGTGATCCCTAGTCAGTTTTTGCAACACACAAATAACAGAAAGCTGGTGTTGGTCGATTGGCATGACTAAGTTGGAATAAAACAGCCCATGGGTCTGATTTAGCACAAGTGTGTATCACAGGAAACTGTGCTTGAAACTGGCAGTAACCTAGTTCTAAACAACACTGAATGGAATTTTCACTCTGGGAAGGGAGGTATAGGACTATGGCAACAAATAGAGAACCAAATATATTTGAAAGACCCAAGGAATTTGTGAGGTCCTGCTTGGGATCAGGATGCCACTAATGGCTTCCTTTCAGTGGTGCCTTTAGGATTGGTGGGTACAGAGGAATTTTGACAAGTGACACCTTTCTTCATGTCCATGGGGGAAGGGGACTTGTGTCAGGGACCATCATTGGGCAAGGGAATGGAAGCAGGGACAGAATACAGGACAGGAGAAGAGGAGACTACTGAACGATTATTGGTTACAAAGATGGATGGCAAATGATGCCATTTGTTTTTTAGGCATCAAACAACATGGCCATGATGAACTCCAGAACATGGTTTCCTACTGGAAGTTAGTTGGTTGCTTGAACCATCTGTTTCACAAAAATACCCCCTCTGATTGATCATAGTGGCTTGAGTACTCCCAGCTAAGGCTTTTCTAAATACCGAAACTAGAAATATCTCATTTTCTTTACATTTTTGACCATATTATTCACCTGAAGCTAATTGCCTGGAGCTGTAGCCTACATATGGATATCTATGGATGCACATGTCTCATTTCTCCAAGCAGATATTCATCTTCAGGAATGAGAAGGCACACTGCAAACTTGTTTCTCCTGTGTGTCTCACCATGAAATAGATGCTTAACGAGCTTTTGCCGAAAGCCTGATATAGAGAAAGCTCGGCTCATGATTCCGACTCTCAATTTAGTGCTATTGACAGGAAACCAAACCCTCAAGATCCTAATGATGTGGTACAGCCATCTTAACAGAGAATTCACGTGCTGTTCAATACTTTGTTTTCACTTCTCCAATATACTAACTCGTGCGAGTGTTTTGAAGAGTAATGAATAAATAAAAGTTGCCAACCAATCATGAATATAAGGCTATATCTTCAAATTAAGGCAATGTTAAGAGATAAGTGTGCAACCAATAGTGACATCCTTGTAATGAAGTTAAGTTTTGCTTTTAAGTAATTTTTTCCATGCATAGATAGTTTTGTGAACCAAAGTTTTATGGACTAACTGGCAAGTGATCCTGATAACATACACAGATTATGTAAGTATTTTTGAGATGGATGAGAACTTTAAAAAAATTTTGAAAACGTGTTATGATTCTCTGGCCTTAACTGTCTTTAACCTCTAAATGATGAAAAATAAATATTGGGCATTAACTTTCTAAAAAAAAATAAAGTCAGAGGCTAGGGACATAGCTCAATCAGTAGAGTGCTTGTCTAGAATGCCTGAAGCCTGGCATTAACAGCACCGCATAAGCTGGGCATGGTAAAACACACCTGTAATCATAGCACTGCAGAGGTGGAGGGTTCAAAGTTTCCACTCACACACAGCTACGCACTGGGTTTGAGGCCAGCCTGGGATACATATGGCCATGTCTTAGAAAAATATAATCAATGTTTTCATTAATTAATGAATCTGACTGGGTCCTACTGTCTCCCAAGTCCTGGTTTCCCTCTTCAGACAAATCAAAGTTGTATTTGGTCTTTTCTTCAGTGATATACTTGCTGGTATCCAGCCTTCCAGTACTGTGACAACACACTTAAAAGACCTCCATCTGTGGTTACTGGCCCTGGTGCCATGGGGTTTTGCTGAGGGAGAGCAGCATGACAGGGAGTACATAGCAGGATATATTCACTGCCTGGTTTTTGGGAAGGGAGAACTGGGGTTCCAATGTACTTTAAGGACATATCTCCAGGTGTCTTAATTCCTTCCAGTAAGATCGCCTCTTGAACTTTCCACCATTTCCCAAGCCATCACAGGCTGGGTACATAGCCCTCATTACCTTCATCAGGTAGGTGCTTAGGAGACATTTGTCCCAACCACACACTCTTTGTAGATAAAAATGCTTCCAATCATGTCTTTGACCTTTACAATATGAATATTGCCATGCTGTGTTTACATTCTATGATGATTTTGCAGTGTTATTTTTCCATTGATCAGTATGTCTAGAAATTATTCTATATATATGCCTGTCGTTTTGTTATAACACTGCAAGGGCTAAGCAGTGGAACATCGATTATTCTCAGCTTTCTGTCTGCTGGCTTACAGAATACAGAATTCAGATTTTTTTGATGGACTGTTCTTCAGATTGGATCTGGTCTTTGGATATTCCATGTGAATCATTACAGGAAGTTTATGGCCTCATTCTCATTTGAAAAATCCACACTGTAATTTTCACAACTACATCCCTGAGAAGCTTCCCTTTCTCATGCTTGCACCTTTGTCAGCCTTGAGCTCTTACTGGAGACACTCTCATCCAATTTAGGAGACGTTTTACAATGATCTTGTGTGCTCACTGGGTAGATTTGAGCACAACAAATCTTTTCTTCCTGGAACTTTCTTCCTTTGGTTCCTGTGATGTCATCTGTCCTTCCTTTCTTCTATCTTTATTTTCCTTTTCTGGGTGCTTGTCTAATGTCCCTTTTCTAGTCTTTCTTCTCTTTCTTGTCTTTGCCATGATGATCAACTTTTCCAAAATCTATCTTGTGATGACTTTATCTAAATTAGGCTGGGTTTCCTTTCCTGGCAATGGGTAGATAGCTAATGTTTAAGCAGTGTGGCTATGTGGTTCCTATTCCCACCACTCATCTTTGTTATAGTGGCAAGAAAACAGCAGTGGGTGGTGTGAAAATGAATGGTTTTTGGCTGTGCTCCCATAAAACTTTATTTTAAAAAGTAGGCTGGATTAGGCTTGCAGGGTACAGTTTTCTGACTTCTGTTTTTAGCTCCTGGATTCAAGTCATGCATTATATCATTCTTCTTCTGTTCTGTAGACTGGTGCCTCCTCACAAGGCTTTAATATTTGGGAATATTAAAGACTCAGGGAACTCTTGTGGCTGCTTTTTATTCAGGACCCTCCCAGGAGTCCGGTCTCCACACAGCATTCCCGTTGTTGTGACTGGCAGTAGGGAGTGAGCATCCTTGGTATGAGGGGCCATGCCATGTTGAAGTTGAATCCACATACAATCTGGAGCCTGGCCATGTAGTTTGAACTGTTGGCTACTCTACTCACTACTTCTAGTATTTGAGAAATAATCTTCTGGTCCTCATCACCTTCAGCTGTAAGAGGGAGACACTGGTAACTTAGCCATTGTGATACATACTGAGAACTTGGCATGTGGTAGGTGTTATATAAATTATTGTGTGTCATGTCGTGGTTGTTATTACTTTTTCCCTTCCGCTAATGGACCATCAATGCAAGAGTCTTGCAGTTGTCCTACTAGATGGCTCTTTATTTTTCCCATTTATTTATAAGTATGAGTGTTTTCTTGCATGTATATATGTGTACCGTGTATGTGCCTGGTATTCGTGTGTGCCTCATGCTTATGGAGGTAAGAAGAGAGCATTGGATACCCTGGGTCCTCTGTAAGAGCAACATGTGCTTTTAACCACTGGTCTATATATCTACTTGTTAGGTGGCTCTTGAGTGTGCCCATTTGCTTTGATTTCTTTGCCAACTTTACAGGTTGGGTTAAGACCATCTCTTGTCCTGCATGAGGCTCCTATGTGTTCTTGTCCTCTTCCAATCTACTCTCCACAGGGATCCTAGATGAATCTTCTAGGAAAGCAAGTCTTGTTTATATGACTCTCCTTTAAAAAAACATTTATTTATTTTACTTTTTGTGTATGCATGTGTCCCATGTGTATGCAGGAGCCCAAGTAGGTTAGAAGAACCATTGGATCCATGGAACCAGAGTTATAGATGGTTGTAAGACACCATATGAGTGCTGGGAAGTAAACTTGGATCCTCTATAAGAGCAGCAACTACTATTAATCGCTGCACAATCTCTGTAATCTCATGACTGCATTTAGGAAATACTTCAGTGGTTTCTCATTGGCATTGGGCTAAAATCATCCTAAAGTTCCCACTTCATCTGGCCCTGCCTGTCTTTCAAGCTTTCTCTTTTTCCTACCTCTCCCCTTTCTGAGTCTGGTACCATCATTCCTCTTACACCCACCATCTCCGGCTTCTGGTTCTCAGCTCCTCTATATTTCTAGTACTTCAGGTGTCCACATGCTTTCAGGATCTCTGCACATGCCATTTTTGTCTGCTCCAGTAGTTAATTCTTTATCTGGTACTCATAGACTATGTGTAACAACTTGCAATTTGCTTATGTCACCATATAATATGTTGTAACATTTAAAGCTATTGTTTATAGATATAGTAAAATGAGAGTCTCACTTAAAGCTATTGTTTATAGATATAGTAGAACGAGAGTCTTAGAGTCTAGATCCATGAGAATCTCATTCACCAATTCCTTACTTTATCTTCACTGTTTAGCATGGAGCTGTTGCTCATTATTTTTAATGAATGAAGTCAACACACACACACACACACACACACACACACACACACACACACACACACACACACACACACACAGCTATTCTTTGAAACAAGGTTTTACTATATATCCAAGGCTGGCCTCGAACTCATGATCTTCCTACCTCAACCTCCTGAATATTGTAGTAACAGCTGTGTGCTGCTATGCTCATCTTGAACTCCGTATTTGACACCGATAATTAGCCTAAAGCTCACAGTCACCTCTCTGCTTCTGCAGCTCTCCTGATTGGAAAGAGGATACTTCTCACAATGCTGGACACAGAGACACTGGATGTGGAGTCAAGCCACTTTATCCGCTGCTCCTCAGGAATCAATAAATGTTAAAGAAAAGCTATCAGGTAGGGGCTGCCCTTGGCACATGCCTAATGAGAACTCAAAAATACCATTTTAATTCTGATTTTCAGGTTTCATAACTAAGCATTTTCTAAAAATAAATGAACATTAAACAGTTCAAATCCTACATGTTTTAACACTGGAAAATAAGGCATGTAAGGCTAAAGATGACACAGCTAACCTAATGCTTCTCTAGTCCAAAGGGAGCAGATTCTCCAGACAAAATGGCTCCCCGTTCTTTTCTCCACTGGTCTCTTTTGTTTGCTCCCCTCTCTCTCTCCTCCCCTCTGTTTCTTCTCTCCTCTTTCTCCCTATGGAATCCCACCCTTTCTTTTTGCCTCTCCCTTCTTTCCCTATCTCTCTGCCTAGTACCCTCTCATATTTTGCAGTCTATTACACACCACTGAACTCTTTTCCTTTGATTTGCTTTACCAAGTTGCTGTTTTTATTAGTGTATGTGTATCCCTTGTACAAGATGATAGGTTTCATTGTGATATTTTCACATGTCTCTGTCTTATAATTTGCTCACTGCTGTCCCTTCCCCCCCACACTCAGGTACTCTTCCTCCGCCCAAGCAGTTCTCATTCTACTTTCATGCCTTTTAAAGATAAATCTTATTCCAGATATCAGAGAAGTCATGTCCTATCCATCTTTCTGAATCTGGCTTCTCTCACTTAACATAGTGATCTCCAGTACCATCCTTTTTCCTGTGAATGACCCAGTTTTTCTCTTCTCTGTGGTTGAATTAAAACCCCATTGCATATGTAGACAATATTTTCTTTTTCCAATCATAGTCTGATGGAGAAGAGCTTGCTTTGTAAACTAACTGGCCCTAAACTCACTGTCTATCCCCATGCCTTGGCATCCTGAGACCTGAGATCACAGACATATGCCACCAGACCTGGCTTTCCTTTGTTTTTAAACAGAACCCTCCCTAAAAACATTCTTTCTCTGTGTCATATGACTTTTCCTGCCTAGATATGAACATATCTATTTATTCAGATACAGCACTGAAGACATGTCAAAGAAACAACGTTACCCAAGTCTAACTCAATGAGTCAGTGAATTTCATTAGGTACTTAGAAAGGGACAAGTGAGGGCCTTCTTACAGCAGCATGGATACCTCAAAATCAGCCGTGTCCCTACAAAGCCTACTCAGCATGGGTGAAAACTGCATCCCTGGAGCTCCAACACAGCTTTCAGGCAGCATTGTTTCAGCTAGCCTTCAGAGTCTCCTCTGTCCTGTCATTGCTACTATTTACCTAACCTTGTCAAAGGGCCTGTGGTTCTTGTAAGTTTCAGGAGCTTCCAAGGATTTGTAAATTTTGCTTGCTTCCTGAGTCTTAGGAAGAAATAGTAACAACAACCTCTGTCCTGTACCAAATAAATAAATAAATAAATAAATAAATAAGTGGGGCTGGGGAGATGGCTCAGTGGGTAAACTGCCTGCTGTGTAAGCATGAAATTATGAATTAGATCCCGAGAACCCACATAAGAAAAGCCAGTCATGGTAGTGTGCTTGTAACTCCAGCACTGGGGAAGCAAAGACAGGAGGATCCTTGGCACTCACTAATAACCCTGCACAATCTACTTGGTGATCCCCAAGTCAATGAAATATGGTGTCTCAAAAAGCAAGATGGACAGCACTTGAAGGATGACAACTGAGGTTATCCTCTGGCCTTTGCATATGTGCATGGGTACACATTTGTACATCTGAACTCACTCACTCTCTCTCTCTCTCTCTCTCTCTCTCTCTCTCTCTCTCTCTCTTTCTCACACACACACACACACACACACACACACACACACACACACACACACACACACACACAGCCTTAAGAGGTAAAGTCATCGCCTCAGCCAGACATGGAACTCCCAATTTGGGGACTGAAGAAGGCATTTGGCTTGGAAGGCACCATGGTAGACGGCATGGGCACAGGTCGACTGATGGTGGCTAGTAAAGAAGGCTCCAACAAAGGAAGAGAAGGGGCTACAGCTTGGGTGGCTGCCTTCCCACAGAGGCACAGGACACTTCTATCCTGAACCCAGGAATCCAAGAATGACTGGGGAGATGGTGAGAAAAAAAATGCATTTTGATGAAAATCCAATTAAAGGAACAATTAACTGAGAGCTTACTCACACAACACTGCTTGATGAGTTTCAGGAGGCTGCTGGAAGGGATGGGCCTGTACCCTGGAGGAATTTATAGTGTGGGGGTGGAGCGGGCAGGAGAGGGGTACCAAGAAAACAAGAAGGGGTGAGGTGAGGCCGAGGAAATATCAGAAGGCCGTGTGTGCTACTGTGGTGGTATGTCAGATTCTTGTGCCTGAGGATTAAAAAGAAATTCACAAAGGGCAGTATCTGTGACCCCCTTCCAGCTCCCCCAACAGCCCCTGTGCCCCCAAATGCACTGCTGCAGGAAAGGGGATTGAAAACCTTTGGTAAATAGTGACTTTCCCTCGTAAATCATATTTAAATGAGACAGCTGTATTTTTGTACTTAGTGCTTAGCCAAATCCTATTTAATTAACCTACTTAGACTTGTTGATTGAGGTTAATTAGACCCTGGGATTGATGTTAATTGCCATTGTAAACTGCCAATGTTATAGGCAGCACATTTTGGATTTGGCAAAAGGAAAAAAAATAAGGTAGAGATCTATTTTCTAGCAGGCTTATCTTTTGTTCTATTCTTCCCATCCCTTCACAGACAGAAAAGCATTCCTCTATCCCCAATTGCCTTTGCTTTTGTTAGGGCGGTGGCTTATTAAAAGCTATGCTTCCATTTTGGTTCCTGATTGCTTAGGTATGACTAAAGATGGCCTCTTATTGTTCCCTCTTCCCTCCTCTCTTTTCTCTTTATGCCCCTACCATATGGCCATGGGAGCGCCGACACACACACACACACACACACACATACATGCAGGCATATACTCAATGCACACACAAACGCATGCATACACACATGTGTAAGTGTGCACTCACGCACCTAGGCACATGCACAATGCACAAATATGCACACATGCATGCCCCCACACAGGTACATAGTCTGCAATCTGTGCCTTCTAGGTATATTCTCTGAAGTGCCATGGCTTTTCTCTGCATGTTGCTTATAGAACACTCTGGACTTACACAGAAAAGAAGTCACTCTGGTAAAATGTGTCTGGGGGGAGGACACAAGGGTGGAGAAATACATACAAGAGAGAAAAAGAGAAAAGCTCACACTCACAGTGACAATGTGCAAGGGGACCACTGTGCTTCCCTATTTTATTTAGATTTCGGAGGAAAGAGGAGAAAAATGAGTGGGGGTGGGGGGAGGGGGAGAACATGACGATGCAGCAGTCTTAAAATTCTGTTAAACAGATGACAGCGCTGTCCCCCATCTGCCTTGGTGAAAGAGGGAAGCTAAGGGCCTTCTAAGTAGAAATCAATGACATTTTTTCACATAATGTTCTTCAATTTAGAAAATTTGATTAAAATTCTATTTTCTGCAGAAGCTAAAGAAAATGCCCATTCTGGATTCTTTGAAGCTGATTGAACCTCAGTGAGGGTTTTAAAATACCCAATACTGGGCTAAATGTCCTGTAAACTCCCTCTCACCCTACTCCTCCAGAACCAGCTGCTCTTCTACTCACTTCAGTTCAGGAAGCCCGTTGTGCTGAAGATGCCCTCTGTTCATGGAGATGTGTCTGGGTGTGGAATTCTGGGTACACTCATTTAAAATACCTAAATGAACATATACTTGGACCTCAGCTGGGGTGCTATGGGTGTAAAATTCTCACCTCCCTCCCGTCACCACTTCCCTGTGCTCTTCATTAATGACCTATGACTCTCCTAGTATGCTCCTGGGAACAAATGCAGCCATCCACCAACGACACACAGTCAGCAAGGTGACAGAATCATCGTGGACTTGAACCTCCCCTGGAGCATCGTAGTTGTAAGATCTCAAGAGGAGCAAGAGAAGTGTGCCTGGTGGGCAGGTCATCCTTTTGCATTGCATGTATTTATGCATTTGTGTGTTTCTGCTGAAATTCTGCCTTCTAATTTCAAAAGTCTAGGTAACAAGAAGAATCTTAGCATTTCGATCACCCATTTTGTTACCTAGCCATTTTAGAGTGTTCTTGTTGCTGTAATGGCATACACCAAACCCAAGATAAGGGTGATTTGTAAGTAACAGAAGTTTATTTGCTCATGGATCTCAAGTCTGGGGTGTTTAAAGTACTAAAAGGTCTGTTGCCTGTTTTCCTCTGGGATGGCTCCTGACCACTTGTCCATTGTTTTACAGCAGGGAGATAGACTGGGCCTTCATGTGACAGAGGGCAAAAGAGTGGGAATGGGTGGAATGGGGAAATGAGGTGTTGGTAGAGGTGTAACCAAAATGAAGATAAGCTATATGGAAACTTTCCAACCCAAGAAAGAATTCAATTAAAATGTATAATAAAGACAAGTGACATGAAAGGTGAGTGATGGAATTCTTGAGGTTAATGATTAACTGGACATAGGGGACTTGGGAGGCAGAGATGCTAGTGGGCAGGTTAGCTAAAACTAAGGATACATGAAGAAGCCTAAGGGAAATCCACTGGTTAGTAAGCTAATCAATATGCATACTATAAAAATAAAAATAAATCTGAACCCTGAATAGGTAGACAATACCTGTCCCAAAATGCTGGCACCCAAAACAAAACAAGCAATTGCCATGGCTTTTGGTTGCCCACCAGAACTAGATATGGAGACTTTGTTGCTACAGACATCCTTACTTTAGATGCAGAGCATAGAGAAATCAACTTCAAGCTTACCAGGAAATCTCCTCCATGCTACCTCGCTAAGATAGCCTCAGAAGGGGCTATACAGGCTATGGTGAGTAGAAAAAGCCAAGATGCTGGATCCTGCAGGCTTCAGTATTGATCTACTGACTAGATGTGCCTATTGATGGAATAGTTGCAGATTTGTTTTAACTAAATGATCTTTTATTGGATTTGGGACCTGCTCTACAGGAGGTATTTTATGCTCAGTGCTGCAACCTGTTTAAAAGCTCATGACTAAGGAGTTCATAGGCCCTGGGGTGGTGTGAGCACCTACAACTGTTGTTTGCTAAGTGGCCATTCTGTCAAAATGTATTACTGTCATGAATCACTGCAGCTGTGGTCACTTACACAAAAGCTGTACAAGATAAAGCCAATCAAAATCCCAGCATGGATGGGATCTTGTGCCAGCTAGAGGAGCTATTGGCAGTTGATGGCTATAGAGGGAGGGAGAATCACTAGCCTTTGGGGACTTGGATTCTAGTATGTTGCTCAAGCCTGAATGGAAGGGTACACACCCATGCACATGTGGGCAGCACTAATTAGGCTCAGAAAGTTGTTATAATAACAGACAAAGAAAAGTTGAAGTTAGGAGGAACATGGGGTGGGGGGCACTAGGAGTAACATGGGGTGGGAGGGCACTAGGAGGAGGAAGGTATTGGTAGATGGAAATGATCAATTTAGATTATAAGTATATATGACATTTCAAAGAATAAAAATAGTATTAAAAAGAAAAACTGCAGGAGGCTGGACTTTCCTTTTTGCAGAGGCGTTGGTTCTACCTGTGGTGGGCTGTCAACTCTGCTATAGTCATGTGGCCAGGTTCAAAGCACACTTCACTGTTTCCCTAACACCTTGTGTAGAAGTTCCCAGCAATAATCTAGTTAATGCTGAGGTGCTGGGGCAATTCTACACTGGACTATAGAGTTGGCCAACATGAGGTGTCTTAAAGCCCTCACTAAAATGGGTTCACTCGGTCTCAAAGATTCCGTCAGGAGTCTTTTCATTAATTTGTGAAGAACTGTTATTTATCTAATTGTTCATTTTGACACGGGCTAGCTAAGCTGGTCTCTAACTCACTCACAGTGTAGCTGAAGATGACCTTGAACTCCCGATCTTCCTGTTTGCATCTCTTCAGTGCTGGGATTGGAGATGAACTCTCCCTGTCAATTGCCCAATCAATTCAGTGTTGGGCAAGCACTCTATCAACTGTGCTACATCCCCACCCCACACATTTTCATTTTTACAATACTTTCTAAACATTTTGTAGAAAAAATGGTGTGTTCTATTTAGAGGACTCTTTTATTATCTTTTACAGCTAGTGTGGGTGGGACAGCGCCATGGTCATCTGTGTACTGCTTAATGTTCAGGCCAAGTCTCCTGAGACAAAAGAGTCAGACTGGCATGCCAACATCTTCTAAAGGGGCTTATTTATTTCTGTGTGTATTAACTTAATGGTGTCAGTCCTAAAAGCAGATTTTAAGTCTCTGATCTACAATCTTCACAAAGTAGGTTCTTATTATTAATAGAAGTGCTGCAAGTATTTCCATGTTTATTCTGTCAGCATTCTGCATCATTATTCTGTGCAAGGCCTTATGCTAAAGGATGGGTTTTCAGAGAAGAGACTGACCTCTGACCTCAAGAAGCTCACAGGTCACAGTTGGAGAGCTCAGGGTTCTGGTAGAATCTGCTGGAGATAGGACAGGAGTGGCAGCTGCGCTGAGATTTCTTGAGAGTTAGCTGTAAAGTTTCCTTTTCTTACCTTTGGAAATGTGAGCATGCATGTGTGTGTATGTGTGTGCATGTGGTGTGTGTGTGTGTGTGTGTGTGTGTGTGTGTGTGTGTGTGTGTATATGCGTATGTGTGTATGTGCATGAGCCGTGCACATGCATGTGTGCATGAGGGTGTGTGTATGTGTATGCATGCATGTGTGCATGTGTGTAGAAGTCAGGGGTCAGTCTCAGATGTTATTCTTTGGTAGCCATCATCTTGGTTTCTGAAATAGGGTCTCTCATTGGCCAGAAGCTCACCAATTTAGTTTGGTTGACCAGTCAATGGCTTTCTGGGAGCTGCTTATTTCCATCCCACCATCTCTGTGCTTGCAAGTTGATCTCACCATATTTGGCTCTTTAACCTGTGTTCTGAAGATGGAACTCGGGTCCTCATGCTTGTGTGGAAACTGACTCTCCTCCCCAACCCCAATCAGCAAAGTTTCTTGGACATGATAACTCCAGAGGATTATCTAAGTAGTGAGTAGGGATTAGATGAGGGTTGGGCATTTGATTTAGGAGACACTTGAAACATATTTACCTAATAGTACTTTCACCATTTTCATGCTTACCAATCTCACTATGCCATGGTAATGAAAGGCCCCAAGCTGGTTAAGTGTGATGGCTAACTTTAATGTCAAGTTGGGCACAATCTAGAATCACCTAGGAAAGGAATCTTGTCAAGGGATTGTCTACCTTGAGTTGTTTCTGTGGGGGATTTTTTAAATTACATCAGTTGATGTGGGAAGACCCAGCTCACTGTGGGCAACACCATTCCCTTAGGCAGGGACCCTGAACTGCATAAGGCTGCAGACATTGAGCTGAGCACATGCAAGAAGTGGTGAGCATGGATGTGTTAATTCGTCTTTGCTTTTGGTTGTGGATGTAATGTGAATGAGCTGCTTGAAGTTCCTGCCTTGGCTTTCTGACAACGATGGGATATAACCTGGAATTTTAAGATTAAATGAATACCTTCTTCCTAAGTTGCCCTTCCCCCCAAAGTTGCTTTTTATCAGGATATTTTATCATATATCAAAATATAAAGAAGATATGTTTATATCTAACTTGTGTTTTTTCTACTTCTAGAATATACCTGACTTGATGACTGTGATATATATTCATGTGTTGCATGTCTGCATTGATTTCCACTGGGAAAATTTAATTTGAATGACAACCACCATAGGGAAGCAAGAATAGAACTAAAATTGTAGGTGAATCTAGTTGTTTGTGTGTTTTGTACTTCAATATTAAATTTACCTTTAAGTAGCTGACAGAGATGTTTTTAACCTCTTCACCTAACAAAATAAAATGAAGACTTTCACAGAGAGAAACAGACTTCTTGATACCAAATTCTGAAAGGAATGCGTGTGTGGCTTGCTCTTTGAAGAATTTGCTGTGGTTACTTATGAATCACGACTGTTTCCATGGCTTTGACCAACTGGAGTGGGGACTTCAAGCCTGGCAAGATATTTTTTGGCAAGTTGAGGATGTCATGGTCTCTGTGGTTGACTAAGAGACTTTACAGTTTGTCATACATCAGCTATCTGGATAGCAAAGCTGGACCTTCCTTGTGAGGGTCAAGGAGCCTCAGCTGAATACTTCTTGGCAGGGGATGCCATTCTAGTCCCAGATTGGACTTGACTAGGGGTTTTTAGCTCTGATTCTGTAATTAAAACCCGCTTTTCCATTCTGTGGAGCACAGAGGAGGTGATTTGTCTGGGAAGTGTGGACAGGAAGTATTTGCCAGCTGGCCACTTTGGGTATCAAAGAGCCTTGCCTGGATTCTTGTGGAACATTTGGCCTTATGTACTCACACCTCACTACACTTGTATTAGCTACACTATGTACCACCATATAACAAAAGCAGCCTCTACGGAGGAGTTATGGAGATGGAGTGATCATGGTGTTCATTAGGTTGTTCTCTTCATGGTAATTAAAGTTAAGGTCTTATACATTTCTTGAAACAATTTCATGTTCACTGTAGTAGAAGCACATCCATAATCCACCTGAAATCTGCATTAAATTATTTAGAAACTGGGGCTGGGGAGAAGGCTAAGTGGGCAAAGTGCTTACTGCCCAAGCATAAGGACCTGGGTTCAGATGGTTCACACCCTGTAGAAGTTGGGTGAGGTGACACGTGTTTATAAACCCAACTCTGGGTGGGGTGGAGACAGACAGACCCAGTATACCTTGGCCAGCCAGCCTGGCCAAACCATCACCTTGTAGATTCAGTGGGAAACCCTGTCTCAAAAATATAAGGTGAGAGCAATAGAGAAAGATATCTGAATCCCACCTCTGGCCTCCACATGCATCGATGAGCACACACACACACACACCACATCCCCAATAAACAAACAAATATTACTTAAAAACAGAGGAAGAGGAAGGCTAGAGAAGAACAGCCTCATCGCTGACCATTGGGTCATAACTGACTGTGCTAGAAAATTGCTGCTGCTTACTCAAATCTCTAGGCTATCAATATATTATCACCAAGTTGTGAAGGGACATCAAACGCCAAGAATCCATGTCAGGGTGTGTACTCCAACCTGGTGACAGCTCCTACCTATGAAATCTAAACTTACAGTGGATCATTTATCATGACAAGTTAGCTGCTGCTGTTGGTGGTGGTGGTGGTGGAAGGTGAGAGGGCATGGTGGCTGGGAGCCATGCACTTGAATATGGCATGTATAAGAGAAACACACTAGCAGACCTCATTCCTGCAAACATCTTCTGTTGAAGAGGGGGAAACCTCATGCGTACTTGAATCTCTTAGCAGCCATGCAGTCCAGTGGGCACAGGGTCATTTAATTGACAGGGTCACTCACTGATCCTAGAGTGGGAACTGAGAACTTCTGTGGTTTATTCATGAACACGTGGAAACTAAGCAGGAAACTTGAAATTTAGATGTGGGTTTCTGCCTTCAGATTGAATTTTCTTTTTATTCATTGAAGCTGGAACTCATTTCAAAAAGCTGAGGGAAATTTTGAATGAATTTAAAGGTAAACTAGTGGAAAATACTTACCTAAGTGGTAAATTGCCAGTCATTATGCAACATTCACAGGCTAGAGTTAGCTCAAATTTAGATGGAATAAAACTGAAGAAGCCTTCTAAGTGAGTGAAATAAATGTAATTAGACATTGATCTAATTTGTGTGGGGAGGTCTTTAAGCTTCTGTGAAGAATCCTGAATGTTCCCAACACAAAGACATAGAAATGGCCAAGGTGACAGATACACCTTTTAGCCCATTCTGATTGTAGGCATGCATTGAAATATCACACTGCATCTTAGAGTACTTGCAGTCATTATGTGTCAACTAAAGTGAGGGAATTAAGAAAATATCCTAGCATTTGTGAGGCTGGGGCAGGAGGATGGTGAGTTTGCAGCCAGTTTTTGCTTCATAGTGAGACCAGATGTCAAACAAACAAAGAAATCAGATTTTTCTACCTAAGATTAAAAGGAAGAGATGCTGAGGTGCTTGGCAGTAAGAAGTTCTTATTCGGAAGCTGGTTCAAGACTTCTGCTCAGTTCCAGTTTCTTTTGCAGAAAACATGGTGCCCAGTGGCTGGGTCTGCAGGGTACAGAGTGGTCACAAAACAAGGAGAGATGTCTCTTTGATGGCTTGCCTTTAAAATCTCTGTTTCCTTCACACTAAAAATTCTGGGATGTTTGATGACATCATTGAAATCCAGCAACCAGCAAGCTGTGCCACAAAGGGATGGTGTGCTCTTCTCCCCAGTGTACACTGACAGGATGAGCACTTGTGTGGATGTGTGAAGACAGTTAAAACCTCTGCCCTCCTTCCCCCAGAGCCCCTCCCTGCTCAGACTCTGCTGGAGTGGAGCATCCGCTGAGTTCTCAGCTGGTGTCAGAAGAGCAGGGCTGTGTTTCTATCTTTCTGGATGGCCAGTTCATCCTTAGGAACATAGGAGGACCCCCTCCCACCTCCACTTACTCATTTTCCCAACTCCTCCTAAGATGAGCTGCCATGATTTGAAGAACTACAAGCATCGAGTCGCTTTATACTTTAATCCATAAATAAACATTTCTTCCTTTGAACTTCATTAAATTTGGACATGTTTTCATTTTGAAGCTGTCTGGCGTCCCTATCATTCAGACATACAAAACCATAAAACTAGCAATTAATTTAGGTCTATTGGAGTACTGGTGGTCTAGCAGTAGTGAGTTTATGCCAACAAAAGCAGATGGAAACCTCAAACACGGAGACATAACACTTAAATAAGAAAATTGCCAAGTGTTCTGCTCACTGAAGATGGGAGGTTATCTTCTACTTGTTCCTGGTGGGATCTGTCAGCATTTCCAACTTGTTTAAAGAATTTTGGAGACAAGATTTCTCCAAAATTTATTTCCTCCACATTTATTAATGTGAATAAAACAATCATTTGATAAAAACTTAAAATCTAAATTATGAGCCAGCTGATCACAGATATGTTGACAATATTTGGCCATATGTGATAGTGCACATATGTAATCTCAGCACTGGATAAGCTGAGAGGGAAAAACTGTGAGTTCAAGGCCAGACTGCTCCAGTCCTGTATACATGTGTATAGAGGGGAGAATTTTTTCCATCTTTTCCAGTCCCACTGGACAGGTTTTCTCTCCAGAAACTGGGTCTCCACAGCCACTTATCAAAAAACCACTCTGAGACTTAATATCAGTTACAATTGTTTAGCCAATGGCTTAGGCTTCTTACTAACTAGCTCTATCTTAAAATATTAACCCAACTCTATTAATCTGTGTATCACAACATGGTTGTAGCTTACTGATGCCCTGGTATCTTGCTTCCCTGGTAGCTACAGCACATCTCCTCTGACCCTGCCTTCCTTCTCTCTCTATCTTTGTTTGGAATTCCTGCCTAACTATATTCTGCCTGTCCATTGGCCAAAACAACTTTATTCATCAACCAATAAAAGCAACACATATTTGCAACATACAGAACGACATCCCACATCGCATGTGTGGAGATGTGAATGCTGCGTGTGTGTGTGTGTGTGTGTGTGTGTGTGTGTGTGTGTGTGTGTGTGTGTGTGTATGTGTGTGTGTGGTATGGTGCGGACATGTATGAGTATGTGCATGCAGGTGTGTATATATGTGTGTGTGTACATACATTTATGTGTGTGGGGTGTGAAAGATCTAAGAGATTGTGAGTAAGTCAGCTTTCCAGCATATAAACCCATCATGACAACAAACTGGAGAGATGTGCCAATCAGGAAAGTGCTTGTCTCAGCAACATGAGGACCTGTGCTCAATCCTCAGAATGTGTGTAAAAAGTCATGCGTGGCAGCTTACATCTGTACTGCTAATCAAGGAAGAATGGAACACAGGGGCAGAGTGGTCTGGAAGCTTACAGGCTGGTTAGCCTGCTCTGGGTGGTAATGTTCCCAGCCACTTAGAGACTGTCTCAAATCAAAGGTGCACAGTACCTGAAGACCAATTAGCATTGACATCTGAGGGTGTCTTCTGACCTTTACATACACAAAGGGCCTGTGCACATTCACCTTCCTGCCCCCAATATATCCCTGAAGATGACAGTTAACTGAAAAATGATTATCTACCAACCGTGAAAGCCAGACTACTAGACATTGTTTGACTTCCCCCAAATTGGTCATAAATAGCGTAGCAACTTCTTTCTTGGTCCTTTGGACTCCCTTTTTGGAAGGAGAGAGCCAGTTTTCTGTGAAAGAATATACTAGCAGTCCTCCAGGGAGGCCCAACCAGCAGTCAGCAAGAGCTTGCCATTGTGGTGTGTGAGGTCCCAAGGAAGTGGCTCCTCCAGCCCTGGTGGCTTTTTGAGATTCCTGGTGGCTCCAGTTGGCATCTGCTGCCACTCAAGACAGAGCCAGTGCCAGAACCATCACACAGGCTGTTCTCAGTTCCTATGATTTGTGATGACTTTTGGTTTCAGCAGCTAAGTTTAGGGCGTGGTTATTTTTGCATGATGGCAGATCACTCATACATTGAGTATGTGGTACGTGCCATGTACTAGTCAAAATGTGAGCAAGAGTGGCCATGCCTTTAACCTCCCAGAGTTCATATGCTGCCAGGGAGATGTGAGTGACCACATATAGGTGGGAACAGATTTTCTATTTTGAGCAGCAATTTAGACTGAACCCAGTAAGGACAGAAGAGAAAAGTCCAGGCTCATGCCTCTAATTCCAGCACTGGTATTACTACTTCCTGTGTGTGCAAGTGAAAGTGCATGTGCATATGTGTGCATGCGTGTGGAGGTCAGAGGTCAGACTTAGGTGATCATGTCTTGCTGCCTACCAGTTTTTTGAGCTAGGGTCTCTCACTGCAACCTGGACTCATCAATTAGGCAAGGATGGCTGGCCAGTAAGCCCCAGAGATCTCTCTGTCTCCACAGTGCTGGGATTACAAGTGTGCTCCATCATGCCCCACATTTAAAAAATGTGGGTCCTTGGGCCAGGTGTGGTGGCTCATGCCTTTAATCCCACCAGTTAGGAGGTGGAGGCAGGCGGATCTCTGTAAGTTTGAGGCCAGCCTTGTCTACATAGTGAGTTCTAGGACAGTTGGGGCTATGTAGAGAGGCCTTGTCTCAAAACAACACAACACAACACAACAAACAAAACAGTGGTTCTTGGGATAAGGCTCAGGTCCTCATTCTTACAAGTCAAGAATTTTGTCGATTGAGCTATCTCCCAAGCCCTCACTAGCATATCTTAATCACCCGTGTGTGAACTCTCCACTTTGTTGGGCACTGTGAGGTCTAAGCTGCCTTGGAACATGGGGAATAAGGTTTTACTGTGTACACAGAATATGCATAAATGACCTCCAGGGCCACAGTCTGTCCATGCTGTGGAGCAGGAGGAAAGTGATTGGGCGATTAGGGGTCAGTGATCACAGAAAAGCTTACTTTGTGCTTGCCATGTAATACGTTGAGTATTGTACATATCTTTGTGTGCATGTACATATGTACATGTGTGAAGGTCAAAGGTCAACCTTGAGTGTTGTTTCTCAGGAGACACACCACTTACTTTTATAGGGAAGGGTCTCTCACTGAGACCCTGTGCTTGCCAGTTAGATTTACCAGCTGCCATCAGTTTTTGCTTCTGCTGTTGTTTTGTAGGTGAGGGGATCAAGCCCTGATTTTATTGATTGGGTTTCATCCCTGACTCCCAGCATGACCCATGTCTTAATTCAATTAGTATAGGATGTTCCTGGGTAGGTAGTGACAGCATGTGCCTTTCACAGATAGGCAACAGAGGCACCGGGATTTAAGTAGATGCATACCGTATATTATTGTTAAACACACACACACACACACACACACACACACACACACACACACACACACACACAGTGCTAAACATGGATTTACATATATACTTTACAATTAAAAACACAGGTGAAAGTCACGTTGATTTTTTTTTTTTTTTTTTTTTTTTTTTGTAGCTGAATTTTACAATCATTGTCTGAAGAAGACCAAAGTGTCCAGGCTGAATTGGGAAAGTTCTGGAATGACACAGTCAGGCTTGTCTACTGTTTTCTTTCTACCACCATGTTTTGAAAGCCAAAGTGCTGGAAACATTGCATAAAACCAAGGTTGGCTTCAGTTCAAGGCCTATTTCTAGACCGTAGTGGTTTGGACCAGGTTGAAGGAGATGCTGGATGTTTGGATGCAGAAACAAAACTAAACCTCAGCAAACTGAGAAACGACAAACAAACTGAAGATTTTCAAATTATGGGATGGCTTCGGAGCCATGGGCAGACGCCCAGGCAGTCAGGCTGTGATTCCCATGCTTGTTGCTTTTTTTTTTTTTTTCCTTTTCAGCCTCAGTCCAAGGCACAGTCTTTGTTTTTCCTTATTCGTCTCTGATGTACAATCCCTGCCTGCCTGGCTCTGTCAGCACTAGCAATTAGAACAACTTATTTTTGTCAGTTTCCTGTTAAAACGCTTCTTAAAAATGCTGACACAGGCTTCCAGTAGCTGTGCTAATGAAAGGATACTTCTTCTGTCCTTGTGTGGGTTAGCACACACGTGGGTGTACATGTGGAAGCCAAGATCAATCTTGAGTATTGTTCTTCATGGTGCCGTCCACCTTGTTTTTTCATACAAAGGCTCTTCATCAGCACGAACTTTGCCAATTAGGCTAGTCTGGCTAGCCAGGGAGCCCCAGGAATCCTCCTGTCACTGTGTGGCTAGCCATGGGGTTGCAGACATGTACCAGCCTGCCAACATTCTTATAGGTTCTTCATGCTTGCACTCAGCACTTTGCTGGCTGGGACATAGCTCCAGCCCGTGTTTCTTATACATTCAAAAATTATAGTGGTTTATGCTTGGAATAACTGTCACACAAATTAATCAGTTGATTAGAATAATTGAATGTCATGTAATCGGACTGCATAGAGATATTCGTGAGTACCTCTTATGTATCGTATTCACACTGAACACTGGGGACAGAGGTGATTCTTACATGGGTCCTGTCCTTAGGGAGCTAATAATGCTTGAGGGGAAGAAAGAAATTGATAATGCTTGGGGTCTCTGGTGCTTCTGAGACCAGGGGAGAGGTGATAAGTGCTGTTACTACATCTCTCTGCAGTTCCCCACCCTGGCCACGATTACTCTGTGTGTGTTTCATAGAAGAGGAAGCTGAGGCTCCTGAGAAGGAAGTGGCAAATCTGTTATGTAAGTGCTAATGTCGGTCCTCAGGCTCCCCACTTGTGAGCATACTCTTCTTATCTGAAACCACAGGAAAGCAGGACTGTCCACCTAGAAGGCCCATGTAGAGCCCGGCAAGAGCTCTGGATGCTTTCCACACTTGGAGATGTATTCTTGGAAACAGGAAGGTGATGGAGGATGGTGGGAGTGTCCTCTGTCTTGGCAGGACCAAGCCCGTTCTTCAAGCTGCTGGTGTGGGTATAGGAAGGGCTTCATGTGCACCCAGGGCGGGCTACCTCTGTCCTGTGCAGAGAGATGACTGGAGAGTAATATGTGTCATGGATTTTTAATGACTTGGATTTTAAAAGTCCCCTCAGAAGGTAAGGAAAATACCCCATTAATTGAGTCCCGCTGCTCAGTTTCCTTTCCAATGTGGTCCTCAAGTGAAATATGGCTGAAATATCAGCTGTCAGATGATGAATATTTAAAGAAAATTCTATTATGCACCCAAGGTTCACTCAGCTCAGTAATGAGAGTAATGAGGACGGTTACCTTTAGGGAGAGGAAGTGAGATCACTCTTGCCACTTACCAAGGCTGGTGACAGGCGTCTGCAGAGAATAGGGGCCATGTCTGGGGAACTCATAGCTTCCTGTCTCAACTTCACCTGGTAGGAAAAAGAACCTTTCAGTGCTTGGGAGTGCGACCTGTGTTTCAGAACTACCCCACATTATTTTTATTTCCTTGGCTGATTGTTGAAGTAGAATCAGTTGACTGATGGATGAAGTTTAAATAAACAAACAAAACTTAAGAATGGACCCCAGTTAAATGTGTGTTCTCCATCCAAACCCCCAGTTGCCTAACCAGAGGGACATCACAAGGGCAGGAGAGGGACAGTCATACCTTTTCTCTTCAGCATGGATGCTCTGGCAGATGCTGAGAGACTCTGATTCTAGGGAGACAAAGATCATTTCAGAGAAGTAGTCAGAGAGCAAATATCACCCTGGAGAGGAACACTGATGTGAGCCAGCAACAATGCTGCTTCCTAGGCCTCTCATAGTTTGACTCAGGCTGCTAGACTTTCCCTTGAGTTTATAGTGCAGGTTTGGGCACCAAGGGATGGAAACACACAGCAGCTGCTCCAGGGAATCGGCAGAGAACATGAAACACATTCTTACAAAGGGGGAAAGCAGACTATTTCCCTTCCCCCGTGTTCACAGAGGCATAGCTGCTAGTCCTACAGCTGTGGCTGGCCAGGCTACATGGAAATGCTGGTGGGATTTGTTCATGTTTCTATAGCTGATGACAGGGGTGGCTACAGAGGGATCATAACTGATTCCAGGTCAAAGGTACTACCTATTTCTCTTTTTCACTCCATGGCCTTGTCTCCCGTGCTGCATACCTTGTTCCATATGTACTTGTGAGTCACAGTTCCCTAGTTATGATGGCAGTGTGAGACACATGTGGCTGTCAAGACAGCAGGAGGATGATTTGGGGTGTCAGTGACCCCTGGGAAAAGCTCATTGAATGCTTTTAATTTTTATTTAGACAGGGTCTCACTAAGTAGCTCAGGTTGTCCTTGAACTTTCAGTCTTCTTGCCTCACTCTTCCAAGTACCAGGATCACAGGTACTTACCTCCACCATCTGTCTTGGTGCATTGTAAGCCTGATACAGAGAGTGTGTACTGTGGCTTCCTGTTGGGACTGTTACAGGATATTTAATTCTCAGTGCGGTCAGATGGCTGGGGCTTCTATGTTTCTATCTCCTCTTTCATACCCCTTCTCCATACCCATCTTGGTTTCAGGGGGTTCTGTGTTGTCTTTCTGATATCTCAAGACCTCTCCACGTGGTCCTTTGTCTTCCTCCTCCCTTCCCCAGGCATGTCTGGACATTAAGTCTAGCAAACACCATGCAGAGGACCTTGTCTGGAACTCCAGCTCTATTTTCTCCTAATTCTTTCCTGGAATGTGGAGGGAAAATGGTCCTTGGGGTCTGAAAGAGGAAGCAAGGAAGGGAGGAGAAAACACACTCCAATTCCTGCTTCCAGATAATGTGTGTGGGAACTGGCCAAGGGGAAGCTATTCTCAAGCCAGGGGTCCAGTAAAGGGTTGTTTGACCTGAAAATATACTTAATGAAAATGGCTGCAAAGCTCTGTCTGGAAAGTTAGACTCAGAGGCCGAGAAGAGCGGTTCGAGGGGTGAGGGGCTCTAAAAGGAACTATTATCCTCATAGTTGAATCTGCTTCTCCACCGTTTTTATCCGAACTTTGGTAGATGTTTGAAGTGGAGACAGCTGCCGGTTGTTGCTTCTGTTATGTTCTCTCTACCAGGCTATAGGAAACATATAGGTGTCAGGGAGCCACACATCCACCACAAGCAGCAGCCTTGTGTGTTCCTCAAGTAAGGGAAGTCTACCTCCTGACCTGTTAAATGTTTCTGTTCCCTAGGTTCTTACACGGTATGCCCCATGGCACCTTGGGGGTGGGATTCTAAAGTCCCAGTGTACTCTGCCCTGACCAGGGTCAGGCCATTTACCCTGGTGGCTCTCATTACTGGTCCAATGCTCACCTATGTCCTGTTCATTTGAAACTAGGAATATTCTAAGCAATTTCAGCAAAGCTGCATATTCTGAGTACCTTTAATTTTACCATGAAAAGACTTTCAAATATTTATACTACTTAAAACTCAGTAGTTTGGGGCCTTAAGAGAGAGCCCAGTTGCTTGCAATCCCAGTGTTGGAAAGGCAGAGACAAGGAGCTCCTTGGAGCTCTCTGGCTACTCATCCTAGCCTACTTGGTGAGTTCCCAGACCAGTGAGAAACCCTGCCTCAAACAAGCAGGGTAGATGGCACCTGAGGCAGGCTTCTGGACCCCACATGCAACCAGTCACATGTACAAATGCATATCTCAGTAGTTTCACCAGTGAAAATGATTTTTTGACATGGTATTAGTGAGGTTTCTATTGCTGTGATAAAAATAACACGACTAAGGCAACTTGTAGAGCAAAGGTTTATTTGGGCTTACAGATCCGGAAGGAAAAGAGTCCATCAGAGTCATGGCAGGGAAGCATTATAGCAGCTATGTGTGGTGTTGGAATAATGAACCGAGATCTCACATCTTAAACTGCAGGCATAAAGCAGAGATCAAACTGGAAAGGGTGCAAGGATTTAGAAACCTCAAAGTCCATACCACCCCTTCCTGTGGTCACATAATTCTCCAGAAAGACTACATGGTCCAAACCTCCCTAAAAAAGTGCCACCAACTGGGGACCAAGCATTCAAATGCCTGGGAGTATGGGAGGCATTCTCATTCAAACCACCAGATATCATATATATATGACTCACAGAGATCCACCTGCCTCTGCCTCCTGAGTGTCAGGATTAAAGGAGTGCACCACAATCACCTAGCATTGTTATGATTTTTTAATTATGGCAAAGTTCACTCAATTTAGCATCATATCTATTGTAAGCATTCAGTTAAATAGCATTGTATACACACTGTTGTGTAAGCACCCCCACCTCCTACTACCAAAACTCTCTTCATCTCTTCCATTATAGGCATTATGCCTGTGGAACACCAATTCCCCAAGTCCTCCTCTTCTAAGCTCCTGGTGATCATCTTACCTGTAGGAATTGGATTGCCCTAAAGTGGAATCATATAACATTTGTCCTGTTGTGACCTGTTTCATCTTGCATAAAGTCCTCAAGGTTCCTAAACCTGTGGCATGTGTCAGAATCTTTCACTTTCCTGAGGTGGGATCCTGTTCCAGTGCACAGACATCCTCCATTCATCCTTGGGTGTACACATTTCCTTCCACTCTTTGTAAGCAACACTGCAACACACAAGTTTATCCAAGACCCATCTTTAAATTACTTGTACTGTTGGGATTTAGATTGCAGAATTATTTGCCCAATTTATTTTTAATTTTTTAAGAAGCCACAGTACTGTTATACAAAATATTAAGTGTGTGTGTGTGTGTGTGTGTGTGTGTGTGTGTGTGTGTGTGTGTGTGTTTACCTGCTTGTGAGGGTGCACATATGAATGTGTGGGGGAGCGTTCACATGTGATCGTGGGTGCCTGCATTTATCACCTGCAAGTATAATTTTTCAGGTGCCTTTCACCTTTGTTTGTGACCTGGTCTCTCATTGGCCTAAAGCTTCACCATGTAGACGAGGCAACCAATTCCACAGAGTTTTGGGGATCCAGCTGCTGTCATTTGGATAACACGCATCCTCCACTTCTTCCCAACTGTGTGTAAGTATGTGTGCGTGCGTGCGTGCGTGCGTGTATCTAAACTCAGGGCCTCATGCTTTCAAGGCAATTGCTTTACTTACTGAGCTATTTCCTCAGCCCAAAATGTCAGTTTTAGATGGTGAAGAATTTGTGTTTGCTATCTCAGTATATGGCCCCTGCTGTAGAGTGCTGCTGACTGCTGGAGGCCTCTGGGCTATGCATTTCCAAGAACTCGGAGGGGTCAGCTTTGTGCAGAGTGAATGTGAAAACTCATAGTTTCCTCATCCTCACAGTGATTATACTTAGATCTCAGCACCTGAAACTCACAGCCGCATGGCATCCTGGATATTAAGACTGAGTAGGAAGCTCTTGTATTATGCACATTTAGCTTGCATAGTTCCTTGTTTTCTTTTGCTTTATGCTAGTTACTCACTTGAAAAAGTCAGGCGGTCTTGTCTTCATCCCACAAGACAACCCTAAGCAAACTTACAACGTTCTCAGTCTTTGCACTGTGAGGCTCCTATTGGCATCCTTTAAAATGTCAGCACTCAAAGGCTGAGGCAGGAGGATTTTGAGTTTGAGGGTTACATACTAAGAACATGTACTAAATAGGCACACAACATCCTCCTAGTACCCCACTAGTGTGTATGCGTGTGGCTAGAATAGAATAAAATGGCTTGGGAAAGCCCATACACATCTTTTTTACACAGATATTGTCATTTAGTGGTATGTGTGGTTTTTTTTTTTTGAAGGGGAAAATGGAACTTTGTGTGTATATGCACCTGTGCATGCATGTACACATCTCTGTGGGGCCAGAAGTTAATTTCCTAGGAGCCACATGTTTTGGGTTTGGTTTGTTTGTGTTCGTTGTTGTTGTTTTGGGACAGTCTCTCATTGGACTGGAGCTTACCAATTAGGTTAGACTGACTGGCCAGAAAGCCCCAGAAATCTGCCTGTCTCTGTTTCCCCAGCTCCAGGATTACATGTACACACCACCACTCCTGGCTTTTGGATGTAGATATTGGGCATCAAACTCAGGCCTTCATGCTTGTAAGACAAGCATTTGCCAACTGAGCTGTCTCCCCAGATCAGGACAGTACCCACCTTGTACTTTGGATGCAGAATAGGCTATTCCCAGTCCAGGATCCTATTTCTTTCAGTGTGGTCATGTGATTGGACTGGAGGAAGCAGAGAAGAGCAGAGTACTCTTAGGTAGGCAGAAAAGCTTCTTTTTCTCTTGTGATTTTAGGATGGCTGATTGAGCTGGAATGGCTCAATAGTCTCTATTAACCAGGGTATGTGCCAGTGGCTTAGCTCCATTGTGTCACTTGATAGACATCTGACCCCAGCCTGATGGGCAGGCTCAGGGCCACATGGGCTTTGCGTGCAAAGATATTGGTTAGGTGTTTCTGGACAGAGGGGTTGAAAAACAAGGTAGCTCATCATTGTCCTTAATTAATACAGCCACCAGGTTTGAAATCTAACATGTCTCAAACAAAAAATCAAAGAAGCCCTTGTGTAAATAATGAGGAAAAGGGCCTGACTATTAGCAGTGGTGAGAATTTTCTGGAGGCATTTGACAGATCTGAGAGGCTTGCCACTTCTTTCAGTTGAAATAACTCAAAAATCATAATCTAAACTTTATATTTGTCTAGTAGGCCCCTTCATGGTAGGATAATAAGATCTTATTTTAACAGGGTTTTGGGGCAAAAGAAAAGTAAAATATATGGAAGAGAACCTTATCTAGGTCATAAAAACAGTTTTTGATTTGACTAAAATGAGACTGAGAACTTTTTCTCATTGTTCTTGTTTGGCTGTAATCTTGAGAAGGGTTTGTGGAAGTTTATTGAGGACAGGCTGTTCTGCAAGTTTCATGGGCAAGGAATAACTGCCTCATCCCACCTGTGAGAGCTGAGACCTCAGTGACAGTCAGCTTCTTGACTCAATGATCCCCAGCAGTTTGCCGTTGGGGAGGTTTTCTTGTCCCACCAGGTCCTGCCGCCGCTTTAGCCCCAAAGGAACACACAGAGACTTACATTAATTATTAAACTGTTGGGTGATAGCTAGGGATTCTTATTGGCTAGTTTTCTCTTAATTATTAACCCATAACTACTGATTTATGTATTTCTACATGGTCTTGGCTTACTGGAGAATGTCCAGACCTGTTACTCCTTTGTGGTCTATATGGCAACTGTTTTTTGGTGGGCTCTCACTGCCTACCTTTCCCAGAATTCTCCTCATCTCCTAGCCTCACCTATTTTCCTGCCTCTCAAGCCAAAGAGTGCTTTATTCATCAACTACTAAGAGAAACATATACACAAAGAATATTCCCCATCAGTTTGCTGTGTAGAGTATTGTCTTGGTCATGGGATCCCAGTTCTAAACTCGATCATGTCAAAACTTATGAAATGTTTTGGCCCAAGTGTGCTATCTTTAATTGCTATTCTCAGAGCAAAAACAAAACAACAACCAACAAACCAAACCAAACCAAGAAAACTGACCAACAAACCAATAAACCAGTCAAATAGATAACAACAAAAACCATGGATGGGACCAACAGAGAAATCTGGGAGCCACTTCCAACTGTGATGGGACCTAGTGTGCTACAGAGTATTGTACTGCAGTGACAAAATGCCTGAGGTAACAAGCTTTCGAAGGACGAAAGGTCTGCCTGCCTTAGCTCATTGTTTCTGGACTTCCAGTTCCTAGTGAGGCAACCCCATTGCTTGGCCTGTGCTGGTATAGGACATGATGTCTCCAGTGTGTATCAGAGAGGGCCTGGTCATCTCATGGCAGCTGGGAACATCTGGGAAGAAGAGGCTGGAGCCACTTCACAGGAAAGCCTGAAGAACCCCATTTCCATCATCTGGGATACACTTTTAACAGGCTGTCTCACCTGCCAGGTGTCCCATAGTTGTTGACAAAACTTTCAACACATGAGCTTTGGGGTGGATTTCGTATCTAAACTATAGCATGAGGGCACTTCTTGTGTTTACCATTTCTTCCAGGAAATCCCCCTCATCTGGCCCTGCCACATCTTGGAATCTGAGTTTCTTGCCTGCAGCTCCTCCTTCCCTCCCTTCAGCAAATGGAACAAAGCTGAGAACAGGACCATCAATCAAGTCTCTGGAATGCCATGATTTGGACAGTACTGTGCACTGCTCTGGAATGCCATGGTGTTGACAGTACTGTGCACTGCTCTGGAATGCCATGGTTTGTGCAGAACTGTGCACTGCTCTTATTACCTACAATGCTCATTGTAGCCACCATAGCAGGTTGAAGGAGCAGTGAGTGTTTCATTACCCTAACATTTTTTTCCATGGATGGAATGGGACCCAGGACCTCAAGCATGCCAGACAAGTACTTTCCCACTGAGGTACATTTCTCTCTCTCTCTCTCTCTCTCTCTCTCTCTCTCTCTCTCTCTCTCTCTCTCTCTCTCTCTGTGTGTGTGTGTGTGTGTTCACATGTATGTGTGGATAGTAGCACATTAGTGTGTTTGCATATGTACATGGAAACCAGAGATCAGAGATCAATCTTGGGTATCATTCTTCGGGAGTTGTCTATCTTGTTTTTGAGATAGTATCTCAGGATACTTGAGGCTCACTGATTAGGCTAGGTTGCTGATCAACAAGCCCGAGGGATCCACTTGTTGTTTCTGTCTCCCCAGTGTTGTCACTATAGGTGCATGTTGTTGTACCCAGATCTTTCAGTGTGGATTCTGAGTATTGGATTCGGCCCTCATGCCAGCAAAGCAAGGGCTCTATTGACTGAGCGAGCCATTTCCCCACAACAGCCACGCCCCCAGCCCTTTCCTATCAGCACTTTACAACCGGAGGACTACTGTGGAGGTTGCAAGCCAAGCACTGAAGGAAGAGAGGTCTTCCAGTTCTAAGTCTGGACTGGACATGTGGTTGCCTATTGGAAACAGATGTCAGTAGAAATAGATGCATATACGGTTCCTATGGAATCAACAGACACGGGTTGGAATATAAGTCTAGCTTCTTTCTACTGGTTTGAGATGTGCATATAAATCCTCTTACATACATTCCATTTTGCACAGGGAAAGAGACTACTACTTCTTCATAGGAAAACCAGGGGTGTTGAGTTAAAACTACACAATGATGCTTCACAAAGGAAGTTTGAAACAGGAGGATCAGGGATTCAAGAGCAGTCCTGGTTACATCTTGAGTTCAAAGCCATACATCATGAAAAACAAATAAACGAAGAAAATCTGTCCTGAACTTGGCTGTAGTTTGTTTATGATGTCTGTTAATTGGGTGCACAGTACAGGGTGGTGCTGAGGAAGGGTGGAGGGAAGACACCTGGGTCAGGAGCTTGGAGACTATCCTGCCTTGGTCCTCACCATCATGGTGGTGCTAGAGTGACACTGTACAAAGGAGACACAGACTTCCCACTGTGTCACTTCTGACTGCCGGGTGGCGGTGAAATTAAACAAAAGCCACAGCTGCTTTGCCTGAGTGTGAGTTCACTGATTTACCCACAGGTACTTTTTGACTGGAAAGGATGCCCAACAAGTTGGACATGGGGCAGACTGCTCCTGATTGAGAGTTCCACTTCAGCAAAGAGACAATGAAGAAGTCATGAATCCATACTCTAGAAATGGCACAGATGCTTTGTGTTGGAAAGCAGAGTGTTTCTATGGGGAAGAGAGACCTGCTTGAAGATAAGGGAGGAGTGTGGCAGCCTCAGGGGTCAAAAGGAATGTGGGTGATCTGTGTCAGCGATTGTTTTATCTAACAAGATAAGCTGTCCCTTTAAGTCTATAGCTGAAGAGGTAGTCTATCCCCACTCTGAGCAAGGCACTCCTGTCAGCTCAGATCCAGTCTGTAGCTCCTGGTCCTGCCTGGGAAAGTGAAGGAGGAATGGAAGGGGATTGGTTGGCTTCATCCATAGTCCCCACCCTATTGTGTGGAGACTCTTACACTGCAACTGGGTGGGTTGGCTTCCTGACAGGACTGCATGTTTAGAAAGCTGCAGTACAGAACCACCCTCTGAGGCAAACTCTCACCATCTCCAGGAGTTCTGCTGGGCCTGCTCACAAAACATCAGCACAAGTGGGTCTGGTGACTATTTATGTTTCCCTGGAGAAGGAACAGTTAGAGAGGGTCATGGACCCTCACCTGGGTATCCAACCATCACTTCCAACCAATTGCATGCAGTTCTTTCCTAATTGCATACAGTCTCTGGGTCTCAGGTTGGTGCTAGAGAATATAGCTGGAGGGAGATTGAAGGGAGGACTTCCATTTGTGTAGCTGTGGGGAAACCAGTCTCCTTGCTGGGTGTAGACGTTCCGCTAGGCTCCTGCCCACAATCTCTCAGGAATTGCTGTGTAAGGAAGCCCAGTCAATGCATTGGTTCCCTGGGTGAACTTTTGTGGAATATACATCAGTTTGTCATTGGGACCCTAGGAAGAGTGGATAGATTGCTTACATCTCTCCAAGGGAAGGGATTTTAGTAGCATAGCAAAGGACAGGGAGAAACAGAAGTAACTTGGGTGGAATCTGGCTGGAAAAATCCCTCAAACAAAGCCTGATGGGCAGAGCTGAGGCAGGGGGATTTATTGGCTTATTTGTTTGTTTTTGTTTTTATCCCTTTTATTAAAAATAGATTCCTTTCCCATACAATATATCCTGATTACAGTTTTCCCTCCCTCTACCATTCCTAGTCTCCCCTCCCATCCAGACTGACTGCCTTCCTATCTGTCATTAGAAAAGGCCAGGCTTCTAAGAGAATAACAAAACTAAACAAAATAAAATATAGGAAGGCAAAACAAAAACCATCATATTGAAGTTGGACAAAATAAGCCAACAGAAAAACAAGGGTCTCAAGAGAAAGCTCAAGAATCAGAGCCCCACTCATATACACATTCAGGAGACCCACAAAAGTACTAATGTGAAAGCTGTGGTATATATGCAGAGGACCTGGTGCAGATTTGTGTGGGCCCTTTGCTTGGTTCTTCCATCTCTGAGTTCATATAAGCCTCAGTTGCTTTAGAGGGCCCATTCTCCTGGTACACTTCATCCCCATCTCCTTCACTCCTTCTGTCTCCTCTTTTGCAGGATTCCCTGAACTCTGAGGGTAGGAATTTGATGGAGACATCTGTTCTAGAGCTCTGTGTTTCAAAGTCTCCTCTTGCTATAAAATGTCTGTCTGTCGGTCTCTGCATTTGTTCCCATGGCAGCAGAGTGATTTTGAGGCACCAAAAATAAATGGCTCCAATGAAATAGAAATGGGTGATTGTGGAAGACAGAGGGCAGGTCATCTGGGAGTGAACTGAGGAACTTGGGTTTCATGAGTGGGCAGGTGCGTCAGTGCTTGGAGATGGGGAAATGGCCAAAGGAGAGGTGTGTCAGTGCTTGAAGATGGGGAGATGGCCAGTGGAGAGGTGCATCAGTGCTAGGAGATAGAGAGATGGCCAGGGATGAAGTATGTCAGGGCTTGGAGATGGGTTTCCTGCAAAGAAGACATGCAAATGTGTATGTCTCTTAGAGGATACTGAGCAGGTTTGTTCACTTTCTCTAATCCCTACATTGCTCTCATCATTCTGCCAGCAATGTACTCTGTCTGGAATACTAGTTGATGGTGTGTCATCTTTCAAATGTAGCTAATCCTTTCTTTGAGCATCCAGGTTTATAATGTGAAGGTCGCCATGACAACTGCATAAGAGAAGTATCCCTTAGAATTTAAAGCTAGCTGTTCCAGAAAAGGCCGAGATTCAGAATGCATGAACACAGGCAGAATCAGGAGCAAAGACAAGTCCCAATCAGACAATACAGAGAACAGGGAACCAAAGGCCAGCATTCTTGGAGGACAGAGACCTGATGTCTGCTCTCTCTGAAAGGTAAGCCTTTCTCTGCTCTGTCCCTCACTTAAAGTCTCTCCACTGTGTTGTTTTTGTTTTGTAAGGCAAGCTCTTATATAGCCTAGATGGGCCTGGAACATACTATGTAGCCAAGACTGGCCTCAAACTGTTTCTACTTCTTAAGTGCCAGGATTGCTGATGTCCCCTACCACATCTTACTTGCAGACTCGACGCTGTTCTCTGTGAAGTACCTTATATAAATTGTGCGTATTCCTTTCTTTCTATTGCTTGGCCACCATGTAATTCTTCCTGGATGATACCCAGTCTTGATGAATGTCAAGTTGCCTCTAATCTCAAGCAGAGACAGAGAGGGGTAACTGGACCTCCTGATCCTTCATCCTTATCTGCACTTCTCTTTGGAAAGGTGTATTTGAACCTTGAAAGTGAAACATAGACTAAAGAAAAATAATTAACTATAATTGTCTATTTCTCATCACTGAAAATCCCATTTATCGTCTTTGTCATTCATTCATACAGGCCAGTGGCTTGCTTTTCAAGTGTTTTGTGCCTGAGTGGTTCTATTCAGGAATGTGGGGATGCTGGGGTGAGTTCTTTAAAGAAGAGGGGGATGGCACATTCACATTCTTTCATCTGCTGCATTTGCTGTGCAACTGTTGTTACCTGCTACTCAAGGAAAGAGGAAGATGTGGCACCAAGAGATGCTGGAACTCCCAGCAGCTACCAAGGAGCAGAACATGCCCAACATCTCAGCATCAGACTCGCTGCTGGGCCCCTGTGATGATCAGAGCCACTCACTACAGCAGCAAGTTCCAAAAGGAACAGGTGTTTCATTGTTGCCGACCCAAAAGGAAAGTGACCTCAGTGGATTCTACTCACTCAAGAATGAGCTAATCACATACTAGACATTTTAGTTCCTTAATCCTGGCAAGACAGAATTTCAAAATCGGCAGGTTGCATACCCACTTTCATCTCTTCTGTGAGTTCTGCTCCACCTGCCGCCCCCAATTTCAATCATGTCTGTGTCTAGTGCTCCAATTCTGCCTAAATCCATCTATACAGAGGATGAGGGTTCATGGATTATTTCATTCAGTAGTTGAATTTGTGTTCTGAGTCATCTGGCCAACCAACTTGTTCAGAAATGAGTTGATCTACAAAACATTAATTCTACTCTAGAAAGAGTATAGCAATGGTAATAATTAAAAAAGAAAAAATAGTTGGGAAGATGCCTCAGTTGCTAAAGCTCCTGCTACATAGGTATGAGTACCTTAGTTCCTGAGAACCCAGTTAAAAATTTTGAACATAATGGCACAGGTCTGTAATTCCAACAATGGCAAGATGGGAGGGGGAGACAAGCGGACCCTCAAAGTTCATGGGACAGTTAACCTGGCCTACATAGCAAAATCTCAAACCAATGAGAGACTTTGTCTCAAATAAAAGTTAGAAGGTGCCTAGGGGCTCTCCACAGGAGCAGCATGAAGACTATATAACCTTATATATGTGCACACAGAGACACAAATACATGCACATATACAAGAAAAATACAAGAAGAGGGAGAAGGAGTAAGGAGGGAAGGAGGGAGAGAGGAAGAGGAGAGAGATAGACGAGAGAGAGATTGAACATTTGTTCTGATCATTTGGTGTGTTAGCAAGAGCCAAACATCAACATTTAAATGTGCATCAGCCCAGGTGGGACTATCTACATGATATGTGATATCTCCATCTAATGAATAACATTACAGTCATGAAAAAGGAACAAGAAGTATCTTTATACACTATCAGGAATTAACCCCCAGGATGTTTAGTGAAAACATCCTGCATGTGGCAATCAGAAGCCAACTTGCTGGTGTTGGTTCTCTCCCTCAACCATATGGATTCCAGTGATCAAACACTCAGTGTTTGAAGAGGATGTTAAGGTGTGTGTGTGTGTGTGTGTGTGTGTGTGTGTGTGTGTGTGTGTGTGTGTGTTTGGTGTATTTGCATACAGTTGCCCAGTTGTCTCAGTAACATTTGTAGAAAGACTATTTTTGTTCTAGGCTATTTCCTCTATTCTTTTGTCAAGAACCAGTTGACTGTACTTACATGGATCTATTTCTAATCCTTCCACTGTGTTTAATTTACCAATTTGACTATTACAAATTATATTGATTACTGAAGTTTTATAATAATTCTTGAAGATAAACAGTGTTGGCTCTCTAATTTTGTTCGTTGTCAATACTAAATTAATTATTCTGTGTTTTCTGACTCTAATATAAACCTAGAATCAGTTTGTTATTTTCTGTAAAATATCTGTGGGATTTTCATGGTGCTGTGTGGGATCCTCAGAACAGAAGAGTCTTGCTATCTGTGTATCCTTTTGTATAGTTCTTTATATCTTTGATAAAATCTTTGCTCCCCCCACCTACATATAGATCTTATGCATATTGCTGGATTTATATTGAAATACTTAGATTTGCAAGATGTTGATAAAAAGTATTGTATTTTAAATTTCTGATTCTATTTGTTCATTGCTGATATACAGAAAAATTACTGACTTTTGTATTTTTTTAACCTTGTGTCTAGCAACCTGTCTACAATCACTTGTGAGTTCCAAAATTTCTTTGTCAGTTCTTTAAGATACTCTACAGAGACTTTCCTTTATTCCTTCTTTCCTTCCTTCCTCACTCCCTCCCTTTTTTCTTTTTATTTTGGCTTTTTGAGATACAGTATTGCTTTTTGGCTTTAGATAGACTAGTGCTTGCTATATAGATAAACTGGTCTTGAACTCATGGCAATCCTCTTGCCTCATCCTCCTAAGTACAAGGGTTATAGGCATTTCCACCATACCTGGATAATTTTATTTCTTCATTCATAAGCTATACTTTTAATTTATTTTTCTTGCCTTATTGCATTTTCTAGGACTTCCAGTTAGATGTCAAAAAGCTATTAGTAGTGAAAGAGAAAAAAACCATTCCTCATTTCTGATCCTAACAGGAAAGTTTTAGTTATTCACTATTAAGTTTATATTAGCTATAGGCTTTTTTGGTAGACAATCTTTTCCATAAAGAGGAAGTTCCCCTCTGTTACTAGGTTCTTGAGGATCATTTTCATGAGTAGATGTGGACTTTGTAAAATGCTTTTTCTGAATTTGTAGATATTATCATTCCTTATTTAGCTCACTGTGGTAGATAACATTAATTTATTTTAAAATATTGAATAATCTTAAATGCTGAGAACTAATATTACTCATTTGTGATATGTAATTCTTTTATGTGTGCTGGATTTAATTTGCTAATATCTGGTTGAAGTTTTCATATCTGAGCTTATAAAACAATGTTAGTTAGTTGGGAGTTTTCACTGCTCTGTTTCTGGCTCATCCCAGAGAAGCCCCAGATTCCAGTTTTCTCTTAGTACTCCCTCCCTCCCTTCCTCCCTCCCCTCCCCCACCTGATCCCTCCATGTCCCTTCCAGACTCCTCCATCTCATCCAATGGCAATTCAATTCTACTTCCCCTTCTCAGTGAGATTCATGCATTCCCCCCCCCCAAACGCTTCTTCTTTCTTCTTCTTCTTCTTCTTCTTCTTCTTCTTCTTCTTCTTCTTCTTCTTCTTCTTCTTCTTCTTCTTCTTCTCCTCCTCCTCCTCCTCCTCCTCCTCCTCCTCCTCCTCCTCCTCCTCCTCCTCCTCCTCCTTCTTCTTTGGTTTTTCGAGACAGGGTTTCTCTGTGGCTTTAGAAGCTTGTCCTGGAACTAGCTCTTGTAGAGCAGGCTGGACTTGAACTCACAGAGATCCACCTGCTTCTGCCTCCCAAGGGATTAAAGGCATGTGCCAACACAGCCTGGCGAGCCTTCTTTTTTTTTTCTTATCTTCTCTGGGTCTGTGGATTATAGCATGATTCTCCTTTACTTTATGGCTGATATCCACATACGAGTGAGTACACACCAGGTTTGTCTTTCTGTGTCTGGGTTACCTCACTTAGGATGTTTTGTTTTTGTTTTTTTTTCTTCTCATTTTATCCATTTGCCAGCAAATTTCCTGTGGTTGCTGTTTTTAACATCTAGGTAATACTCCATTGTGTAAATGTACCACATTTTCTTTGTCCGTTATTCAGTTGAGGGGCATCTAGGGTGTTTCCAGCTTTTGGATACTATGAATAAAACTGCTATGAACACAGTTGAGCAGCTGTCCTTGTTATATGGTGGAGCATCTTTTGGCTAAATGCTTAGGAGTGATGTAGCTGAGTCTTGAGGTAGATTGATTTCTAACTTTCTGAGAAACTGACATATTGATTTCCAAATGAGGGTGACCCTAGCAAAGACTCTTTAAAAAATTATTTTTCTGAGACAGGGTTTCTCTGCATAGCCTGGCTGCCCTGGAATGCACTCTGTTGACCAGGCTGGCCTTGAACTCACAGAGATCCACCTGCCTCTGCCCGCCAAGTGCTGGGATTAAAGGTGGTCACCACTACCACCCAGCAGCAAAGACTCCTTACAATAGGGGATATAGAGACTGAGCTAGCCATCTCCTGTAACCAGGCAAGATTTCCAGTGGAGGGACTGGGACACCAACCCAGCCACAAACCCTTTGACCTACAATTTGTCCTGCCTACAAGATGTGCTGGAGTAAAGATGGTGAAGAAATCGTGAAAGTGACTAATGATTGGCCCAGCTGGAGACATACAGGTCTCTTTGAGTGGGAGCTTACCCCTGAGAGCTGGTACCCAGAGGCAGGATACCTCAGAGATCTGGGATATAACCAAACATGACTGGCAAAAAAAAGTCAATGAAATGATTCCTAATGATATTCTCCTATACTCATAGATTGGTGACTAGCCCAACTATCACCAGAGAGACTACCCAGCAACTGATGAAAACAAAAGCAGAGGCTCGTAGCCAAACATTAGGAGGGGTTCCCAGGTTACTGTAGAAGATGGGAAGGAAGGATTGTTGGAGTCAGTGGGAACAAGAGCACAGCAAGAAAACCCACAGAACCAACTAATCTGGGCTTGTAGGAGCTCATAGACACTGAACTAGCAACCAGGGACCCTGCATAGGATTGACCTAGGCCCTCTGCATCTATCCATGTTAAAATTATGTAGCTTTGTCTTCTTGTGAGACTGCGAACAGTGAGAGCAGGGTCTCTGACTCTGTTGCCTGCTTTTGGGACCCATTCCTTCTACCAGATTGTCTCACCCATCCTTAATAGAAGAGGAGATGCCTAGTTTCACTGCAGCTTGATAAACCATGGCTGGCTGATATTTATAGGAAACCTTCCTGTATCTGAAGAGAAACAAGAGGAAGAGGAAAGGATGGGGTGTGGTGGTGGGGAAATTGGGAGGAGAGGAAGGAGGGGAAACTTTGGTTGGGAAGTAAAAACAACAACAACAAAATAAAACAAAGCATTAGTTTGTAACTCTTTTATCCTACATTATATTTGTTTAGTTTGGGATACTTCCAGGGTAATGCTGATCTCACAAAATAAGTTAGAAATTATTTTCTCTTCTGCTGGAAGAGGTTGTGGAGGAATGGTATAATTTACTTCTTCAATATTTGGTAGAGTTCATCAATGAGCTTATCTGGACCTGGTGCTTTCGGTTTTATAAAGACATTGATTTACTGAGTTGATTTAGTTAGTAGATAAGATCCTATTTAAATTGTCTACTTCCCTTTGTGTAGATTTTGATAGATTTATCTTTGAGAGAATTGATCCATTTTGCCTTGGTTATCAAACCTGTGAGCACAGAGCTTTTCAGTGTCCAGCCTTCTAAACCATTTCATGTCTGTGTGAACTGCACTTCTTTCATTCATGGCACTGTTAATTTGGATTTTCTCTATTTTTCTTGGTTAACCTGGACAGAGAATTATTGATTTTATTAATCTTTTCCAATGACCAGCTTCAGTTTTCATGGATTTTTGCCATCCATCTGTTGCTTTTGACTTCCTTGATTTGTGATCCATTTTTTAATTGTTTCTTTTGTTAGTTTGAACTTAGTTTTCTCTTTGTTTTATGTTTTTGTGCTCAACTTACACTAAATGTTTGCTATTGATGACAAACTAAACTTTAAAATAAAAAGATCCATGGTTATCATGTGACTTGGGAGTAATAAGGGATAAAAATGTGAGGAATTTGCCAGTTTTTGCAGGGCAAGTCTACTGGCCACCACTTTCCTTAATTTTTGTTTATATGAAAAATTCCTCATCTCTTCTTCACTTTGAAAGGTGACTTTCAGAAGGAACATAATTCTAGGTAGGTATTTGTTGTTAATCTCTCTCAACCCTTTGCTTCATTCTCCTTTCTTTCTGAGGTTTGTGTCCTTGGGATGAACTGGGTACAATTCTGAGCTCTGGGCTTCTACAGAAAGGTGTTATTACCTCCTCCTAATTTTTTCATGATTTGCTTTTAATTTTCTATGGTTTTATGAAGTTTGAATTTCATATGCCTGTGTGTAGTCTCCCCCTCCTTGTATATTCTATTAATTGCTTTCCTCTGAGCTTCCTGGATTTGTACTATGTGTCTGAGATCAATTGAGAGAAATTCTAAATTCTTGGTCAGTATTGTTTTGCTTATTTCTCTCCTTTTTCTCTTCCCGCCTCTTCTTAGGGTGCCACTTTTGACACTACTCTGTGGTTCTTGTGTATTCTATCTGTCCTTTTCAGTATATTCTCTTTGCTTTTAGGTTTTAGGAATCTCAATTATCATAATCTCAAGTTCAGAGATTGTCCTCAGCTGAGTCTAGTGCATGAATAAGTACCTTGTACAGTTAAGTTCTGGTGTGATAATCGTGCAGGGTATTCCACAAAGGAGTTGTTTAGAGATTCAAGCAGGAGGGTTTACAAATCAAATCCTATTATTATGTCTAGTACATGCCCCATGTTAACTTTGTGTTGCTGGGGCAGGGCAAGTCACTGATAAATACGTTTGGCCATGACTTAATAGATGAACGAGGGTGACAAATCTATGGGAATTTATTTAACCATCCTCACTGATTTGTTTTTTATTGCTTTGGTTTTTTCCATGATAAAACAGTTGAAAAGAGGTTCAGACAGAGGACGAACCAAGTTCAGATTTTGAGGTGCCAGGAAAGGGTCATTCCTAAGCCCCCAAAAGCCTTTACAGGTGATCCAAGTGTCCGCTGTCCGACGTTTTGCTCAGGAGCTGTGCCTTCTGCACATGTCTTACCTGGGTTAGCCCAGTGCATTCCAATTCTCTGGAAGTAGCTGTCTGTGGCTGCCTGCACAGCCCAGGGCCAGTCCCTGGTGTGCTGTTAATCAACTTTACTAAACCGCCACAAAGTCTAGAGGTCACTGATCCCTTCCCACTCTGCACAGTGCTATTGATTCCTCCCTGCTGCTCCATGGTCGTGTGACCTCTCCGAATGCCCCGTGGCCTGTGCTTCCTGTCCCTCAAGATGTGTTGGCCTGCACCTCTGCTACCCTTGCTGCAGGGACTACAACGAGGTGCCTGCTAAGACTTCCAGAGCCACAGTGAGGTTCAAGGTTGGGCGCTTCTCACAGAGGACTTCATTGCCCCTCTCTACACAGTGCTTAGACCGGCTAGCTGGATTTCTTCAGAGCAGTTGGTCTGGGGGCTGTCGCTCTGAAGCCTGACTCTAGCCTCAGAGATGACCTTTCTACAGGCTGCATTATTTATGCCTGTCCTAAAGCCTCCCGAGGGAAGTGTGCTTTCGCCTCTGACAAAGACGGCTACCTCCTAACTGACCTCAAAACACTTCCCTCCACATCTCCCCACTGAGATAATTTGCTGAAGTTTGCTTTTTATTTTAGTTGCTTGAGATGGTTTCATTTTTGAGGGACCAGAAAGAAACACCTCTTTGGGGATATACTGTACCCATTTTAAATAGGTTAAAAAATATGTCCTACAGACAGCAAATATAATTTTCAAAGACATGTTCCCAAAGACTTTGGGGCAATGAATTACAACCTTTACCAAGATAAAGAAGACAGATTGCTTCGAGGACCTGGAACTTGTAGGGAGTGTGGATGAGAGCCTGGACACAACCCGGCTGATGTGGGTTTACACACCAGCTCTTACAGTTTGTGGATTTTATATTTAACTTGCATTTAATTAGTGAATGCTAGTTGCATGCACTTAGAAGGTGCAATGTGATGTTGTGGCCCATGTGAATTCTATGCAAGGGTTAAATGGAGCCAGTGAAAGCATCTACCACCTCACATACTTGTCATTTTATGTTGGTGAGGGCATGTGACATCACTCTAAAGCAGATTCTTACTAGACATAACATTGCTTGTACAGCTGTATCATGAACAGTGTACTTGGTCTCAGTAGGCTGTTCCCTCTGTGTAACTGGAACATCATACCCTTGGCCAGTGTCTTGGGGGAGTCCCACCTCTGAGCCTTCTGCTGCACCTGGACACTGGTCTCTCCAGTGACTATATGGAAAAGCTTGCCTCCTATGGTGGTGCTACTAGAGACAGTGGAGCCTCTAGGAGTTGGAGCCTTGTTGAGAACCTTGGGGCCTATAGATGTGCCTCAAAGGGGACTGCAGCTCTTGCTTTCTCTGTTCCTGCCTCATGAATACCTTTCCTCTGCCACAAACTCTTCTCTTGACATATGCCTATGCCCTCCTTGCCAGAAACTCAAAGAATTGGGGCAGAGACATGGGGGCCTCTGAGTTATAGGCCAGTCTGATCTATATAGCCAGTTCTGCCCAGCTAGGAATACATATTGATTCTCTCTCTCTCTCTCTCTCTCTCTCTCTCTCTCTCTCTCTCTCTCTATCTCACACACACACACACACACACACACACACAGAGAGAGAGAGAGAGAGAGAGAGAGAGAGAGAGAGAGAGTAATAAACTTATTTTCAAGTCTACAAGTTCCTCAGGAATTTCTTGGTTAAGTTATTCTTCTTTTGTGAAATCGTAAGATCTTTGTCAGCTGAGTCTGCTGTGCCTCCCAGAGTGGCCCAGACTGTGTACTGTTGTTGTCTGTAGGAGCCCAGCTTAGGCCAGAAACAGATACCTGCCTATCACAAAGTGGCAGCAACAGCAGAAATGGCAACAAGGAGACAAAACAGTACTTGCATAACTTTGCTCCAGGTATGCAGAAAGGTACACAGACAGCCATACATGCCTGTTCCTGTCCTCTACAAGCATAGCAGTTTCTGGGGAAATTCAAGTCTGATACCATTTTGCTCATTATATGTGTATATCATTTAACACATGTACCATCACACACACATATATATTAAACATTACCGCATAGGAACACAAATCCACAAAACCACACATACACACACACACACACACACACACACACACACACACACCTGTATAAACAGAGACATCTCCCCACACAAACACGTAGGACCATACACTTAGCATATACATAAATACACATATGGACAAATACACATACACACGCACACACAAGCCACATTTATACAGAGAAGTGCATGCAAATATATGCATGTAAATAAATACACAGAAAGTACATATCGACACAAACACACACACACACACACACACACACACACCCTTACCAGGTATCACATAACAATAACATGGAGGTTCCATCTTCTCTGGCATCAGCAAACTAGTGGTGACTATCATGACCCACCCAAAGGTGGAATGTCACCATGGGCCTGAAACCAGGCACTGGGGCTGCTTCCTGAAGATGTGGACCAGCAACTGCTATATGAGACAGACCACCCTGAAGTCCACACAGGTCCCCAGTTCTTATTTTCTATAGACATTGCCTAGTTAGTTTATGGTCCTTCTGTTTTCAACAGAAACACTCCTTGTGTCTATGAACTATATTATAGCATTGACTTTCTCCTTTAGGGGAACTGAAGCAAAACAGTGTGCACTGTGCCCATCCAGCTGCCTGGAAAGGCAGTCCTCTTCTACAGGGAACACCAGAAGTGGGTCACCTTGCCCCTGAACAATTGGAAGGAAGTTTCTTTTTGCTGCCACCTGCCTCCTCTCTCTGCCCGTCCTGGTTTCCTGTTCAGTTCCTCAGGCTCTATCCTGTGTCCAATTCCCTAGGGCCTCGTTGCTGTCAGTTAATAATACCTTTCAATGCAGTTATTCTCAGGCTTTTTGCATTTTAATAGGACCCCCAGGGATTAAAATGCCCCAGAACCAAAAGAATGAATCTCTAATGGTGAAATTCTAGGTACCAGTGACAGGTATTGTGGGAGACTTTATGTGGAGGGTTCTCTCAGAAGACAAACACCAGGACAGCCTTCAGCTCTGCTGCCTTGGTATGGGAGGCTCACCCTCAGCTTAGGAATGTGAATTAATCAGCATCGAATATGAAAACTCTCAGCCTTAGCTGATTCCAACTTCATGTTTTCGTCAGCTTTACCATCAATGGCTATGTGGGAAAATTGGTAGTGTTTCTTAGCTGGGAAAATTTTGCCTTATATTCTGAGTGACTATGTGACAGAGGCTGTGGAGTTGGAAATACTTGATCCTTAGGGGTCAGGTCCTATCCTGTTCTTAAGGGACACAGGAGAATGGCTGGATTTGGCTTGGGATGATGACACATTGAGCTGTTATTTCCAGACACGTTTCATGCATGGACCAAAAAAAAGGGGGGGCAAGAAGGCAGTCTATTCTCTCACCATTGTTCAACTTGAAGGGTGTCAGATCCCTGCTCGGTATCTGGAACTCTCTATCGCTCTTTTTTTTTCTGCCCTTGCTAAGTAAACAGCAGAGCTTCATCCATTATTCAGCTATCAGAGGCTTGTCAGGGTTTTTGGCCATGGAACTTGGGAGTTCTTACATTTCTTTAAAACTGTGGGGAAAAAATGTATTTGCCAAAAGCCTGGAAAGGGAAATGAAGAAAGATATCAACTCCTACAACATAATTAATCCTGTGTGCCTCTCACCCCAGAGGGCTAGCTCAAGTCTTTCTTTAGTAATGGGAATTTAGCTTCATTTCTGGTTTTGGTTGTCATTATTTGCACTTAAGTACCTGTGGCAAGTACTGTGGAAGAGAAAGATACTTGTAAACAGGTTTGGGGCACACAGGAAGGAAGAAGGACTTTGAATTGGGCCCGCCTGTGAGGAAAGTCTGGGAGCTGGCTCTCCTGTGAAGCTTGCAGACATCTTCTCTACACACGGAGCAGTACAGACACTGCTTTGGACAGCTCTTGGGAAGCCTTCTGCAATATTACCCATGTTACATGCTACAGTTAAAAGTCATCTTTTGGGAAGATTTTTCTAGTTTAAAAGTTACAGGTCTGATAATTTTGAAAGGCATGTAAAAACCTTACACATACAAATATATGCATTTGACTGCTTTTGTCTTTTGCACCAAGGAGGGTTGACCCTTTGCCATTGCAAGTCCAGAATGAGGAAAGAGAAAGGAGAGTTGGCAGCTGTGTGGCCTCTAAACAATACTTCTTCCCATTTACAACAGCACCTATAGGCCTCCAGCATGTCACCCACTGAACGGGACTCTGGTTTCTCCTGCCAGGGTGTGTATGTGGAATGGAGTCTAGATACAGAAATGAATGGTTCAAGTGCAGCAGCTACATTTACTGCAGTATTTAAAGCTCGTCCCCTCAAGCATGAAGTTTGGGTACCCTCACATTTGTGACAGGTCTTTAAACTGTAAAGCATCATTGGAATATAAAGTGTTAAAATAATGTGTTGTTTTATGAGATCAATTATAACTGATGTCAGACTGAAGCAATTATTATTATTAAATGTACTAAAGAAATGATAAGAGAATGACTTATCTCCATGAGCCTAAATTAATGGATTAAGGAAGCAAACTCCATTCTTTTTAACATTTATTGATTTTTGAATGTGATTCCTATTAGAGTAGTAGAGGACTATAAATGTGATGTAATCACAATTTGAAAAGCCACTTCAAATATCCTTTCATGGTAGAACAGTGAAGAAGGATGATGGCTGGTACTTGGGAAGCCATTGTTGCCTGAAGGAAGAAATGCTGAGAGAGGGGTGTAGTTGGAAAAGGGTACAGTCATACATCCCAGTAGCCAGTGTGCCATCCCAAAGAAGAGAGCATTTTGGGAGAAAGCCACACAGTCTCTTGCATTTCTAAATATCTGTCAATCGTTTTATGAAGAAAAAGTAGGTGCCTGTACAAGTCCAGGAAGACAGACAATAAAATTGATGCTCTTATCAAGACTCAACACGGAATCCAATAAAAACAAATATCTGCACACTCACAGTTCAGAGGCTGTGGGAGGTGGGAACATAAACATATCACAGGTTCTCACAGTTAAGCTGGGGAAGAGATGTAGAAGCAAACTAAGGTACAATGAAAGGATATGCACTGAAGCCAGCCCTGCTTGAACTTAAATTTGTATTAGTGAGATACATTACTCTCTAGGAATCTCCACCTCCCTGCATAGAGATGTGATTGTATAAGCAGCAGACTTGCAATGAGCCTTGCTGGAACAGTATGCATCAAAAGCGCAGCAGAGAAACATTCTGTGTTTCAGTCACCATGCTGTCACTACCATCATAATATGGTAATAGATCTGGTTCTCCCTGTCCCCCCATGTGAGTGTGTGTGGGGGGGTACACATATGTAAGTATGCATGTGGAGGCTCAAGAGCCACTTCAAGTGTCGTTCCTCAGGAGCCATCCACTTGTTTTTGAAGACAGGATCTCTCACTGGCCTGAAGCTCTCCAAGTAAGCTAAACTGGCTGGCAGGCAGGACGGGGCCAGAAAGCACAGGGATTCACCCATCTCTGCCTTCCCAGCACTGTGATTGCCATGTGCACTGCCATGCATGCCTAACTTTTTAAAGTGTGGATTCTGGGTTTGACTCAGGTCTTCATGCTACACAGCAAGCACTTCCAGCTGAGAAGTTCCTTGATATTGGGGAAAAAATATGATGGGTTTAGCACTTAATTGAGTAATACATTATGCAGGTAAGAAGTGAGGAAGGGGGCTTACCAAACACTTGTGGGAAGTGTAGTTGATATGTTAAAGTTAAAGCCTCTTTGTCATCAGCATGTCAATGGCTTTTGATAAAGATAAGGATGGACTGTGAAAGCACATTGTACGGGTCACAGGAGTGAGAAGATCCTTGATACTTGAGAGGGACTGGATCCTATATTTAGGTCAGGGCTGAGTTCTGAAGACTATGGTGGGATGGGTGGGGTGGTTGGGGCCATGATATTCTGGAACATGGAACTCTGAGGTGTCAAAGAATGCTGGTAATATGTAAAGGTCAGATTTGGGAGTTCCAAGTAACTGGGTTAGCTGGTCTAGTGGTTTGAATAAGAATGTCCCTCATAGGTTCAATTATTTGAACACTTGGTTCCCACTTAGTGGCACTGTTTGGGAAGGTTTAGGTGGTACGTACTTGCTGAAGGAAGCATATCACTGGAACGGGTTGGATCTGAGAGTTCATATCCTCACTCTACTTCCAGTTTAGGATTTTTTGCTTGAGGTTGAAGATGTGACTGCATGACATTCTTCTCAGGCCACCTGTTACCATTCTTCCCAGCATCATGGACGCCCCTTCTCATTCTGGAACCCTAAACCACAATAAGCTCTTGCTTCCAAAAGTTGCTTTTGGTCATGGTGTTTTACCACAGCAGCAGAAAGAACACTTTTAATAAACACAGGTAGTTTGCAATTCAGAGGTGCCAATTTAATTATTGAGATGACTGAGTGACAACACAGAAAGGCCCACAGTGTGAAAAGGCTTTCAGTACTAACACTACATAACAAAAGAAGCTTGACAAAGCATCCATGTTAGGTAATGCCAGGATTGGAGGCACGGGAGAGGAGACCACAGCTTTACCATACTCTTCTTGAGACAGCCAACTGACTTTTGGCTAGTTTGAATAATTCCAGTAAGGTTTCGAGGTGGGGCTGTCCCAAGCTGTCTGGTATCTGAGCCTATGTAGACTTACACAGAGAATTTGCTACGAGCATAAAGTGAAAGTAAATAGAGTGATATTTACTTTCCCAAGGTGATAAAGCGCTTGTTTACAGGTAAGTTGTTTTTTAATTCTATGGATTAACTAGCCCTGAGAGGGCTAGTCTTTTTCCATCCTCCCAGGTCCACCACGATGTCATCAAATATAGAAAATTACATATATATATATATATATATATATATATATATATATATATATTAAGACATCAGGGCATAATCTGTAATTCCAAGGGAAAAACTAGGATCCAGGAGGAGAAATATTAGGAAGGACAATTTTAGGGGGCAGAATAAATCATTCAGTGAACATAGAGCTATGAGGGGCCGGGAATGTGTCTCAGCTGATGCAATGATTACCTAGAATACACAGGGCCTTGGGTTGAATGGCCAGCACTGCACAACACTGAGTGTGGCCACACAGCTGCAATCCCAGGACTTGGGGGGTGATCAGAAGGAGGTGTATGGTAGATGAGAAGTTCAAGGTCATTTCCAGCTCTGTGGCAAGTTCTAGGCAAGCCTGAGCACCATGAAACCCTGTTTCAAAATCGAAAACAAAAGGAAGAAAATAGTACTATCTTAAAATTAGAGTGGATGTCTTCATCACATCCAGAATGCCTGAGCCTAGAGTAGTTCTGTGGTGGGTTAGACATATATTTCATGTTTTAATTACTATGAGGATGGGATGAGGCCCAATGTGTAGATGATGTGCATCCATGGCTAATGGCATGCCTTGTGTAGGAGGAAAAATGAAGGGCCACTGTCTATCTTCATTTGCTATTTAACTTCTTAGAAGGAGGACCAACTTAAAAACCATAAAATTTGGTACTGGGAATAAGTAACTTTCTTATTTTCGCATAGTTATAACATAACTGGGACCCTGACAAGAAAGATTTGGACCCAAGCCATGACCAAAGAACCCCTATTTTAAAGCCAAGTGGCCAGATGCCTAAGTTAAAAAACAATGGGCTGACCTTGAATTCTCTGGAGAAACTTGGGACTGCAGAGTTTGTATTGGCAGAGTCTTTCTATGATGTCATTCCTACAAATATCAAACTCTTGCTTGGTCTTCTCTGCGGTACCTTCTTTCGCTGTGTCTTAGTGCTATCTTTTAGGACTAGTCTACTTAGGTTCATCATTTTAAGTGTTCTTAGCACCTGATGCTGTGGTTTGAAAGAAACTGGCCCCCAAAAGGAGTGGCACTAGAGGAGGTGTAACCTTGTTGGAGTAGGTGTGGTCTTGTTAGAGGAATTGTATCACTGTGGGGGTGGGCTTTGATGTCTCTTCTCAAGCTTCACTCAGTGTAGCAGTCAGTTGACTTCTGGCTGCTTTCTGGTCAAGATGTAGCACTCAGCTCCAGCACTCATCTGCCTGCATGCCTCCATGCTCCCCTTCATGATGGCAATGGACTGCATCTCTGAAACTGTGAGCCACCCCATTTAAATATTTTCTTTATAAGAGTTGCCGTGGTCATGGTGTCTTTTCACAGAAATAAAAACCCAAACTAAGACACTTGCTAAGTATGAAAAGTTCCTAACAGGTTTACACTGGCATTTTTATTTCCTGTTTGATAAGATAGAGTTGTCACAACTTTCCTCCTTGTCCTAAGATATCTGATGATATTTTCCTTGGATATAATGAAGGCTACTCTCCATAGTTGACAATGTGCTGTTGCTTCTCAGTGTCACTCTAGGTGACTTCACTTGTTATGGGTTGATTGTACCTCCCTGGTGTGTACCCAAAAAAACTAAGGTCCTGATCAAATGGCTTGTCAGAGATCATGCAGCTGACAAGAGAAAAAATAAGTTAGACAAAATTAAGTCTGCCCATAATTTTTCATGTCTTATTGCAGAGGTCTCTATTACAGTGTAGGCTGGGACAGAAGAGTTTTCAGAGGATGAGAATCCTGTGAAGTCACTGCACTGGCCTGAAAGTCTTATTTCTGTATTTGAGAACAATGATGACCGATTCCTCGGCACCCTTTTGTAGTAAGCGTTTGCTCTTTCGGCTAATGGGATGAAAGCAGTGCTTGAGAGATTATGGGATATTCTAATTTTGTCTTCATTTAATTGAAGTACTTTTTTCTTCTGCACATTCAGTACCATTGTGGGGTGGTGGCTACAATTCTACTTAAGAAGAAAAAAGGGTTTATTTTCACTGACAAAATTCTGTTTTGTATGCAAGCATAGACACTGGCCTTGTTTTTAAAATCTGAGCACATGATGACTTCAATTACTGCATTATTCTACCCACCTTTCATTTATTTTTTTTGCTTTTATCTCTGAAGGCTGAAAATATTAGACATGAAGATGAAATACCCTGTGAGGGTCGCTGAACTCTTTTCCAATGCTAGCAAATGAGATGTTTCCTTCTGTAGGACACATCAATGCTCAGAAACAGGTAAAAAAAAATTCATCTTCCTTCTGAAATATCTATCTCTACTTTCTTTTTTCACAGTCTTATATAGCTCAGACTGTCCTCCAACTCATTCTGCAGCTAAGAATGACCTTGAACTTCCTGCAGGTACCTCCTGAGTGCTGAAATTACAGCCATGTGCTACCACAATGGTTTTATTCAGTGCTGGGGATCGCAGCCAGTGCTTCTTGCATGCTTGGCAATCACTCTGCTAACCCAAGTGACACCCAAAGCCCTCCATTTAGTTTTAATAGTCACATGTTACTGTAACTGTAAAGATGTCATTTAGTGTGTTATTGCCATGAAAATAAGACTCTACTTGATTTAAAATGAACAAACCAACTGAACTGGGCATGGTGCTTGCTAGAGGCCTCTTATATCTCTGCCTGTGCTGTGCTGTGGACTGCCAGTATTTACACTCCAGCAACTGTTTGAGTTGAGTCCTGTGGATAGTGGATACTAACCAAACTGGCTAAAATTTTGTGTGGTCATCTGTTCAGAATTAAAACCTGGAGAGGAAATTACAGTAAGCCTACCCCGAGGAGACCTCCAGTCTGAGGACTCCTCTGAGGCCTCAGCAGGCAGGTCTACTCTCTCAGGGTGGCCTCGAATTTTAAGCATGTGAGTAAAAGATTATTTTATACCTGGCTTCCACAAAAGAGCTGTGAAGAATAGATTTTAAGGTGAATATGTGGGGTTGCAGATGGCACACATGGGACATAGTTTGGAAGGGAAAAAGTAACGGAATGGCATGGTCAGGAAAATGATTAGGCGTATAGAGATCTAGCTTATGTAACTATTGTGAGGAAGGCCTCACTTTTCTAACCTTTAAAATGGAGTTATAATATACTCCTACTTCACAGGCTTATAAGGATTCATTCAGTGAGTTAATACTGCATGTGAAGTATTTGGCATAATGCTTGCCTTGTAGCTGATGCTACTAAATGTTACTCTTGACTTTCATCCTTACCTTTGTCAACTTAACCCAAAATACAAAATGGAGTCCTTTCTTTCTTTCTTTCTTTCTTTCTTTCTTTCTTTCTTTCTTTCTTCTTTCCTTCCTTCCTTCCTTCCTTCCCCCTCCCTCTTTCTTCCTTTCTTTTCTCTTTCTTTCACTCTCTTTCTTCTCTCTCTCTCTCTTTCTTTCTCTGTGTCTCTATCTCTGTCTCTCTCTCTCTTTCTCTTTCTTTCTCCTGGGTTTGAAACAGGGTCTCACTCTGTAACTCAACCTGTCCTGGAACTTCCTATGTAGCCCTGACTGGCACTGAACTCTCAGCAATCTCCTGAGTGTTAGCATTATAGATGTAAATCACCACATAGGGTTCTCCAATAGATTCCCAATTCTTCAGGAATAGCTTCCTTCTGATAGATATTTATAGAGTTAGTAGTGAGTAGATAGTGCCTGTAGACAAATGGCGTGGATGTTAGGGCTGGAGGTGTATTGTTGGGTAGGTCTATGGGTGTTTTGTTGATCCAAGTTGTGGAAACTCTGCTTGACTCATTTGCTCCCCTTGCAGAACTAGTGCCTGGAAGTAGCTTGACTATGTCGCCCTTGGTGACTTCACTTCAGCTTTGGCTCTGAACTTGTAACATGAACATCATGCACTGTGCACAGTCACTTCACACAGTGCTAGTGACTGGTGATACTATGAGTTGCAGTCTTTTTATTGGATACACAATTTTCTACTGTTACAGAAACATAATAGTTTAATTACAGAGACAAAGACTTTTGATATTTTCCTACAACCTTTCCTCAGCATCTAAGGATCAACTTAATAAGCTTTTGGGTTTTAGTGTGTTAGAATGATTTTTAAGTTAGGTTTTATTTATTTTTTTAATAGTTCAATGAATCTTGGCTTGGTTTTAGAACAAAATTTGCAACAATTTCTGAAACAGCCCTAAATACATACCTATCTTGCTGTACACATTTATGTACAGTTGAAGTTATGGGCATGGTGATTATAAAATTGAAATATTGATCAACTGAAGATTCTCTGTGTCCTGAAGTACCAAATACGCTTCCAGGATTTACTTCTAAAATCAGGCAAACATATCCACAGCTTTACTCTTTGCCAATATTTCATACAAGTAAAAAGCACAATGCAAGGGGAACGAAGAGGGAACATAGAGATGAAAGACATGTGGAGAACAGAGTGTCCTCCTGGGGGCTCTGTGAGTCTGAGAGATAGGCACAGAGGTGGACCCAACCAGGAAGTGCCTGTCATGATGAGGGAAGCCTCCCTCATGAAATGGACAAGGGCGGGGGTTCCAGAACCACCTAACTTGGTCCCTTCACATACACTAAAAGAGTATTTTAGAATGGCCTGACATCATCAGCCCCTTGAAAGATGACTAGTTCTGATGTGTACAGCGTGGTCACATCTGACCTCCAGAGGAGTCTGCAGCAGGGTCCGCAGGGCATCGGGACAGCACGATTTCTATGTATGGCTTTGGTCTGCACCTGAGTTCTTGGTATAGTATCTGCTCTCTTCTTTCATGAACCGTGGAGAAATGTGTGCTGTGTGTCCTGGCATTTTTCCTTTTCCATTGTCACTAACTCATGCCTTGGGTCCTCTTCTCACCTTTTCCTTTGTTGTTTTTATCGCTTGGACAAATGTATCTCCTTCTCCCGTTTCCCCCTTCTTAGTCAGGGAATGGTTTGGGCTATGAGTGATAACAAGTCTTTCCTAAGCTGATTTAAAAAATAAAAACAAAAACAGAGCATTTTCAGGGGCAGAAGACACACACATTAGTAAACTGCTTGCTTTGTAAGCACGAGGACCTGGGTTCAAGCCCCAGAACCAATGCCAAGAAGCCAGGTGCGGTGGTGTGTATTTGTTATCTCAGCAGTGAGGAGGTAGATGGAGGTGGATCCCTGGGCCCTGCTAGCCAGCCAGTCTACCAAGTCAGAGACTTCTGGGTCCTATGAAAGACCTTGTTTGTAAAAAAAAAACAAGGTTTATGGAACCTGAGGGATAACACCTGATGTTGACTTCCAGCCTCCACAAACATCTTCCTACACATAATGTACACATGCACACACATAGACACCACATATGTGCTTACCTGCACACACATGTAGTTCCCACTCCCCAAAGGGACACGGATGGTATGAAGGGGAAAGGGGAACAATGGGGAAATCTACATGGAAAGATAGATGAAAGGTTAGAGTAGAGGGGAATAACTAATGTCAAGGATGTTTGGAAAGGGTATATAGAAACCTACTAGTGGATAAAAAGAGTTAAGTTGAAGTTATTCTACTCAGGGACAATGATCCTCCCGAAAACCATAGGTTGCCAGATAAAAAGGCCAGTTCTGGGTGAGGGATACTGCCACTTGAGTTGTTGGTAAGGAGTGTTCAAGAGGACCCACAAAAAACAATACAGGCTGTTGCCTTTGCTTCTGGTTGCCCATCAGAATTTAATGATATGATCCTATTGCTGCAGACACCACTTACTTTGGTCACAGAAAGTGGAGAAATCATGTTGGTACTGACTAGGAAGCTTTCTCCCTACTTTTAAACTGCTAGACGGTGATATGCAGGCTGCTGAGGGATGGTGGTTACCAACAGTCTCACCCAACTGGAAATGCTGTGAGCTACAATAGTGACTGATGTGACAGTAGTGGATGGAGTTGTGGCATGAAAGTTGTGGGGGTGACTAGCTGCTTCTGATTGGGTTTTAGATGTACTCTGCAAAAGGAAACACATGCCTGATACTGTAAATCTGGCCAGTAGACTATATGGCTTGGGAGCCCATGGACCCTGGAAGTGAACCTAATACTGTTATTTTGCTAAACTTCCCTGTAAATCTGTGTCTCTCTCAGATCTTATAAGAGAGGCTTCTTTTTTCAGTGGATAGTCACTAAGCAGAAGAAATGCACGGGAAGTTAAAGTGCAGAGAGTCAGGGTCAGTGGGATGCTGAGTCGCAGATGGATAATCTCTAGCATCCCACTTCTCCCCAATGCTCAAGGGCCACTGAGGAATGAGGAGGTCAGGGTAACATCCAGAGATAATGGAGTAGAGGGAAACAATGTCTTCTGGGCTTGACAGGGCTGCAGTCATAACAGCTATGGTTACTTACACAAGACCTGCAACATGACCAAGCCAATCAACATTCCAACATGGGATGGGAGAGTCTCATGAGCCTCCAGTCCTAACTGAGTAGCTACTGACTGTTCATGGCTTCTGCATGATGGAGAGTCAGTTTTGTCTAGCATGTGATTTCTGATAGGTTGACCGTGTTCCAGTGGATGGCTGCATCTCATGAGTATGTGGACAACACAAATTGGATTTGGTGAATCATAAAAACAGAGCAAGAGAGGACACCAAGTTTGTAGGTAGTGGTGAGCTGGTGTAGATCTGGGATGGGTTGGGGGAAGGGTGATAGTGAATATAAGGTAGTGAATATAAGCAAAATACCTTATAGGGATGACTGATATTTCAAAGAATTTTTTAAAAATTGAAATGAAAAAGAACAGAGTATTTCCTGATGGTTGAGGATACTGAGCACTATTTCATGGATTTGTTGGCTATTGGTACTTTGAAAGCCACGTGCTCAGTTCATTTCCCACATTTTTGATTGGATGGGGTCTTTGGGGGGGATTGTGTTACTTCTTTTTAGTTTTTAGAATGGATACCAGCAGAAAACAACTAACAACAAATGTTGGTGAGAATATAGAAAAAGAGAAACACATACATTGGTGGTAAAAACATGAATGAGTTGTAGCCCCATGGAAATCAAGATTGAGCGAGCTTTCTCACAAAACTAAAACTGAATTGTCATATGGCCAAACTTTAGTATTCTTGTTACTTACCCAAAGAAGCGTGAGTGGGCATACCACAGAGATCTTAGCTTAACAGTGTTTAATGCAACAGTAGTCATAACCACTGAGATACAGCGTAGATGTCCACAGACAGATGAATGGATAAAGGAAATGGGGCACATGTACACAATGGAAGTTTACTCAGCCCTAAGAAAGATGAAATTGGGTCAGTTTCCAGAAAGTGGGTGAGTTAGAGATCATCATGGTAAATGAAATAAGCCAGATTCGCAAAGACAGACATTACATGTTTTATCTAGGTATAAATATATATGTATCTGTGATTAAAGATGAATTGTGAATAAGGGGAGGAGATGGTAGAGGATGGGGGGACAAGAGGTGGTAATGGAGTAGATATGTGCAAAGTACATGAAGTGTGTATGAAGACATCAGGATGAAGAGATTGCTCCTTGTGCTACTTTTTGAAGCAAGAACTGGATGCTTATAATGTCAAATGTCAGAGTCTGAAGGTAGAAATGATGCCAGGAGCTGAGTAGCTAAGGGATGACAAGAAGAACCCAGGCATGCCTAGTCCTCCCTCTGTTCTTCTCAAGACTGCCTTCCTCATAGAGCCGCAGCACTAGGAAAGGAAGGGAGGAAGAGAGGGGAGAAGACAAAGAGCACACAGTGTGCACCCTTTAGTCCATGCTGATTGCTCAAATTAAGCTCTCATCAGTTCCAGAATGAAGAGCCTTGTCAAAGAAATGTTTATCGGCTTGGGCTGATCTGGAGTGCCCTTTGGAACTGGGAGGGGCCAGGACAGGGTTTCTACAAGAACCAGATGGCATCTCAGTTTCAGATGAATTAGATAAAGGAACCAATGACTGTGGGACAGACAGAATCAAAAGAGTGTGTGTGTGTGTGTGTGTGTGTGTGTGTGTGTGTGTGTGTGTGTGTGTGTGTGTGTAAAAAGTAAAGCTACCTCTCAGCACCATGGAAAGCCCTCCAAACTAGAATCGGAGGCTTCTCAAGTTCTGGGAACGGTGGTAGAGAACTGTGAGCAGGCTCACACTTCCCGGATATAAATCCTTAAAGAGTATTGAGCAGCAGTATATAAAACAGACGGTAAGATGTGATTTTACTTGAATCAGAATCTAATTGTGATAGTTTTGAATAACAAAGAAAAATGAGATGCAAGTCAAGATATTAGCCACTGCTGTTAGGGGTGATAGCAAAGACAACTGTTGTCATTTGTGTTAACTTCACCTTGATTCCTTGCTGCCCTCTCCTGAGAAGTGAAAAGGGGAGCTGGCCACTTTACTTCATCAAAACAGTTGAAATAAATATTGTATAAAATGCAAAGGCCTGTTTTAAAGTTCAGTTTCAGTCTGTGGTTGCTTGGCTCCATAAATAACATACTGGAGTGGAACAGCTCCTGGCCAATGGGGAAGCAAAATGAGGCGGGGGTATCTTGGGTACCATGATGCTCTCCTGGGCCACACCCCAGTGAACTGCTAGTCTGTACTCCCTAGGTGTTTCCCTGGTTCCCAATAGTGCCTGAGGCCTTGGGAGATGTTTAGCCAAAGTACAGCAAAGGCTGAATCAGTGGCTAAGAGGAGCCAACCAGGCTTCCATGTGGCTTGCTTCACCAGCCTTCCTGTCCACTATCTTTGCCACAGTGTTTGTGTGCTCTCCTTTCCCTATTCAAATCACTCCCATGCCATCTTAGTCCTTATTTTTTTGCATAGAGGTGATTCTCTGATGATTAATCTTGATTGCCAACTTGATGTGATATATAATCACCATGGAAACAAACCTCGGAACATATTTATGGTGGAGTTTCTAAAATGTGTTCATTGAGGTGGACAGATCCATCCTGAAGGTTGACAGCACCATCTCATGGGCTGGGGTACCAAACTGAATAAAAAGGAGAAAGATAACTGAGCTGTGGACATAAAGGACCAGCTGCCTCATGCTCCTGCCATCATACCTTCTCTACCAGGACAGAATGCCCTGGAACTACAGGCCAAAAGTAACCATGGCTTCTTTAATTGCTTTTGTCTGGTACTTTGTTATGGTGATGGGACAAATAACTAATGCATTCTGTTTAGGGCTTACCAGTCATCACCTTCATGGTGAAACTGGTCAGTTAGTTCAGAAGTCCTATCCCATTTCAGAGTAAGGTTCAGAGCATGGGGCAAGAGCAAAAGGTCCCAACATATTTAAATGAAGCTATTCCCCTACTCCTCCACTCTCCACACATATACATAAATATTCCAAGTGTGCTGTGATGGGCAGTTTTAGTATCTGTGGTCCCAGTGCAGTAATAAATCTGCAGAGAGCTGCACAGGGCATTTACATAATTGCACAAATTAGAGATACCTCGAAATGAAAGCTTTCCTGGTGATTTTTCTCCACACTTCCATTTGCTAGTTACATAATTATGAGCACTCCCGCAGCGTGGCAGATCTCCTGTCCCTGGGCCCTGTGCAGTGAAGAATTGGCCTGCTACTGTCTGGAAATGCTTTCAGGTTGCACCCGAAAAGGACCCAGGGTTTCAGCTGATGGGTTGGGAGGCTAGTAGCTAGACCTGTTGTCCCATGAGCTTCCCCACACCAAGTGTCTTCAAGTGATTGGGGCTGCCCTCCCTCCTTGGGGGACTCTTAACTGTTAGATTAAGGCCATTCTTGAGCCACCATGTTTATTACACAGCTAGTCTTCCCCTCTCTGTGATCATGAAATGTCCTTTAAACCTTACTCATTGAAAGGTCCTGGGTTTGAGCTTCACTGCTGAAAACCAAACAAGCAAACAAAGGGAAAGCAAGGGTATGGGCAGAAGGGGTTGTCCTGAAATGGTATGCTGAGAGCTCTCAAGCATCTTAGAGTCAGTTTATTTTCGGAAGTTACTCCAGCAGGCTGACTGGTTGAAATAGTTGACTCCATTTAGTTTAGGGAACAGTGTCATTCTTCCTGATGTGTTGCCTGCATTAGCCAAGGTAACTAGCCCGAGAGCCCAGAGGCTTAGCTTTAATTGATTTCTTGCTGCTGACCAGCCATGACCTCTGTATCAAAACAAACAAACAAAAAAAAAAACAAAAAAAAAACAAAAAAAACCCAGCAACGATAATGAACCCAAACAACCTAAAACTAGTTTTTACATCAAAAAGAACTTTATATTAGCATAAGTGTAGAAAATATGATGGTAAGAAGAGAATATATTTTAGTCGGAAACATGGATTTAAATAAGTTGGGTTTCTACTCTGTCGCAATTTAGGTCATTTTTGTATACATAACCCAACTTACATGAAATATTGAAAAGGCAGTAAGACATTGTGGATACTTCCTAGATTGGCCTCCCACACCCTGCTCTATTTTGTTTCTTACTTATCTATTTATCTAGTTAAATGTTATTATATAGGAGTATGTAAGGCCTTTGTCATGCAAGTTTGCAATGTTACTTTGAGTACACCCTCACATGCACCACTGTGCCTCCAACTTCACACTTCTGCCCATTAGTCCTATTTCTTGCCCAGTTTGCTTCATGTCATCTGTACCCTATGATTCCATGTATCTATAAGACCTAGAAACCACAGTTGAAGGAAAACTAGATCTTTATTTTTCTCAATGTAATTACTGCAAGTTGCTGTGTCTTGCTTTAGTTACAAGAGCAAAGGCACAGAGGGAGGCATTTCTCAGAGATTCGAACTCTTGGCTTGACTGTGCTTGCAGTAGACATTGAACAGTAGCTCTCGAAAGGCCTGAGGAGAGACAGGTCAGCAAACTCAACCCCACCTCCTTGGGAACCACCAAAAGGCTTGAGTACAGTTACCAGCTCCTGACAGTTGTGTGAATAGGATTCTTACCATGAATCAATATCTGTAGTAAATGAACCGATTACTTGCAAGACTCCCATTTTAGGGCAGAGGGTAGTGTGTGCTTTCCTCTGTCTTTGGTCTTCTGTAAAAGAAGGAGAGAAAAGGAAATAAGAGTGTAAGAAATCAGACATGGTGCTCCACATCACTAGGGAGCTCAAGACAGAATTTAAGAATTCAAGGTGACTGAGAATTTAAGGCCAGGCTGGGCTACCCAATAAATTCCAGACAAGGCTGTACTACAGTCTTAGACTTGGTCTCAAAATTTTTTTTTAGTAAATAAATGCTTGAGTACATACATGCTAGGATGTTTCTGTTAGACTAAATATGAAAACCAAATGAAACAATCAATGTGTTGTTACATGGGCCACTCTGGGAAAAATCTTCTGTCATAAGTAGCTACCCATCTGTATTGATGCTATTACTATGTGTTTATTCACTTGTGTGGGGGTGGTTAGTTCATCTGCTGCCTTGTGATTAGTAACTATTAAAGAGGAAATGGTTACTTCTCCCATAATGCTTGCTCTGGGTCTGATAGTTTCTGTGGATAATCAATATGATTTTCTTCTTTTTAACTAGATTCTGCACTAAGAGTGAAGACCACAACCATTTGGTTGATGGTATGCATGATTCATTAGTCAAAGGGATTTATGCCCTGGGCGCCGCTCAACCAACCTATCAACCAGTAATTAATGATTGATCAAACACCATAGTATTCTTAGCATCAAGAATGTTCTCATTTGGAGTTTCCTCCTCTGTGGGAAAATAGTTTTGGGTGGGGGGCAGGGAGAGTGAAAGGATATAAATTGCTCCATGGGGCTAGATGAGCAAAAAATGACAATCAGAAGAGAAGAGCAGAATTGGCTTGTGTCAAAAGGTGTTGTTAATCAGACACTTTCTGGCTCTAGAAAATGGCAGTGGTGAGCAGGCAGAATGCAGCGAGAACCCTGAGTCTATAATATGAGCATTGAGTTCCAGACATGCTGGGAAGAATCTAACCAGAGTGATTATGTCTGTTATGGAGCGTCACTAGAAGAACTACAGTCAGGGTAAGGCATATTCAAGATGGTGAGGTGCAGGTGTGATACCCCAAGACACAGCTGCAAATGTAGCTGTTGCCTCCAGCCTTGGGTCAAGCCTATCCGTTTTCATTCAGAGTGCAAGACTTCTGGTTTCTAAGAAGGACTTACACATCATAATTAGTAGTAAATTATTGAATGGCAGCTGGTTTCCTCTGTTGGGTGGGCTTGATGCAGGGAGTTCCCAGTTCCCTATGCACTTGAGGCAGTGACCCTGCCCACCTTCTGTAGCTCCCTCTTGCTTTTGCAGCAAAGAAAACATTCACAGACTTAGATGTCAAGAGTTATATTCTCCCTTGTTCAGGGTTTGTGTTTGACACATGCTTTATGCCTTGTGTCAATGAAAAAACAAACAAACAAACACAAACCCTTTACTCAATTTACTGCCTTTGCAGATTCTTCCCAGAGAAAACTTAAGTGATATTTACAGAGACTTCCAGATAGTCCTCATTTGATCTAATTCTTAACCAAGGGTGGCTATGCTAGTTTATGAAAGTGTCTGTGAACACACTTTGTAGTCCCATAAGCAGACACTTCCTATGACCTCAGGATGGATGTTCCCACCAGCTCCTATGTTTCCACAATGGGATATCCCTTCTGTTCTCTATGGACCCATAATAAGAGCCTCTTTGGATGTCTATGACCTAATGATGGAATGATATGCTTTCTGCTCTCCTATGCTCCCATTACAGGATGTCTCTTATGATACTGTGATGGGATGCCCCTTCTTAGTCATCTATTGCCCCATTAAAGGGTGTCCTTCTGGAGCCCCATGGTCTCACAATGAGATGTTCCTGATAGTCTCTTGTGGCCTCACAATGGCATGGGCCCTCTGGTTCTTCATGGCTTATGACATAGTCTATGGTCTCATGAAGGGATGCTATCTGAGTTTCCCACTAACAGTCCTGGCCTAACCATTCTTTGTTCTGAGCATGGTGGCATAGATCTCCCCCTTTTTAACTCAAGCTCTCTGTACAAAAAAACTTCACCAGGAAAGGAAACCAGTTGCCTTAAACTGAAGGAAGACGACAAAAGCATAAGTGTAAGGGTGGAAGGACCGTGCAGCTCTGGAGTTCTTGGAGAAATGGGTGTGCATGGCCCCTGTCAAGGTAGCTGATGCTGGCTTCCATCCTCTTCCTGGAAATTTGTATGATAGATTAGTGCCTGGCTCTATGCTGACTCTTCCTAGGAGTGGTTCTCAAGTTTCAGTGGCATCACCCTTTCCAGGGGAAGGTTCGCATGCCTTACTCTCAAATTTTCTGTGTCACAAGCTTGAGAACTTGAATTTTGTCAGATTTCCAGGTGATGTGGATATGGAGCTATCTTTGAGAACCACAGCTGGAGTCTGCCATCCCTTCCAGTCTCCCTCTGGTCTGTTTATTTAAGGGATGGTCAAACATACATCCAGTCAGGGCAGCATAGACTAGGCTTTCCCCCACTGAATACACAGCTGTGATGCCACCTGCAGTTCCTCTTGTCTCCAATCCCAACACCACCAGAAAGGCTGCTTGTGTGTTGGGGCATGGCGGGGCACTTGTATGGGTGCATATTTGTGTGGAGACAAGGGATAAACCTCAAATATGGTTCCTCAGAACTCATTCACCTTTTGTTTTTGAAGCAGCATCTCTCACTGGTTTAGAATTGACCAAGTGGGCTAGGTGGCTTGGCCAGTGAGCCCCTGGGATTCACTTGTCTCTGCCTTTCCAGCCTTGGGATTACAAGCATGCACACCACACTAAGATTTATATGTGAGCCTCAGGGGAGTGAATTCAGGTCCTTTTGTTTGCAGGACAAACACTTTACTGGCTGAATAATTTTTTCCCAGCCCCTTTGTTCTGTTTTGGACTAAGCTACTTTTAGTGGCCAGTGGAGGAAGATAAATGGCATGTTTTAGCATGTTAGCAAGAGAGTATTATAAGCAATTTGGATCTCTAAATAATCTCTACACCTACGTCAGCTAGCCTACGTCGGCTCAATATATTAGGCTCTCAGTAGGTTGTTCTAGAGCACATCCCTGAATCTTGAAAACAGATAGCAAAAACAGCAGCTGTACAGGGGATGTTTATTTATTTAATCACTCAAGCAAACACAGCTAGGAGAAGGCTGGAGAGTCACCAGGCCTGTCAACATGACTGCTCCTGCAGAGACCTTGTCCTCATCTGAGCCCTCTGGGCTCTTCCTGTGCCTGCAAACAGTGGCAGAGTGGAAACAGAGGGAAACAGGAGAGAGGAAATGGTGTTGGGTTGCAAAACACGGGTAGAACAATCAGTTTTGCCATTCCCAGGATAAACAGGATCCCCCCAGCCTGTGGGAGCATCCCTGGCACTTTTCGAAGAAGACTTGGGTCCATCTTGCTCCTGGGGAGGCTATTTACAGTTTTGCACAGTGGGGTAGTTTTATGAGCTGGCTCTCTCATTTTTATGAGAGTTCCTGGGGTAGAGCAGTTACACAATCTTAGACTAGCACACCAACTGCAGGGAAGTACAAACACCATAAAGTAGGCCATCCAGACCCATAAAGCCAGCAACACCAAGCAGTCGTGATTTAAGTTCAGCTCTGGGCTGACCTGGCTCGTTACGATAAGATAGAGGAATGAATAGTGCCTGCACAGGGAGAGAGCTGGAGCGAGCTAGTGGGAAATAAATAATTCATCCGGCTCTTTCCAGAAGCCAGGAGTTGAAGGGACAGGAATACTGTTATCAGAGAAAGGACCAAAAATTCAATTGCTGGGATGTTCTTTTAAATTACTTCTCAGACTTGCTGGTTGAAGGAAATGACACCACCTTCAGCCAAATATTTGGTCAGCAATCCATCATCAACACAGAGTGGCCTAGAGATCTTAATAACGCTTTTGGTGACAAACCAACTGTCCCCAGTGAACCTGTCAAGAAAGAGGTCCTGGGTGTGCTTGTGTTTACAAGCATGGCTGCTAAGCCTGGGCTTCAGAGGGAGGCGTGGTTAATTATGAACTAAGCTGCAGATCTTCAGTTCATCAGCAGCTCAGTAGCTGGAGACTGCCCCGGTCAGAGCCAGCTTGGAGGAAATGAATGGCGGAGTTATTTACATTTAGAACTGGTTTCCTAATCACCTCAAACATTTAAAAATTAACTTGACTCCCAGAAGCTCAGCCTTGATGACTTCCTGTTCTTGAGTGGGCCTGGTCATTAACTTTATTCTTTGTTCATTGGCTAGGTCCTGGGAAATGTCTTCTGGGTTTGGTTTTGAAAAATCTGTTGTTTGGTAAGCATCCTGACACAGAAGGTTTCTAAAGGCTTGCTGCAAGAGCCAGTGACCACCTGCATAGTCTGGAGTATGTGCACTCTAGAGGCAGAAGTCCTTCTGATACACTTCCTTAATAGAAATATTGGAAAGTGTCACCAATCACAGGCTTATTATGGGTTGGTATTGTTTGGACCTTCAGTATCCCAGCCTGTGGATGCTATAGGAAGGCATCAGAACCTTCAGAAGGTGGAGTCTAGTGGGAGGAAGTTAGGTCATTGGATGGACCTGAACCCCAGCTCTCTCTCTCTCTCTCTGTCTCTCTCTGTCTCTGTCTCTGTCTCTCTGTCTGTCTGTCTCTCTCTCTCTCTCTTTCTCTCTCTCTCTCTCCCCCCTCTCTCTCTCTCTCTCTCTCTCTGTGTGTGTGTGTGTGTGTGTGTGTGTGTGTGTGTGTGTGTCCATCCTTCCTATGTGTCTTGTCATGAATAGTTTCCCTTTTGCTGCATTTTCTTATCATGATGTGCTCTGTAACCATATACCCAAAGAAACAAGAATATATGGACAAGTGACTGTGGATAGAAACCTGAAACAAGAGCCAGAATAAAAATTTTCCCTTATTGATCATCTCAAGTTGTTTGCCACAGTGACAGAAAACATTTTACCATGCAGTTTATACATGCTAGTCAAAAGTTGTCACTCAGGAGCCCAGGTTGGTACTGTTTACATGGGATACCCGGTCATTTTTAAGCAGACAGTAGTAGAAAAATTTTTGAGAAGTTTCCATTTACCTAATACAAACAACCAGATTGGTTAAGGTGGCCTACATGTGCATCAGTGGCACTTTCAGGCATATTTTAACACAGCTTTTAATGTAAGTTGGAAGTTTTTAGTGATGAACTTGCAATTTTTTTTCATAACTTTTGAATTTTGTAGAGAATAGCAAACTTTGCTATTTGGGTGTGATGGTCTTTGCCTCCCTCAAAGAATTGTTTTAAAACTCCTTCATATTTTGTAAGTGAGTGGACCAATGCAAACATAAGAGATTTTGATATTTATTAATTTGTATTTTGGTTGCTTAAGAAATTTAAGTACCTATTATTTGTATTTTAGCTTCAAAAAGTAAAATTATTCAAAGTATCATCTTAAAATCATTATATTTTTCCTTTGTGCCATAATGCCCACAAAAAAATAGTCCATGTTAAAACATTTTCCAGAAGGGGTTAACAAACACAATTGACCAGCCTGGGCTGTAAGCAGGAATGACATTTTTATTGGAGAGCAAAGACAGTGAAGTTTGCATTTGAAGAACTTCAGTGCACTGTGTATGAGGACCATCATGGCATGAACATAGGTGGCAGGGAGACCCTGGCTCAGCTGCTGTAGTTGAGGGTCAAGACTAAGTTCTCAAGGTTTCAGCTCTGACCCACAGTTGCATGAGTATCCACTGCAGAAGACACTGGGACACTTGGGTTCTTGAAAATGGTCAGAAGGCAGGGACTTCCATTCTGTGTCTTCATCACAGGCAGAGCATCTTGGGCTTCCCACACTCTGTACCAAGTATGTTGGAGGAAGATTGGCTGCTGAATCTCTTGGGTTTTCCTATAACAAGACGTTCATCTCTTGAGGCTATCCTGATGAGCCAAGTGGTACAGAAATCCATTCTAATTAAATATACAGGTCTCTAGAGGGAGATGCCTGCATTACAGGGGCTTATTTCAGGGAATGTAGATATGTGCATATCTATATTTCAGGGAGAGGCACTAGACTGTTTGCAGTGGCAAGCACAACGTCCCTCCCTTCCCCACTCTCATCTTAGGTCTCGCTACCTGGAGACTCACACAGAACAAATCCCTTGGGACTGAACATACTTTCAAAGGTGTGAAGTGAAACCCTCTGCAAACTCCAGTGTCTTCATGAGCTCTGCTCTCAGCTCCCTATAGCTTGAAATTCCAGGGACCATCTTCTATCTGAGCATCTGCCCAATTAGGAGTTAACGAGTGCTTTCTGATGACAGAGATAATGAGCATTGCAACCACCCTGGAGAAGCATTACCCCTCCCCCACTTCAAATATAGGTCATGTAAGAAAAGTGAGACAATATGTAAGTGAACGCAACGTGGCCTTCCTCTTGATTGCTTTAAGAAATGAATGATGATTATCTGAACTTGGGTGACATATCTGACATAAAAAGTTATACTCAAAATTCTAGGCTGACTCATTAAACAGACTGCTGAAGAGGTAAGGAGCTATTTCTAGAGGATTCCAGAAGAGTATTGGAAGCAGCATTGTTTCTGCTTCTGGACTGTTCTCTAGGACAACTAGTCACTTGTAACTAGTGAAGAGAGTGTTCATGTTAGGCTTGTTTCCTTTCCACTTTTATTCAGGGCAAGTGGAGAAAGAAAAACCTTGTTGCTTGGCTCCTGGAGAGCAAGGCCACCTCTAAAGGATTCAGTTACTCTGGGTAGTTAGGCAGACAGCCAGGAAAAAGAGGCGGGAGAGCTATGTAAAATCATATGAATTTTAGTTACTCAAAAGCAGACTCTGCCATCTCAGGTGGCTTCAAACTCCCTATATATAGCCAAGGATCAGCTTGAACTTCTGATTTTAATGTTCCACACCAGGCTAGGCATACATGTCTATGCCATGATGCCTTAATTTCCTATATGTTAGGAAAGCATTCTACCAAATGAGCCACAGTGCAAACCCACAATAATTACTTTTTAAACTTATGCCTTTACATTTTTTTGCTTCAAATCAATAAGAATATATGGAGGAAATTTCCACTCATGCAAGAAAAATTAAGTATTACTATAGTAATTCCTAAGGAATGTGTCGTGGTGGTTTTAATGGGACTAGTCTCCATCAGCTCATATATTTAAATGCTTGACCTTCAGTTGGTGGAACTGCTTTGGAAGGATTAGTAGGTGTGGTCATGGAGGAGGTGCATCACTGAGGGTGGACTTGGTGCTTTCAGAAGCCCACACCATTGTTAGATAGCGTTCCTACTTTTTGCTTTGTGCTTGTGATCAAGCTCTCAGCTATTACCCTCATGCCATGCCTGTCTGCCTGCTGCCATATTTCCCTCCATGGTGATCATAACTCTCTGGAACCATGAGTTCTAATAACCTCTTTCATTTAAAGTTGTCTTGATCATGGTGTCTCTTGACAACAGTAGAAAAGTAACTAACATAGGTGTTTACACAGCTACCTACACTGGAGTGTTGACCTGCTGTTAGGGATAGCTGTGGACATAGTCAGGATCACCTTTGTCTCTTTTGGTTCAGGTGATATATAGACTTTTGGACCCACTTCTTGGAGAAGGTGGCAAGGAACTCATGATCACTCTGGACATTTCCCCGATTCTCATAGTACAATGCTGTTTGAAGATAAAATGTTCCCCTAGGCTCACATGTTGAAACATCCAGTTCCCAGCTAGCAATGCTATTGAGGAAGGTTGTGAACTTTTAGGAGGTGAATACTTGCTGGAGGAATGAGTCACTGGAACTGGCCTTGAGGTTTTATCCAGGCCCCACTTCTTGTCCTTTTTCCCTGTGGATGTGATGGGACTGTTGCCATATCTTTCCTGTCATTGTGAACAGTGTCACTTCAAGCCGGTCTGAATTCTTCCTTAAGTTACTGCTTGTCAGGTACTTGGTTGCAGCAAGGAGAGAAGTAACAAATGCATATTTGCTGAGTACATGTAGGGCATAAAGGTGGATGACATCTTGATCAACTGAACAGGCATTGTGGGCTCTGGACAAGAAAGATGAGCAGGAAGAAATTTGGACAAAGATCTTAAAGTTTTACATACATAGTCACTTTACTTTTTAAAATCATATTTTTTTCCTGTGTAGGATTTTCTCTTTCCTTAGTTTGTTAAAATGACTATGTTGGTAGATACATGTAATTTCAGCCCTATAGGTTCTGAGGTAGATGATAGTAATGCATAGTGAGAATCTGTCTCAAAAGCCATACAAACTCCAAACAAAATCAAAAGTCAATTGATCCAGCAAACAAACAAACAAACAAAACTTACCACCATTACAAAAGGGCATCTTGGAAGAGATTGTTTCTAAGGAGTAATTCAAGACCAAAATAATCCCTGTAAGATGGCTTTTTTGGTAAATTAAGGGATGAGGCTTTTAACCACATCTCCATGAGGTTGTTGAATTTCTTTTAGTGCACGGCTGTTACATAGAGCACATTACTACTGGCATGTCTGCTCTTTCCCTTAGGCTGTGTGATTGATTAAACAAATGGCAAATTTCAGTTATACTAAGACTGAAAGTGGACTTGGTTGATCCAAACACGAATATGACCTTGAGTGTTTACAAAATGACAGTGCCCTGAGTATCATGGAGGTTTGGCCAGAGGGAATGTGATAACATTTGGCATTTGAACAATGGCCACATTTGTAACTTTGGCCACAGCACACATGTGACTGGCATTCATAGGGCACTGGTGCTGAAATGGTGGGTTTGGAGTCTTCCTTATTCTCCGTGGTAGTCAATCGCCACTGTCAGTGTGACTGGATTTAGAACTGAGTAGTCTGAGGCACATCTTTTAGTGTCTCTGAGGGTAATTTTAGGGAGCACTAACTGAGGAGGGAGAGCCACCCTGATGTGGGTGGTACCATCCCATGGGCCAGGGGCCTGGCTGGAATGAAGAGGGAAGAGAAAGCCAGCTAAGTGCTGACATTCCTGCCTCTCTGCTCCCTGGGCCCACCATGATGTAGGGGCAGGGAGCTGCCCTGGTCCAAAATGCACTATTCAAGTTTCACTGTGATGGCCTGACCTTCTGAAACCTTGAACTACAACAAACTCCTGTTCCATTAGGCCATCTGTATTGAGTGTTTTAGTCACAGACAGGAACATGATGAATATAGTTGTGTGGTTGGCAGAGCATGTCCTGTGTTGTCAGTAAAGGTTCTTAGTTTTACTAATAAAATAATTTAGTAATAGGATTGGAAGGACATATAAAAATGGTTTTGAGACATATAAAAATGGTAGTTCTTGAGAGAAAAAGAGCATATGAGGCAAATATGCACGAGGGAGAGGAAGCAGCCTTGCCTGAAGAGCATTGTGATGTCAGTGGTAGCATAGAGGGAACTGAATGTGAATTATCTTGACTCCCCTTCTTTTGTGCTCATTGTTGTTGTTATCTGAGACAGGGACTTCTTGACCAGGCTGTCTCACCAGGTAGCTGAAGATGGTTTGGAGTGTCTTTATTTGTTGTTGTTGTTGTGTGTGTATGTGTGTGTAGCAGTGTGTACATCTTTCTGGGTTCCATTGTGTTGTGAATATGGCAGGCAGAGGTCAACCTTACATGTGATTCCTCAGGCACAGTGCACTTTGTTTTCTGACATGGCTTCTCACTGGGATTGAGGACTCATTGATTAGTCTGGTCTGGCTGGATTTTCCTCTCTGCATCTCCTAGGCACTGGAATTACAAGCTGGAATGCTGGTCATCAGAACCAGGGCCTCATGTTCACACAGCAAGCACTTAACTGACTGTACCGTCTCCCCAGTCCTCATTGTCTTTTCTTTAACAATCAAAATGTAAGATGAGAAGTAACTGCACAGTCAGATTTCTGATAGACCCAGCAGTAGACCTGATGAACAGTTGGGACTCTGTTGGAGGGAGAGACTGTCTGCATACCATCCCAAAAGAAGGCTATGGCCTCCTACTTGAGGCTAGGACAAACCAAGACTTTACACCTGAT